>NC_084915.1:13975558-14311447 GCF_949316345.1 Pungitius pungitius | reverse complement strand
TGTTAGTGTTTCCGTTCCTCGGGGGGGGGGGGGGGGAACAACTGGAAATGTCATTTCCTCTGCGTAACGAGCCCGTCGCTTCCAAAGTGCACCCTTTGCCGCTACTTTTTTTTTTTTCTACATAATGGGGGGAGAAGTTTGATTTGGAAATCTGTTTATCGTGCTGTGTACAGTCTTACTGGATATTCTAAGGGTGGTTTTGAAATAAGCTGATTTAATAACTAATATTTTACCAATGAGGACTGCTGGCCTCTTGCACAGAGCAAAGAAAAAAAAAACAAGTTGCATCTTATCCACTGACACGAGGGGCGGAAAGATGAATATTCAACTCTCTTAAGTACCTTCGATGGAGCATTTGATAGATTTCTGAAACTGAAGCAAAAAATGTAGTTACAAGACGAGGCAGCTCGCTGTTAGTGGGGATAAGAAATGTCTGCGGAGACGAAGTAGCTGTGGCTCACTCAAAAATCTTTTTAACTGTAACAGTAGATGAACAGACCGTACTTTCACTGTTTTTAGGGAAGCTTAGAGAACTGGGTGGAGCATAAGGTTGCTACACAAAGCCCTTTATTGACAGAAACGGAATAAGATAATTACCCTGTATAATAAATACGTGTTATGTCCTCTTTTGGTCTAATAGACTTTCAGGTTCTGCTTTGCAGCATTTGATCAACGAGGCACGGAGGGGGGGTGGGGGGTGGGGGGGGGGCGTGTCTCCTTTACCTGTGCTCAGCAGCAGCAGGACCTTCATGCACAGGTACTCGTCGTAGGACACCTGCAGCCTGACGAACTCGTTGCAGATGGTGAGCATCTGCTCACACTGTTCGGTCATGAAGGGCAGCTTCATGCGCTCCCTGAAAGGAGGAGAGGCGGAGAGAAAGGGCAGAGAGGGGTGGGGGGGGGGGGGGGGGGGGGGCGTTGAGTGGGTGTAGTCGGGAGGGGGGGGGGGGGGGGAAGGAATGGAAAGGAATAAAGAGATCAGACGTCCGGCTCGTTCGATTCTGAATGAACGCCACGAGCCACAGTGTGAAGAAGGCAAAACATGTCAGGCCTCACCCTTACTTTCTGATGCTCAGCCTCAGGTTCTGAGCCCTCTGTTCATTTTCCATTTTCACCGTTACTGGCGATGACCTCTCTACGTTCTTTTGATCTATTTATAGCCCGCTCTGATTCAATGTGTCCTTTGAGGGCGATTCTTCCCGTGGAAGCATTCTACAGATTACATTAAGATTCAAATGTAACCTCACTAAAGGTGTCACATTTGCTGCTAATATATGCGGCCAATGGGGCAACATTTAAATACAAATACCATACTGCAATTTTGCACTTTTACCTATATCATGGTAATTATCGATTTGATGAAAAGCCAGGATTGAAAATGTAAATATGACTGAATTTCGCATTTTTTAGGTATATAATTAAAATCCCAATTGGAATTAAAACAGAAAAACATTTCAACTAATTATGTATTTTGTCAACCATAGAGCAGGGTTTATTTGGTAATTTTCAAATGGCTTTTATATTTTCAAATCTTCAAAGAGAACGTGTATGAAGGTGTGTGAAAATTTAAATGGAAAAGCGTGACTCCAAAATGTATACGGTGTTTAATTAATGCGAAAAAACCCAAAACAAACATGTTAACCTTCCTCAAAGTGATGCTGGTACTGTGTCACGTCTGCATTACAACTAGAATGAGGCTGAATGTTCCCATTCACCTTTTGACCTATAACGGAGATGTGCAGAGCTATGATTAATAGCAAAGATCATTAATGAAATGGGATCATTTCTCGCCTCCCCGAGTATTTAAAGTCTGACCTCCGAAAGATAGAAAGCGCGCTCGAAGAACAGAGCTGAGCTTCTGCTTCGTCCCGTTCCCTCTGCGGTAAGCGCCAACATTTCAAAGCACAATCAATTTCTGCTGTTAGTCATTTTTTTTTTCTTTCAGAAATGTGGCTTTGTAATTAACAAACTGCAATTATGCCTCTCTGCGGCTTCGAGGCAGCACAGAAGGTTATTTACTCCTAAGGTTCATTATGTAATTGATGGAATGTGCTTTCCCAGCAGTCGTCGTCGCCCCCCCCCCCCCCCCCCCCATCCCCCGAGCTGGAGAAAGTGACCGCTCTTTACGCACTTGTTGATGACGAGATCCGGGGCGAAGCAGAGCATGCTGCCGTTGCACTGATCGTAAGACCTCCAGCCGAGACTGAAGGACATGAGGAACAGCCAGGAGCACTGCAGCAGAGTCATCTGGTCATCCAGGTGCAGGTTGCGGAAACCTAGGAGAGTCAGATGGAGTGGGTTGGGTCTTTAAACATTGTTGTTCTACAATAATTAATATGCTGCTTTTATTTTTCGTTTAAAACACGCAAGATGCATGATTTTGTTTTTTTGTTTCATGAGTACTATTGCAGCTGCTAATTGACTCGAATGAGTAGATTTCCAATACATACAGAAACACAATTCATAAGTAATCGCTCATTAAAACTCATAAAAGTGAAATAGTTAAACACAGAGAGATTACAGCAAAAAAAAGAGGGAGACATCTAATGTGTGACCAGGGTTCGTCTCCTGGCAAATACTTGGAGAGATTATCAGGTCATGAGCCTTATTCTCATGGTCAGACACCTGTTAAAATCCATTTTGGTTTCTGTGGGAATGGAGCCGGGCAGTACTCAAACCTCAAAACGGAGTTTGCTTTACGTTTATAACAATGATTTAAGTTTTGTGGGTGGGACCGAGGTAAATACAAATAAACAGACTTCTAAACTGCCTTTTCCTTAATAAGCCAATATAATAATCCCCTTCTATCCGTAACTACAAATTAAGTTAATACAGATGATACACATTGGATGGCTGCTCAATCTGAGTTCTTCTTTGGCTCCACCCCCCTACGGGGGAATCACGTGGAAAAAGTGACAGACGCCTTCATTTTCCCCCAAGCGACTCGGCCCACTTCACTACACAGTAAACGTCTCAACACCAAGCGGCAGGAACACTCCCCACCGCGAAACCAGAGGCGCCTCGTCGTTACCTGGCAGCGACTTGGCCCACTTGACCGCTGAGATGACCTGCTGCCCGCCCAGCCTGTTGAGGGTGGTCATGAGCCGCGAGGCGGTGTCGGGCAGGGTGCTGTCGTAGCCCGAGTAGATGACCTCAGGCTCGATGGCCTTGAGCACCGACAGCATGGTGGGCACCAGCTGAGGCATCGCCCGGGGGATGACCGGGACGGGCATGGTGGGGACTTTCATCTTGGTCAGCTTCTTGTTTTTCCTCGCTGTGGGGGGGGGGGGAGAATGATGAAAAAGATGATTAACTGAACGAGAAGTGAGTGATAATAAATACCTCAAAAGGAGATAAAAGAGATGCGACTTGGGGATAGGCAAAAGCAGCTGACTGTTTGTCAGAGGTTAATAGATGATTATTACGTATATACTGTGTGACTCAAACAGACTCTGTATAGAACAAGAAAACACCCAACAAAAACTAGCATATAACTAGCATGTCCTGTTTCGTCCATTAGAAAATAATATATATATATATATATATACATATGCATAGCAGTTGCTGTCTATTATCTGTCAGAAAATAATATCAAATGTGGATTGATCAAGAATCGTCACTGAACATTAGTGAAAGTAGACAGAAGACTAAAGCGGCCATATTTCCTTAAACACATACAGCTAATGTACCAACCAAGGCAGGTCCACAAGATGAACACACAGATTACTGCACACAACAACAACATGTCGAATAGTCTGGGCTCTGAAACCTCATTTTTGACCAAATGAAAGGGGTTTTGCATTATCACAACAGTAAGTCTACATTGTGACCAACATGCGCATCATTTTTGACATTTTCTCCCACTAAATGTGCAAAACATGCACGGGGTGGAGAGGCTACAAAAAAAAACATTTTTTTTCCTCCTCTCTACCTCTGTTTAATTTCCTCTCCTGGCGTTACTATGGCAACTAAGAGCCTTTCCGGTGGGAGTCTGTCTGCTGATGCATTGACGTCCATCAAATCTCCCTCCCTGTCCTTCTGGCTCTCCCTTTACGGAGCTACATTCACCTCCATCTGACAAACACACACTATTTACAGGTCATCTCACTCAACACCGACAGCAGATCCAATCCCAGAGGAAGCGTTGGCATCCTGAAATATCTGTTCTTATATTCAATGCTTTCCTTAAGAGGGCAATGTTGGCATTGTGCTGGACCAGAGGCCGTTTCTTCCATTTTAATATCTTTAACGTATAGGAAAAATCATGAAATCAAACTTATAATTGCAGTCAACACAATAAGACAAAAGATATGAGATGTATGACTGAATTAACGCCTGTTATATCATTATCTTGCTTTAAACTCACACTCCCTCCAAAGCCCATCAGGGGACGACTCCTCTGTACACAAGTCCACTTCTCACCGGATGTATGACCTCAGTAAACATTAGTTTATAGTTTACAAATACTAATCACATGCCTTCCTCAGTACAGCATTGTGTCCATCTAGTAAATAATGAACCTGGTTAGAATAAAGTAGACAGTAAAGAAGATATAAGATAAGATAATCCTTTATTAGTCCTGAAGCAGGGAAATAAAGACACAGGATCAACACTGCATTCCCAGGGGTTTGAGCTAACCCCACCCATCAAATAAAAGGATAAATACAACTCTTACCTGGTTGTTAGATTGTGGATCGAAGTAACTATTAAAGTAAAGCCCTAGTAGGAGGAGTGGGGGCCTTCATTTAAAAATCCTCATTAGGTGTGGGTGTGGTCCTCTACAGCTCTATATCGCTCTTTACTTACTAAGCCACGCCCCTATTTCAGCAGACCAATGACATCTACATCATTTAAATCAAATCCCTGTTGCAACTAGACTCTGCCAACACGATGTGTTAAAGAAGATATCTCCCAAAATCCAAAGTGTCTTAGTAAAGCCTGGAGTGATTTGAGGACCGTTTACCTTCCAAGTTCATCCCGGCTTTAAGACATTTCCTGAAGCGGCAGGCCGGGCAGTTCTTCCTGCGGATCTTATCAATGATGCAGTCGTTTCTCCCTGCACACAGGTAGTTGTGCTGACCTGTAAAAGAGGAGAGGGACAAGAAGAGAAGGGGGAGAAAGGGTAAGAAGGATTAGCCTGCCCTGTATGTATTATTACCACACTTTGGTAACTCTGCAGGCTGCCGTACATGGTTTGGATGCAGGAATATGAAGTGTGGATTAAACTGGGATTTGATCCATTTCATTGGAAAGGAGGCAGCAATATGTGTTAGACCCGAGGGAAGAGATTAAGGTAACTTCATGTAACGTTTTAGATATATAATTATTGAAGATAAAGGATAAAGCTGTCGATTCGCTCCATTTCGGTTGTTGGAGACAAATGTGATGAAAAGACCTAAAATGTTACAAAAAATAGATACTAAGACAGAAAAGGGGGGGGGGGCTGAATGTTACTGGAGATACCGTTGGAAGTATCTAGAATAAAGGTTAAAGGCGTGCCTGCTACACTACGTGGACGTGGCAGAAAGAGCGAGCTGCCACCAGCTTCCTGAGCATCGCTCCAGTCACTGCAGCAGGTAAGCGAGGTTTCACTTTCCACAGCGAGAGGCGCGCTAAACGCTGACGGCCTCCATCGCCCAACTCCAAGCGGAGCACCACCACTGACCCAATAAGCACAGGATGAGTCAGCCCCAGCAGCGCTCCAAACTATACTGACAGCCCACAGACGTTCTGGCACTCTGGGTTCTAGAGCTTTTCGGGCCTCTGGTCTGGAGGAAGCGGGGACATAGGATTTCCTCAGGAACGCCATCAGAACCCGGCGTGCGGCCACGCACCAGGTTTGCATCAGGTCAATTAGGAGAAAGCACCTATACGTTGTGTTGAGTTCTTGTTTGAGTTGTTCATTAAAAACAGCTAATTTCTAATGGTGTTTGAATATGTTTAAGTGCAGCAGTATATGTACATATCTTTTTATTTAAAGGATGTATAATTTATATAAAACAGCTGAGCCCTGTAGTTGTTTGAAAACATGAATAGAACAGAAGGAAATAGGAAATACTTTTTGTTTAATACATTTTATATTCCTAAGACTGTGTGCAGCTCCAATAAAAGAATGTCACAGATTGCGTACGAAAGACATATCCTAAATGGAACGTTTTTAGTTCATTACGGGACGTCCTGTAACATCATGGCAAGTATGCAATGGTCATCCTTCTAAGTTTCACTTTGAACGTAATTCCATGAAATGAAACTGCCAAACTAGAACCACCTCATATGAGCCGGATGAGTCACCAACCACAATGTTCACAAGTGCGGCTGACTTTACAGTCGAAAACTGAAATTTAGAAGAAAAAAAAAAAACTGTTGGGATTCCAAAAGGTTAGATGTGGGTCCGACAGGACGCCTTGGGAGGCAGTGAAGACGCTCTGCAGGGCGCTGAAGGGCAAAGGAAACAAAACGGCGACAGTGTGATTTCTCACTCTTTGATAAACCCAATTGAGAGGCGCTGTGCATTGCTTCTACATGAACTATATCTGAAGGAAAAAACGCAGTCATAGTGCAACACGCAGATACGTGACCCCTTCTTAAATGGAAAAAAATGGCGAGTTCAAGAACACCTCTTATTAAAGACACAATGCCGCTCGTGCATGACTGGATGACTAAATCACAGAGTTTCCTCTATTTGTCACTTGCTGCAGGTATGGGGAAGTTGAAGGTGAAAGGTCCACTCATTATTTGTATGGAACAGCATTACAGATAATCGAGCAGATCTCCACAGCTATCACATTGAGATCCAACAAATAAGGGTACGATGTGTCCTAAGCCAACTGCTGAAGTGGCCGTTATTTTCTAAATTGACGCAGAGATCTTCATAGTGGACAATACAAGGCATGTTTGATTACCATGCCACTTTCCAGCTGCACTTTATTTACTGTAAATACACACTGAGAAAATCACCAGCTGAAACCAAGATCACGGCCTTGACGAAATGCCCTTTGGGGGCCATTAAAGGTGCCACTGCTCTTTGAAATAGAACTTGTTTGATGCAGCTTTTTGAACTAAAGGGCATTTGACACTTACTGGTGATGTCATATCATTTCCAAAAAGAAAGGCCTCCAATTAAGGTCCAGGTCGGTGCCTCTCATCGTCCTTTGCATTAACGCTAACGGACTAGGGTTCTATTCAATGTCAGTATCTGTACAGTATTGCTGAGAAAAATCCCTTCTCAAGTCCCCACTTCTTTTGTGAGAGCAACACCTGTTCAGACCCACAGCGCTGTCTGTCAGAGCAGCCGTCTGAACGTCTGCAACTCGCCTGACTCCTGTTTGCTTACAAGTGAGTGAATGCCGGGCCTAATACAGCGGACTAAACGCATGTACCTTGAACACCAGCAAACACTGAATCTGGGACATCAAGCAAATGATTAGCTCAGCTTAATGATGCTTCGGAGCAGCAGCACCCTGCGATACTGCTGGCAGTAGAGAAATAAATTCTTACAAATGTCTCTAGACGTAATAATAAAACCCCGGAAATAATTAACCTCACAAATGATCGTATTTCAAATAGACTGGAAATGATTCTGCAGGGCTGGCGGTGTGATAGCAAGACAGCAGTCCCCGATACCGCGGGGAAAAAAAAAAAAAGCCATCTGCGGTGTCAAAAGTGGCAGCTGAATCACACCGATACCCTTGCTCCCTTATCCTGTCCCGCTCGCTTAATGAGAGCCTGGCAGCAACTGCCTGAACTGGTTGGTGAGGCCTCTGGCTGGCTCGTGGCCAACGCCAGCGTGCAGGGCTGCAGCTGGCGTCGGCTCCGAGGGCCAGCGGCGATCCCTCCGTCGCCCTCGCGGCGAGCGGAGGCCATTTTGAACCTGTCCGGTTTCCTTTTTATCGCCATTGGTGGTTAAAAGCAAATGTACATTACAGCGTGCCTTGACAAATTCAACAGAGGCTATATGTGTATTTGTTTAATTGTTGTGTCAGGCGGTCACTAAAATGCACATTGTGTCCTCGCAGTACCTCTGATGTGCAGAAGGGGGGAGGAGGCCCATTCATCGCTGCTGGGACCTTTGATTTGTTGGGTGTGGAAGGTTGTAATTGTTAAATTATCCTCTATTTCATCACACTACTTTCTAAATAAATACAGAAACACATAAAAACTGACAGGATTCTCTGAAAAATACCCCGTGAATTTTGGAGATATATTGATTTCACAAGACTATTGTGTTATGTTAGTATCAGCTACAATTGTCATTTCAAAACAACCAAAAGTTGATAAGTGGTTTTTGACATCAGATGTCATTAAGGGTTCAGGAGGGTTAAGTGAAAGATAAAAGGCTTAAGTAGAAATAGTTTGTGATTGCAATTACTGTAGTCCCCACCTGAGAGGATCATGGGGTGGAACATTCCAAGCAGAAATTGAACAGCACAAAATCACTCACAGGCAATTTACACTGACTTGAATTACCAAGTCATTACTTGCATGCATTAACAGATAGTTGGCAGAGGAGGCTGATGCATCTCTCTGAGCAGATTGCTCCTATGTCAGTGCTGAAGAAATGCAGCGAAATGGGTTATGGGAAAATCAAGGGTGAAAGCATTATTTTTTTTATACTTATTACTTTATGTTGAAAGTGCATTTATTTACCATCTGTGTTTTGTCTTGCTCTCCATCCTTCACCATAGAGACAACGATCGGAGAATGGAGGGGGATGGGGGGGGAGAAAAAACAAAAATAACAGATATAACTTTCTCAGTAGTACCGCAGTTAGCTCTTTTCAAAATAAAACTTCCAATTGAACACTAGGCATTTTATAAAAAGGAGATTCATTCAAGTGCATTTAGTACTTAGTGTTTGGTCAGTGATGAAGCGGGAGAGGTTGTCGTATTGTTAAATAGTTATTAATGCAATAATCCATGGGCAAAAACAGGTTCAGATCGACGGGAAGCGGAAAGAGAAGAGATAGGAAACGGAATGCATTGCACAAATGCATAAAATTCCCTTCCTGTTCCTTTTGAAATGTTCCTTTCGGTTTGTCAGATCAAAGTCAAAGTCAAAAAGGCAAGAAAAGAGGAGTATAAGGTAAGGACTAAGGCTTAATTGCCCCAGAAATAAACCATACGTGGATCTACTAAGGTCAAACAGCCAAATATTAACATTATTCTGGTGCCTGGAACAAAAGAAGCAGCGATGTCGTTTCATTGTTGTTCAACAGCTTCAAGTGTTGAATATATGAAACTCAAAAAATATGAGCGTGTGGGACAGAAAAGTACAAAGGTGACGTGTGTTAACCGTTGCTATCAGGTGCACAAGTTTGTGGCTGCATAATATAGAACACACAACAACATGAATCTGAAAAAAACGGTCATTCAAATGCTCATCACATTTTTTTTTTTTTTGGCACGTGCACGTGACCGAGTGAGTGAATGCAGGCGTAGGTAAGTGCGCGTGAGACCGACCTTCCACGGCCCTCTTGAAGAACACCTTGCAGCTGCCGCAGGTGACGACGCCGTAGTGGCATCCCGAGGCCTCGTCTGAACACACCAAACAGATCTTGTGCGTCTGCCCACCGGGCTTCGATTGGCCCGCCGCCGCAGAACCGACAGTCTCCCCAGCTCTCGGCGACGAGCTGAAATGCGCACAGAGAGAGAGAAAGAAGAGTGTTACGGAGAGGGAGAGAGAAGCAGAGATGATTCGTAACGAGGAGCGAGCTGCAAAGATGTTTGTTAGAAACCCAAAGCAGGCTGCTAAGGGCTGGTTTATCTGCAGCCTCGATGGCATGTTCTGTGTTGCTAAGAAACATGAAAACCCTGTAGACTAATCCAGTAGACTAAGGGAAATATGTCAACTAAAAACAGATTCATTGTTTAGACAATGTGCAGCTGTTTCCCTGATCGCTGTTTCTTCTTAGGGCGATCTGGACAAGGGCTGGAATATTAGGAACGACAGAGGTAATTCCTAAAGTCTTAAAAGTTAACCTACAGTCATGTTCATTTGTTTAATGGTTCCTAAAAAAATCAAACAGGCAAATAAACAGGCTTTGAGAACCATTAATGTTGATTTAAAGGGCTAAGAAGGTTGTGTTTATTTGAAGCTCTCTCACTTGAAACTGATACATTTGATGTTTTCTGATCTGTAAGCAAATAAGTCAAACCCGATAAAGCCTCCTGTGCAACAGAGCTCTAAATCTCACCCAAAGACACATTTGAGCCTTGTTTTAATCTTGCCTACTACACTCACACATCGCGTTTCTCTTATTCTCAACTGTTTAAAATTAGACTCCCAGAAACTGAGACCAATGAACGGCAAAGAGCTAGCGTGAGCTAGCATGAGCTAGCATGAGCTAGCGGGAGCTAGCGTGAGCACTGAGTGTTTGAAAAAGGCCAACGAGGCTCCAAACTAGCGTGTAATCCATAACAGGAATTCAACAGCGTTAGAAGGGCTTAATTCTTTTCTCCCTTGTTTGTTTTGGCGGCACTCTCCAAACTGCAATGCACATTAGCGTCACGTTACAGGCGGGTTCGCGGAGCTTAATGATTACTTTGCCTTTTTGGCCTGTAGTCATTCTGCATGGCGAACGCTCGTACCCCGCGCCCTGTGGCACAGGGTCGGGGGCGAAGTTACAGAGCACGTTTTTTTTTTCTCGCCGGGCGGGAGGGGAGAGCGTGTAAAATGGCACTTGTTGAGCCTCAAAGGCACGTAGCCATGCGCGCCTTTTCTTCCCAAAGAAGCGTGACCCACATTCACAGCGGCCAGAGCTACGTGGTCAGCAGAAAGAAAGACGACACTTATGTAATTTGGAGTGCAACCAAGTGGGAGTAGAGGTGGTGTGCCTTGGAGGACTTCCAAGCTGAGAAGTTTAGCCCTGGCTTAACACTGAAGTAGCCAACATCAGTGGCAACAATCGGATCGGTCTAAATAGTGGCGGGGTCCAGAAAGTGATGCCAGATTACCCTTTTTTTCCCATCTCTCACGCCGTTTTGTGAATATCTTTAAGGCTTGCTTCTGTATTCTCAACGTTGACCCTAAACGCTGCCATGGCCTTGTGTACGAGTGACTAACAGGGGCTGTATTGAGCACAAGTGGTTATTTTGAATGGGAGGAACTGGTTCACCTTGACTTCTCAGTTGATCTATTCTGTCTGTTCCCGAGAACAGAGGAGTCTCGCTCCGAAATCTTTTTTTAGGGGTTTTATAAAATCTTTTCAATAATTACGCCCTCCACTCTCCTAATGTCTCAAGTTCCCACCTGTGTTACCTTGCAACAAGTCATATGACAGAATAATAAACAGACCGTTCATTTCCTCAAAAGGTCCTTAAGGGTGTTGTAATAACACACTGCGCCTGTTAACAATGGACAGTGGACGATGATGGTGCAGAATTGCAGAGCGCAATTACATTGCAGCCAAACATTCTCACTCAATAGTGGGCCAATTTAAAAAAATTAAAGCATTTACTAGTCCTTTAGACAGAAATAAACAGGAAGGGTTCAAAATAGAGTAGAAATGGAAAAGGTATTATCCGTATGTGGATTTGCGTAGAAGCAAAACACATTTAGTTCCACAGAAACATGTTACTTTTGCAATAATTATAAGACACTTTGCTCTGAGAACTTCAGAAAGAAAAGAAAAATCTATGCATTTAAGACAAATAGAGATGGCAGGCTGCATAATCCAATAATTATTAAACTCATCAAACCCAGATCTTGCAACATTTTTTTACAAAATGCGAACCGACAGTTGACCCTGAAATCAAGCCTCATCACACATACGGCACCACACAAGATGGACTGCTTCACTAATATGGTTTTAACAACAATCAGAGGCTTTCCCACAGCAACCACATTGCAACCATCTTCACTTCATTTATTCTGAATCCGTACCCTAACCCAACCGCGTGAGTGACCGCATCTGCAACACCGGCCCCCCTGCAGACCTGATGCTTTAAAGGCAGCAGTGCAGTATTTATAGAAACCGCTGAGCTGGAACCTCGCCTTACGAGCCGTACGGCGCCGTGGCGCGCTCTCGCATTACTCGGCAACCTGAAGCCGCCGCGGCCCGGATTGGAGCGAAGATGCCGTGCGCGCTAATTACGGGGAAGCGCCTGTCCCGTGACGACTCACGTGGGAACGCTCGGGCCACCGGGAAGGGAAAAAAAAAAAAGGAGGACGGCCAGTGAGGCGAGAGATCACATGACACCAACCAACCAAGCGAAGCGTGTTCAGGCATTTAAACTGCGCCGCAGTTTTTGAGATCTACAGTTTATTTGTGTGTTTAGTACTTTGTTTTAATGATGCGTCGGTGGCTGTGTTTTACCCGTTAAGTTTTAAGGTCAGGATGTACATAAATCAATGTAATGCGCCCAAAAGCGCTGAAAGGTTGTGTGTGTCACTGTAAAGTAAAAAGGAGAAGACTCGACTCTGATGGGGGTGAATAGTGCTTCAGCTCTGAGGCTCAACACTAATCCTTCCGCTGGCTATTTTACTTCTACCTACGAACACCTCTTCCTGTGTGTGAACACAGGAAGACACAGTATGTGTCAACACTGAGAGAACGTGCAGAAACTTCAGGAGGCCCAAAAAAAACAAACAACGTAATTCTGCTGGAACACAGTGCAGCGCAAACCTCTCTATCTCCATTTCTAAAGTTTCTCCCCAAACAACGTCCAAATCCGGCAGCGCCTCCGTTTGTACGTTTGACTTTTTCTTAAACGGATCACATGAGCTCGGCAACCGCTGGCTTCACGTACGAAACCGGTGCGTCGCACATTTTCTCTCCGGAGGGCTTTGCATGGCGAGGGAGGGGAACGGCGTGAATGGCGGCGCACGGCGAGCAGAGGGCCTGTTGGCCGGAGGCAGTCTGAACTGGGAGGAGCTGCCGTTTCACTGGGGACTCGTATCCCAGTGACTAAAGCGGGAACCGACGAGAGGTTGTTTTTTTTCCATTGAGATAAAAGCTTTTTTGGGCCAACAAGTGGGAGCAGAATATGAGAAAATTCATAGAGCCGAGGCTTGACCCGAATAGGGAACTGACTAAATAAGCCCAAACACATCATAGTGGACATTTGGGAAAACCAACGTAAGCGCTGTGGTTTCTAACTGGCTTTTATTGACGTATCACATATCACTATTGATGTCAGAAACACATTAATAAAATATGTATTGTTTTTTCTAAACTAGTTTTGCAACACTCAACACAGCGGTGTTTTTGTGTGAAGAGCTTTGATTTCACATAGTTCAATATTGAGTTCCATCTTATTATTAGGTGATTCACAGCCTCCACGCTATTCTCTCAAAATAATTGCAAAACGAAATGTTGTATAATGAACTTTGACTAACTAAATGCAGTACAATTATGTGGCAACACGCTGCCACCCCATTGCATCACAACCACCTGAACGTTAAGAAAAGCCGTCCTCTGACTCAAGAATCTGTGTTGTGCACTTCTTACTGTACTTGTCCCTTCCTGCCTTCCCCCTACTTTCACTTCTCCTCTCTCCAACACATCCGTCCCTCTCACCAACGCCCTCGCCCCCGTCCTCTCTTGCAACTCTTTTCCCCCCCCGTTCCTCCTTCCTCTTCCCCACCCTTATCTGCCAAAAGTTATGTAATACTCGTATTATTATAGCCCCCCCCCCCTCCCTTCCCCCGGCGTACTCGGCCCGTCAGCCAATCGAATGTCACGACTGGAAGGAAGTATGGAGGAAGTCAGGCGAGTCATGGGATTATCCAACTCACCTACCCAGAGACGAGCGTGCACGGCGTGCGTGTGTGTTGTCGGTGTGTATCGCCAATAGAAAGCCTGTGTGTGTGTGTGTGTTAATTTGCTCTTTGAATCAGTGAGTGGGGCCTTTCTTTGCTGGGAGAGGAGCAGAGTTATAAAGCTACCCTTGTTTCAGAAATCATCATGTGATGGCTTCCTCTTTTCTTCTCTCTTTTTCTCTCCCGCTGAACCCCCCTCGTTCGCCCGCCCCCCCTCAGCGCCCTCAGCCCCGCGTCTCCTTCGAGGGCCAGTCGCTCCCATCACGTGGGCCCCCTTTTTTTCAGGCTCTCTCTCCCCCTCCACTTGGACAGTTTCGGGGGCTGTCAGGTGAGGTCCGAGGACAATTATGGTCGTTGCCATTTGGGAGACAACGCGAGTGCACGAGATCATTTAGAAAACGCACTTTGTGCTGATGATCCAAAACCCGAACACTTTGAATTCCTCTCGCCCACGGAGTGGCGGCTTAGTTTATCCCTCTCCCCGCTCACATCGCAGCGCGTTCTGTCCGTCCATCTCGTTTGTGTTTTTAACACAATACGCAGCCACAGATGCTCGTAAAGATTCATTAGCAGAAGGAAGCCCCGGTGACACGCCATTAACAATAGTTTCCACTGCGAACCAGAGGACGCTTAATTCAGCGAGTTACCGCAGTCTGCTCGGCCCCCTTCTTTGCAGCAGGCGCGAACACGCGTTGCCTCTTTTTGAACGAAAACTCTGCAAAGTCAGACGACAGACATTACAAGTCAAGTTTCAGCTTATGAGCGTTCATAACTAGGAGTGACCGGGCCCTGAAGGCTAGCAATCGCTTTATTTCCTTTCGGAGGGGGGGGGGGGGGGTGGTGGGGGGTCATGTTGTGATGATTAGAGGATGTTGTGGATATTGCGAGACAAACGGATTATGTTGTCAAAACAGACAATAACCAGGGGATTTAAATACTGATAAAACATGTCTACGAAACACATTTCATGATTTGGTCCATATGATGTGGGATTATTTTATTTCCTGTTTAATGGGACGGGTATGGATGTGGTTATTTAACAAGTGGGTGTTCTTGTGTTTCTGATAAAAATATCATGAGCGGGCTGTTGATGTCAGCCGTGCAGCATCAGCCAGCAGAGGTTCAGCAGGAGGCTCAACTCTACACAAGCTTCAGATATATATAGAGAGACTGAGAAAAGACTGTGTGTGTGTGTGTGTGTGTGTGTGTGGGCAGGACATCGCAGAGAATAACAGATCACCGTGAGGAGAGTCAACCGAGACAACATCGCTAACAGGATGCACAGCCGGCCCTTTTCCTCATTTCATGTCCAGAACAGAACGGAGAGCCGGCGCAAAAGCGGGAGACACAACTTCTACTGTTCTCGTCATGGGGAGGGTTACGGTTTGGGACGAGATGAGGTCACAATCCCTGGAGCGTACTGGAATGTGCAGCTTTACAGGAAATTGGGCCACAATGTGTAGACCACAGGGAGCTAAATGAAGGGCAACGGCACAACACTTATAATACACAATCATTATTTATCTTCTAAAATGATAGGACCATGCGTATCAAAAGACCAAACCTATCCCATCTCAGAATCCCTTTCTGTTGATGTTTTCTTAAGTTTATTCATGACCAGTGGCCACTGCGAGGTGTTTGACCAAAACACACTGAGACGGGAGACGCCGGCGTCGCTTCTACGATGAAAGTCGCCAGCAGCACTGACTCCAAAGAGTCGACAGCCCCGACCTCCAGGCCTCCTTCCGAAGTCACGCCCCTAAAAGGCAGGATTATTAATGCAATGCTGTCGGAATGGAGGTAAAGGTAGCGGCTCATTAGGGACCCACGGCAGCAACACGTACCACGTGCGTTCCATTTGAGAGAGCATTTTGTCTATTGATTGCTTGAATAAATGAAAAACTGATTTTCATCGATGCGTCAAAAAGGAGATCAAAATGGTGACGAACACCACCAGCGTTTAAGCTTGGATTTATCATTGGAGGACTGTAGGGAATAGATAATCAACTTCACTGACCAATTCAATCATGTTATCAATAATTCACGAATGTTCCTTTTTATTCAGAGAGGGTGACAAAGATTGAGAGAGAAAGAAGAGAGAAAGAGAGAGAGAGAGAACCTTCAATTGCTCCCTGCAGATTCGATTTGCCGCTGACACATTGTGTGTCTTAAATCAGATAGATGGCCAGGGCCTCGGGGGGCACAAAGCACCCGTTTCCCCTGCTGCTCTTATATAATTAGTTTGCACTTAGCACCCCCAAAGTTTCCCCCTCCCCCTTTCGCCCACTCTTCCCATTGCTCCCTCACAACAGCATGTCGGCGTAGAGGGCCAGTCTCTACCCTCACATAGATGCATCATCTATTACCACCAGTGTATTTCAAGGGAATATCTCAATAGAGAGAATGTAACAAGTGTCAAATAGTGACATGCAGCACGTAAACAGAGGTTACATGTACATGTAGGCAATAAAAAAGTCAGACTCAAATTCCCATGGAACACGATACGAGGAAATAAATTAACAAAGAAGAGACATTTTAAAAGATTTGGTTACCTGGCAACAACGCAGAATAAATAAAGGAGGGAGTGGAAAGCGGTAGTTTTGCCGTGGGAAAAGATCTGAGGAACTTCTGCAAACCATTTTCGCAGATTGGCCTCCATTTACTGGACGAAAACGTGTAGAAGCTTAAAACCTACGCAGCTAGCGTTGGATGTCAGTCCTCTTTACACAAAATACAGTAGAAGCTGAAAAACACAGAGCATCTGTTCCCTCTGAGGTCCGGCTCGAATAAGTGATTCGATTCGGAGGAAACGGGAGACGACAACCGGGCCGACGCCGCCGGCCGCGAGGCATCGAGTGGACGGACGGCGTCGGATCGTTTCATTAAAATCGACCTCACACCGCCCGCCAGCAACCAACCAACGCAATAAATTCCAATTTCACCAAAATTGATCTTTTCCCACTGTAACGTATCGCCGCTGAGATCCATAGGGGTCGGCGCGTGGAACGGGCCAATGGCTTTCAGCGGAGAGGGGCGGGGGGGGGGGTTCTGTGAGACGACGAGTCTGAGGGCCACAGTGCAGAGGAGCATCAGCGGAGGAGAGCGGTGACTTTTGACGCTGACTAATGGTGGGCTCCGTCCTACATACGCCGCCCACCACCCGCGTCTGCTAAACAAAAAAAAAGCACAACCGAGCCCAATCACTGCTGGGAGACAGCGCGCGGCCGCGTTGGGGCGGGCTTTCCTCCATCCCCGCCGCTGGAATAGCTTTTCATATTGGTTATTACACATTGGCCATTACTGTAAATTACATAGAATAGTAATAAAATGTTTGCTGTGGTTATTTCCTTCTTTTTTGTGCTGCAGCCAATGGGGCCGAGTTACTTCTGTTTGCCTCACATTCATTGCCGGTTTACGATAGCTTGTCTCTGAGTGCACGGGGGGGTTGGTCATGTACCGATTAGCGACCTCTACCTGCGGGGGCAAACACACACACACACACACACACACACATGTAGGCAAAAATAGCAGTGATCGGTCTGAAGGGCAGTTTTTCAATGAAACCTAAAATCTCACCTTTGGCTGAATCTTGCCTTTCTGCAATACTGCAATACTGCACTGCTTTAACTTTTCACTGAGGCATAACTACAGTAGGAGGTGTACAGTTTTCATGCCTAAAAGTCGGTCTCTGTATTTAGATTTAAATATTAGAGCACTGTAGCCGTTTTGATATCGATGATAGATAAATCAAAAGGTCCATTAGTGGAATGGATTCTGAAAAATGGTTCACACCTCTTTGTGTGATCTACTTCTTCTTACATGATGGCAAACGCGGGATCATTCCCACTAATTCTAGGCAGATGATTGTTTTGTAATCTACGCTTTGAATCAATAAATATATGCAGACATCATCATCTAATTTCATTTCTACAAAGAAAACAAAATCCTAACTGATGGGATTATAGTGAAGGAGCAACGGAATGTGTCTTCATGGCAAATAAAATCAAATGTTATTTTGATTATTATCGTATTTATTACCTTTATTTTTTTACTGTCTCTTCTGTAACAGACTTATTTGTAGCGGACAGTAATAAAGGCCAGAGTGAGTAAGCAGTCTCAACATGATAGAGACGAAACCAAACCGCCTGCAGGCGAAGCTGTGTGGTAGAAACAAAACCATCGATTTAACAGAGAAATGTCCTCGAAAAACAGGGACCGAAAGAAAACGTCATTCACCTGTGGTTCCTCATCCCTTAACAATCACATATTGTTCTGTATCACGGCATGGAAATGAATGCATGTGCATTTGATTCATCTCCAGCCGTGCTGGAGGAGCGGGGAAAAACAGCACAGTCTTACTGCATTACAAGCAGGCTCTGTTAAAATATAGTTATTAAAACCCTAAAGCAAATGTTTGTTCATAAAAGCTGTCAAAGTGCCAGGGAAAAAAAAAAGAGAAGAAGCGAGATCCAGCCAGAATGGAACAGTAGAAATACTGAAAAACAATAGTATCGAACCACAGAAACTAACAAAAAAGAACAAACTAAATCATTAATTTTCGGATTATGTTCTTCCTGAACTAATTGCATCTTCGTATGTGTGGAGCTTGAGCCCAGCGGCCTGCAGCCGCAACTTCAGCGCGAAACATTTCTGTGGGTGGCATCACACCAAAGCAGACTTCAACCCGGAGTCCATAAGGGCACAGGACGCCCTTTATTCGACTGTCTCTCTCTTAATGCACATGCAGTTGCACGCTCACCCTTTATCGCACAAGCACACCCACACAAGAGATGCAGGCGACGAAATAGGCCAATGATTCACTTGGAGAAGTGCGCTAAACATCCCGTAAAGCCTTTTCTCTTTTTGCTGTGATCCGAGAAGAATAACGAAGGAAGTTGTATCGTTAAAAAACAGCGGGGAGATGAAGAAGAAAAAAAAAAAACACATTCAAAAATGAGATTGGAGAAAGAAATTGGGGGAGGGAAAGATCTGGATTGCACAATTACTTTCACCGATTTCACAAGTGGAGCTGTTATAAATACCTCTCTCCTTGTAAAGACCTCATTCAGAGACAGCGAGTGATGAGAATAAGCGTCTAAGTCGAGATCTATTGAAGGGAAGACTTCCTTCGCCACTAACCGCATTGGATCTGACAAACTGTTTGGAGAACTGACGAGCTCCGGGTTACTGTTTTTGTAATTTAATTTTCCATTTGACTGTACTTTAATGGACAACAGGTGGGATGGAAGTCAAGCCCCCCTTTTTTTTCTTCTCTCAAGCTGCACTTTATCTTCTGATGTCAGTTCACCTCGGTGGGCGGCGGCGGCGGACGTTGTGTCGGATTGCCTTTGCTGTGGTTTTCTTAATACGGAACCATTAAAGATAGATGACAAGGCAGCTACTTAGCATTTCAACAATGGACAATGGACTCATGAAACCCACATGCCGAAGCCTCAATAAAAAGGTACCAGTCCAAATTACAGAGCACTGAGACGGCGTTTGTCTTCCTCCCTAATTAAGCGTGTCAAGATGACGCGTGCCGAAACATTGCAGACCTGTGACCTTTCATAATAAACAACTGCTAATCCAAATCGTTATGTAACTAAGAAATAACTCAAAAGGGAGTGTGACCGGCTGATGCAGAGTTATTTTCGATAATATGGAGGTGTTTTGCGATCATCCAAATGTGCAGATTTATTTACCGGTTTAACAACGTTGAGACAACGTATTGAGACGTTTTCCCTAATGCAGCCGCCAGCTACTTCTTCCCACCTGTTTGCCATATACTAGGATTAAAAAATTTAAAAAAAGGTATTGGCTGTGGAAATCCAGATGTGTTTAACACAAGCACCCGAGTGAGAAAATCAAAAGCTTGTACTTCTGTAAACGAGAGATTTCCGTTCAATGTAACCGTTACAAGACACACAGACAACATACCGCATGTCAGGAAGGAAAGGCCTTCCTCCCAAACAACTGTCTTGGAGGACTTCTAATGCATGGACGGATATAAAATCTCACAACTGTTTACACTACCACGCAGTACACAACCAAAGCTGGGCCTTGCACGGGCAAGTCTTGGCCCACTTTCAGCTAGTGGGGGAACGGAGAAAAACAAAAGTTGAATAAAAAGTGCAGGGAAGTTTCCGAGAAGATGATGTCAGCGGCGAACAAAATGAAATGAGTAAAAGAGAAGGAGTATGATATGGGGGGAAAGAGTGAGATGAGAGAATGAAAAAAAAAGGCCCAGCTGGGTTATGACCTATTTACAGTAGAGCCTGACAGGCTGCTCCTCCTTCTCCTCTTCTTCCACAACGACGGCTCTCACAGAAGGAACAAGCCGTAATTTGTCTCGCTGGAGACAGTTGGCAAATTCCCCAAAATCTGGCTGGGTCACAATGTGTGTGTGTGTAAAATATTTTTCATTGTTTTTATAAGACAGTGTTGATGGCAGAGCCACCTACAGTACAGGCGCTTTCTGAGGTAACTTGTTTCCTGCCTCAACTTCCTTCTGCTGCACTTCAAACGACTCGTTGGTCGACAGTTGGTTGTTTGGTAGCAGAAATTTGATATCAGCCTCAACGTGAACATGTTTGTGACCCTTAATCTGAGGACGTGGGATTTCTCACACGAGTTCCATGATCCACCTCTCAAGAGTCTGTAATGATCTATATGCAATGGAAAACATGCTTGCTTGCGTTCACTTCTGAAACTGATTAAGGGAATTCTACTGTTTGGAATTCACACACACACACACACACACACACACACACACACACACAGTCCATAATACATTAGGTATTATGTTATATAGGCCTTAAGGTCTCAGTATGCATGTGGTGTGGGGCAATGTAAGTAGCCTAACATTGTATTACCTACCATTGAAGGGCTGTAAACACCTGACTTAATCGGACTTGAACATTTCTTTTGTTAAGCCATGAGAAACCCAGAGAGGAGATGAAAATCTCACAGTTGTCCCACAGCACAACTTCAGCCAGATAAACCCTTGATGGCACTGCTCTGGTAAAAAAAAAGTCTTACATCATGTGCTCGTTCGCACGATTACGTTGTTTAGTTGTTTAATAGCAGCTAACCCTAACCCTTGGTTGGGTTGTCATTGGCGCGCTGACAAACGGGTGAGACCAGCAAAACATTTATTAGTGCAGCGCCACACCCGTCAAACCGGGAATAGTGTCCGAAGAGTCCGTTTGTAGGTTCATGTCACCGGGCTCGGTTGAAAGTGACTCCAGGAATGCAGTGTCACAAGCGCCCAACGGCGAACCCAAGAGCCAAACTCACCCAACCGCAGTTAGTTTAATTATAGGGGGGGAATTCACTAGAAGCCACTAAAGACAAATACTGAAAATATCTATTGAGGTCACCTTTAAGGGCGCCACTCACTTACGAGTGTTATCTTGTTGTCTTACGTGCGTTGAGATTGAGTCATGGTTATAACTTTATAACAACAATAACCCACAACAAACACTAACAGGTTAAACCAGTATTACCCAACAGTTTGTGACAAACTGATAAATAAAATTACCCTACCAAACTGCATGCTGAGTACAGCTCACCCGCTATCACAAGAAGAAGAAGAAACTCGCTAACTTGCTACCCGAAAACCTCGGAAAAGAGCGTTACAGGAGGAACAACGAGGAGAGGGGCTGTGTCTGTTTGGAGGGTTTTTGGTTTTGGAAAGTCCGCAGCCACACCGGCTAACAAGCTAACAAGCTAACATGCTAAAAAGCTAACATGCTAAAAAGCTAACAAGCTAACATGCTAAAAAGCTAACACGCCAGGCCAGTTGCGAGCGGTGAATGGCGGTCCTTAACAGGGTCAATTAATTAATGTGTATATTGTCATATACCGTGATACCGCCGGAAACTTTCTAAAATAAGTGATAGGAATCTTTCTAAATACTGTGATAGGAATTTTTGGCCGTACCGCCCGGCCCAACACGCCGCCCATTACTACGTTAAGTCTGGCGGCCTGCCATTACTTAGCACAGAAAAAACCCACACAGACAAGGACTTCCTGTAAATGAATACACACAGATTTTGAATACTTTTATATCTCATTGTATGAAAGCATTTCCCCCAGTTGTTGGTCCAAAAGGATAACGGTGGCAGCCGGATGAGAGGGGGATCAGACCCGGGTCTTTAAGTTCAGGAAGCTGCTGAAGGACTCTGCAAACATGTATTCTGTGGTCCAGTGGGTGTAATCCAACTTGTATATGTAAAAACAAAACCTTCCACACCACTATTTAGATCTGTGAGGCAATTTGGATATGTGTAAACACATCTCTATATGCGCTTATAGATATTACTGGCGACATTTCTCTCGTTCTACGTGGACTTATGCTACACTTCTGTAAGTTCATGAGGCAATTTGCAAATGTCTGGAGATTTACTGCCCTGTCGTCACTGGGCCTCAGTAGAATTACAGCTTGCATACCAGGATTCATGTTATATACAGGGAAGCCTTTCAGTGGGTTTATGTGGGGAGACTTCTGTTGAAGTATACAGTAGTAGTTACAAATCTGAAGTTTTACAACTCTAAACAATTTAGCTATTTTTTTTTTTTTAAATAAATGTTTCACATAATTTGCTAATGGAGGAGAATTTCAAACACACAGTTGCAGTTCAGCTTTAAGCACATATTTGTATGCAGATTAAACAGTTTACATGCACACCAAGAGGCTGCTCAGTGAGACATTTCATCACTATCCTGAACGGATGTAATTTCAAATGAACCAATTTCACTACAATAAAAAGAATTATATGGATCGACATTATGTCTCAAACAGCCCCAAAGTGTTGGACGGAAACTCTCCAAAAGATGTAGCCTTATGAATGTCAATCTAGACGATTCCAATGGTTCGGGTTGGAACAATTCGTTCCTTTGGACTCACCGGTCAGCCAACTTGGCTGCTGGGTGCCTGAAATAGGCCACGGTTCCACGGTAGGGGAAACCAGGATACCCTTCTCAAAAAGAGAGCCCATTCACTGTCGGTATCTGACCCAATAGTCCCATTTAGAGTGGCGCCCTACTTAAAAAGTCCCCTACAGTACAACTTCATCTCCCAAAGGCTTGCCCTCTTCGCCACATGAGATTGCGGGTAAAGTAAGGTAAAGAGGCCACTGAGGGCACAGGCTGATTCACGCCTGGCAATCAGGAAACCCGTTCAGCACGTTTGTCAGTAACGAGAAGTGAGTGGTGGTGACTGAAGTAATCTAGTCCCTACTGTCCTCACTGCCTCCCACAAAGCATCGAGCGCTTGTTTACGAGTCTGTTTTGACTACTTCCTGCCCACCATTCAATTCACCACTACTTTACAGAAGTCAAATACACTGACATAGGCGAAAAAAGACAAAACGAGTACCGGTACTCGTCTTTACCGTTACTGAGAGGATTTATGATGCGACATCTCGGGTGAGCAGCGAGAGACAGAGAGAATCAACGCAATGAAGCAGAGATTATTAAAGCGAGAGAGAGCTGCGGAAGTCAGACGTGACAGAGGGAAGAGGTAGTCTGGAGGAAGAGGAAAAGGAAGAGGGTTAGGTGTGTGGGTGTGTGGGTGTGTGCTGGCAAGAAAGCCCTTCACTTTTGATTATCGGTTTGGTTTCTTACAGGCGCAGAAAACATTCTGCTGATGTGGATGTGGTAGATGTGCAGCACAGATTAGGGCACAACAATTAAACGACCCACAAGTAGTCCACAGCCACAGGGAAAGACAGATCTTGGAACAGATGTACTGTGAAGCGCTCAAAACCGCTCTGTGGTTGTTCCAGCTAGAATAGGTGTCCTCGGGACACGATGCCACAAACCCACACAGAGTTACAAAGTCACAACAATACCATCCTTACTGTCATGGCTGGTAATATACTACAATGCCATGAGACGACGTCGATCTGAGCGGGCCACGGAGGTCCTGCGTGACTCAAAATGAAACTTTGCTGGAGCAAAATTGAAGATAAAGACAGAGGCTTTAACTGTAACATCGAAAAGCTTTGCATGGGGGGTATATTGCTTACAAAAAAAGAGCAGCTCTTACCTCAGCTACACCGCAGCATCAGGGACAACCCTCACAACAACTTAAAAGCGGCACACGCTTCAAATGCCACAAGCGTTATCCTCATATTATTGAGGAATGGCCAACCAAGTAACCAAAAGCGATGAATATAATCTGGCTGACCCGTTGCTTCGTCTGCCACTCAGGTCTATTTTTAACATTGCTTTGGCAATAAACAAATCGGCACACGGTAACTAACAGCAGCGCCTCATCATCACAAGCCGAAGCGGTTTTAAAAATAGTAGTTTGGCCTTTGCACTAGCCCCAATGTAAATAGACCAGCTCCCGACGTTAGAGGGGCTTCTATTTTAAAGAATGACCACACGGTGGCTGAGAGGTGGGTCAATATTCCCAGACAAATGAACGAGGACGTTGCAAGTGGTGCCGTGGGGATTTTACTTTCACTTCAGTCGATGCAGTGGCTGAACAGCCCTTGAAGGAAATTAATCAAATCTCTCTGCAGTTATTAAATCAATATCAGATTTCCCAGGATAAGAGATGATAAATAGACGGCACTAGTCTTGCGACCACGGAAATCATTTTTACTCTCTGGGTCATTCGCCCCTTCACGTACCGATGGTGGGGGCTAACGCGCAAGGTGCTATCGCTAACTAACAGTCACAGTCGTAGGCGCAACTTACCCAAGCAAATTAAGGTCAAGTGTCTTGTCCGGGGGAGAAATTAACATAGATCAGAGCAGCTGGGCAGGATGCGATAAACGTATCAGATGCCTTACATGACTCCGATGAAACAAATCCGAACCGGGGTAGTACGTTAAAGAGATTGAGAGAGGGATCTACCAGCGCATTACCCCTGCGGTGCACCCCATGTGTACTGCACTGACACCAGTCTGTGACAAACACAGATACCAAACAGCATGTCTGCCAGCTGCTTGCTTAGTCAGGAAGGAGAAAAAAAAAACAGTCTACACGTGTTCTACCTGAGGCAAGACACCACCGATCCAGACAAATGGGTCCCTTCTTGTTCTCTCTTTTGAGGCGACTTTCCTATAGTTGATCAGGATCAAGTGGACGCAACTTCTCAATGGCCAAAATATCCATCAAGTCGATGATAGACTTTGAGCACTCTGAGGCCTGGTCGAGCCACTTTATTTGAATAAATCAAGTCCTTGGTAATTAGAATTTTCCTTCTTAACTAAACAATGAAATATGAATGTACGTGTCATAGAGGAAGCAACCCTAGAATGCTGAATGTTAAAAAAAAAAAAAGGTTGGCAAAGTGTCACTGAATTTCCTGGAAAAGTCATTGTTTAATATGTAACTAACGTCAACGTGGTTGACAACTGTGGCTTTACAACCAGCCCAGCCATCAGCTTCAAACATAAGTGTATTTCATTTTTGATAGAAGTATGCAGCAGTATTTGTAAGTATACTGGATGAACCCATACCGAATGTCATTAACGGTGTTTTGACCAAGGCCAAATGAGGCCATTATCAAATTTCCCCTGGTACCAGCTGGCAGAGATTATAAGATTACATGAGGTGTAAATCTGAATGACATCTTTGGGGTGTTGAATGTTTGCCTCCACATATACAGTAACCTGGATCGGGTTAATCATTGAGCGGTCATGGCCCAAGGTTCCCTGCGTTGTCTGGTGGCAACCTATGACGAAGCCAGCTGTGCACATGCAGCAATCGCGCCCCAAGATGCACACGGATCATTTTGTGTGTGTGTGGACATGGAGGCATATCTACACATGCTTAAGCAAAAAAAGTATCAAATGCAAAACTTTCAGTTTGATGCTAGGCAGATTAAATAAAAGACAGTATTAAATACACATGGGATTTTTATTCTGCTTGATTACAGTAAAAAAATGGCCTCTACTCCATGAGTCTTCATGGACAGGTGCCATTTCACAGAGGCAGACAAAGCCCATGAAGCGAAATGAATAACAAATATTTTGCTCCTGGTAGCCATTAAGTTACAACTTGTATGAAAGTATTTGGGGGTTTATCAGTTGCTTTAGAGTAGTAAAACTTCACGTCATGCTGACACCGTTCAGGTCTTTAACTAAACAGGAAAAAAATGCATTGCATATTCACTCCACTTTAAAAACGGTATTGGTAAAGACTTTCATTTAAACTTTACTATGTAAAATGTCACGAGCATTGACAACCTTCATCAGAGATTTATGTAGTTAATATGTTCACCAGCTGAGATGCCCAAATCTAAAAAGGTACCTTACTTGATGAACATTAACAGATGAGCCAACAGTGGTCACTGAACCATGGCAATCAACCCTGGGGCACGCCCCGGACGACTTCTCCTCTAGTCCAATCAGCAACCTCCAGCGGGGCGAGGGACGTGTGGACAGAAGGACGCGTGGATTCCCCTCTGCGGATGACGGGCCCTCCCCCCCCCTTGACCGACCTGGAGAGGCCGTGTCAAAGATGGCTGCATCAACGTTAGAGGCAAACTGACGACAAAGTGGACAGATGAACAGAGAAATGGCTCCGTGCCCATATGCTCTCAGGGTTTTAACGGTAACAGGCCGTCACGGGAAAGCTGCAGAGGCAGAAAAATTCCACACACTTGATTCATTGATTGGCGGGACAAGTCGTGACAGATCAGGCTTTGCGGGACTCGCAGAGGAACACGGCACTCCGTGAAAGTCACGGGATCTTCCCCTCGTCCCGGTACCAGGCTCCGCTGCGTCTCTTCGTTAAGATAAAGGATAAAGGTCACCAACGGTTGTGATTTAAAGGTGTCGCTGCCTGTTCTGGGCAGTTGCGGTCTTTCACTTTCTGCAAGAGGTGTCTGCATGTCAAACATTTTGGGGGTCTGAAATATTATTTATTGATTTACACAGAAGTTAGAACACAAGAGTTTTTTATTTACCTATTATGCCACTATCTAAAAAAACATTCTTAGTTGGATTAAAACAAAGTTTCAGTAGTTTTAAATGTATATTATAGGTTAGATATACTGTTAAATTAAAAAGGCCATGAATTGCTGTTTGAAACCTCTCACTTCAGGCAAGTGCTTTTATTCAAGTTTCTCATCCACAACAAAGTTGAACGAGATTTTGCTGGAAGCTAGAACTTACCATAACGTGACTCAACGTAACCTTGGCTACCTTTAGCTTCATAATGAGTGGAACTGTCCACGTTTAACATCATTTGATCATATGATTTAAATTAGTCAGATGGTTCCACCACAACTGAGCAAATTCCCCTCTGCTTAGGAACTTGGTCTGCACCTCAAAGCCACTAAAAGGAGCATTAAGAGAAGAGTGGTCGAGAGATCCAGACAGAAAAAGAGGTGGGCCACGAGTCTCCAAGTTCACATTTTGCTTTAAATCACACACCAAATGTGTTCAGGACAACACTCATCTATAGTGCTACTAGTCTCCTTTACTTTCTTTCCTTTTGTAATCTTTTCCAACTCTGCACTGACTAAAATCACTAGTTTGTTGGCTTGCAAATCGATGCTAAAGTCCATCGTGTGAACTGATACAGAGGCACATGTTCACGACACCCAACACCGGCATAAACATACCAACAGACACCAAAACAGCCTTAAAAAAGAAACATCTTGGCTGTTGAGAAGCCCATACCTCCTTTGGCTCTGTGAACTACACTGACCCCAACCGAAGCCTACTTCAAAGAGCAGGGACAGTAGCGCTCCACTGAGGGTGTGGGTGGGGGGCGGACTGAGGGGAGAAGAATGACGAGATGGAGAGGGAATGAAAGAGATATTGTTGGAAAATGCGTCTTGGCTTGCCTGCCTACATGTCTGCTAGAGGCCGCGTGCACCAACGGCTGTTTAGAAAGGGAAAAGGAGCCATACGCAATCCGCTCGATCTCTCGAGCTCCACAACGGCGAGCCAGTTGGAAACACCGTTTTTTTTTAAAAGCAGACTTCTCGCAAGCCTCTAAGAGCCTGAAGAGCAGGCTACTTCACACAGAGGCGAGGCATCACGGGACATCTCCACGCGCTCCACAACAAGAAGTAGGAATGTCTCCCGTGTCCCGAATGGACGCGTTGGGACTTTCCCGCCAACGCTGAGCGCAAAGTGAAACGTTTTTGGGACTGATGACGTCTGCAGGGGGGGGGAATTGAACCTGTAAGATCAGTCAGAGCCAAAGAAGAGTGAAAATTTGCACACAGCAACGTTTTTCAGTAAGCCCATTAGGAAACAGGAATTTAAACAAACAATGTGCATTGACTTTGGCATGATCTTAGAGATTACAGATTCAGGAAACCGAGTCAACAGACATTAATCTGATCTTGTTTGGCCAAGGGTTGTTTAACTGGCGGTTATGAGAAGAGAAATATAATATCCCTGTATACTGCTGAACACATTGCTTGTTTAGAAATGTATGCTGTGATCGTCAAAAGGACCAACTTTGTATCACAATATAGTACTATCAATGATCGCCTCGTAAGAAAAGGTCTTTCAAAGTTCCTCTATTGGACCGTTTTTAATTGCAATGTAATTTGGAATTATTTATTTGCATAATACGGTTTTGTAAAAATAGAAACGTGTTCACAAATGTTGACGAGAAGACTAGAAAGTGCCCGAACTTCCCAGATCACATTCAGTCCAGTGACCCAATCGTGCCCATCACCATAGTAACCCAGCACCCACAGCCGTCAAAACCGTTGCCGCAGGTAACAAGTTCACGATAATAGCTCTGTTCCCTCAAGTTTCTACAAGCAACAACATGGGGTGGAAAAAGGCAACTGTGATGATTTAATCCAGGCGTACAGCCTCAAACCACTGAAACCAAGCTTAGGATGGTCCCAAGGGGAAATTATAATGTAACCCAATAAATGATCATAATCCCCGCCATCCTTAATGGAGGGCTGTGCATCATCCAGGGTGGCGATAATGGTCCAGGGTTATATAAATATGTGTAGTTCTAAATCTAAGGATTTAGATAAATATTCTTGTTTACAGTATTTGTATGCATTTGTGAAATATGACGCGGCTCCGAGGGGTCAACAAGGGTGAGAAGGTGTGAACAAAAAAGGCAACTGGGGTCCTGTTTAACACCAGAATAGACATGTACACGTGGCCTTCCAGGATCCCTGTGTACACACACACACACGCACAAAATCGGTCTTGCTCTGGCGCACACCGACGCGGGTCAGCAGCAGAGAGGGGTTTGAATTAACATTTTACCCTTCGGCATGGGTACGTTTACTAAGATGAAAAGATGACTTACAGAATTCAAGGTACTGTTCAGTTAAACGGTAAATGGCAGCCTGTGTCATTAGTGTGTGGAACGATGAATGAAGTGTTAAAGCGCTTTGAGTGGCAGAAAAGCTAGAAAAGTGCAGTGAAAGTTCAGTCCATTTGCCATTTTAAACGGCCCCTGGAGCATTTAAAAAAAAACCACAACAGAACGCATTGAAATGGAGGGAGTTTTTCGATGGAATTTTTCACATACCTTTCATGCCGATGTTACGCCAAAACAACTGGCGTTGCTCTTGGGCAGGCAGCAGACTTTATTTCTACGCGTCATCCCGGAGCGCCTAGCGGTCAGAGCTACTTAAGTCCTAAGTGTGTTGACATGGAGTCATGGAAATAACTTTATAACAACAATGAATGACTTGGGTTTTTGTTACATTCGAAAACGATATATTGCAAAGTTGGTTGAGCCGCTCGTATTGCCTCTGGTGGCAACACTAGCAGCCACAACAAGCTAACAGGCTAACAAGCTAACGTGCTAACCCGCTAACTCACTGGCCAGTCGGGGGTCAATTAATGAATGTGTTTACTTGAAAAAACAATACCGTCGCATACCGGGATACCGTCTGAATCTTTCTTTATACCGTGATACTAATTTTCAATCCTATTGATCCCAGGCAATGTGTCAAGGCCTAATTTCACCCAGGGCATGGGGCAACATTTGTCCATTTGATTGGTCGTCACACAACGAGAAGCTCAAGCCCGGGAAACACCAACGAGCCAAATTCTGCTCCAACGGGCCTGAAAATGTTCAGTTCAGGACAAAAAAAAAGGCGTATTTGTAAAGACTTCCATTTGTACTCATATCACGAGTATTGACAGCCTTTATCAGAGGTCATAAGATTTTGTGATTTTGTTGACTTGCATTACGGTATATTAGAGGCACCTTCACGCAGCAGTACTCACAGCCTGCATCTGAAATATACAAAAACACTACGTTTCACGCAGAGCTGAAACAAATAAGCCTTTCAATCAACCCAGAGTGTTTTCTTTCACTTAAACAATAAATCAGATTACCCCACGTGTTATGTTGTGGTATATGTGGATAATTACCATAATTTGAGCTGCAGGGTTTTTAAAAGTAGTTTTTAAAGAACACGGTAATTCTATGGTGGGGCGTTGTTCAGTAGTTCGTTGATAATCGAGTCTTCAGTGGGGTTTTTTAACGTTTCAGAGAGCCCGCGCCCCGCACCACAGGCCCACAGCATGAAAACACACAACATGCTGGTGCAACAAGGATCTCCATACCAGCTCTGCTCTGAACGTGTTTCTACAAACCACATTTTTGTTGTTTGGATAACTTACAAAACACCCAGAAAGGAGCACTACATAAAGTGATTGCTATTTCAGCTCACAAGTGTGACATCGCCGCAAGCACAACAAGCCGTGGTCACAGAGAAGCTCATAACACAGCAAGTACATATCTCTCTTCAAGTTATCAGATCCAAGCTGAAGCGAGGCGTGTCCAAGCAGACATTTTCTCACCGTCCACGTGCTGCGTGAACACTACTTTTTTTGTCGTTTCCCTCCCGCTAAACATCACCATACTGCATCCTCAGAAATGCCCATATCATGTTTTCTCAATGAGTCATTTCCTGTAGAAATAACACAGTTACGCAACTGTGATATCTTTACAACGAGCACCGTTTCACTACACAATTTTGGAAAAATACCAGAGGGCGCAGCATTGAGAAATGATGATGAGATACTGTGTAGGAGAACAGCTTCACTTCAACTGAACTAATTATAGTCTCTTCCTGTATTGAACTGTATTTTCTTTTAGCGACAGTTTCTTTGTAACCTGGCAACTAATTAATCACCTTATGCGTCTTCTCTGAATATATTTGTGTAAATAAAAGGCTTGTTTATTTCTGCAATACACTCGTCATGGCACTCGTGAAATGTGGTTGAATTGGAGAAATGTGCGTCCTGCTGTGCCTCCCGACCCAGGGGTGCTAGCGCTTCCCTCACAAAAGAAAATACACAACAACACCTGTGAGAACTCTGGGGGCTTATTGAGAGGATGTTTCTTTTGTGCTCGAATCACACAGACTTGGGCATGAACTCTGAAACGCACAGACTGCTTTCGTTTACCAAATTGGTATTTTATTTAATCAAAAGAAAATCAAATGCCTTTTACTCTGATTGGTGCCCTTCTAAAATGTACTCCACAGATTTCAGTTTTCAACCATCAAGTCAAAGCGAAGAATCCCATTTAAAGTGTGGCCTTGGGGGCCAGACTGCTAACAGCTTGAGGACATTTTTATTTATATATTTTTTTATCCCACCACAGAAAACAAGGCCGATTGAGGAGACGTACCTGGAGAAGCCGACAGAAAAGGTTGACAGGGCTGCAGCGGAGGGGAGCCCATCGTCGGCCCTCTGTGACACGGCCGTCTCTCCGAACCTGCTCCCCCGGGCCCAGCTCTCCCCCGCCAGAGGCAGGGTCGGGTACAGTCCAAAAGGCTCCTGGTCCGCTGGACCTACGGCGGAGGACGGGCTGGCTCTGTAGTGGTAGCTAGATCCTACTCCCAAGCCCAGAGGCGAGGACATGGGGCCTCCCCCGTGGTGGGAGCTCATGCTGCTCTGGAGACACTGCTCCTGGCAGAAGCCAGCGCTGTCCTGCTTCTCCTGTTTGACCACACCGGGGGTCCGGATGTGGATGAAGGAGTCGTCCGGGTCCTTCTCTTCCTTGATCATGACGCTGGAGAGAAGGGAGGCGGGCTGCTGCTGCTGCTGTAGTTGGAGCTGATGCTGCTGGTGCAGGTGGTGCCGATGGTGCACCGGGTGGTGATGCGGATCCGAGCCATTGACGCCGGTGGAGTTCAATTCGTTGCCCACGAGGAGGTTTGGCTCCTTCAGCAAGCCGCTGACCGACCCACCATCACCACCGGCCCCCCTGCTGTCATGTAGGATGTTATCCAAGTGTGCCACCTCTGAATCCAAATCAAAATCGCTGATTTCTGGCAGGGTGTTGGGAAGGTCCAGGTCTTGCCAAATCTCGATATCCTCCATTTGGCGACTGCAGTTGCCATCCAAATCACAGGAACCAGGGCCCGTGTGCCCGCGGTAAGTTTCCAGGTCTTCATCCGGAGAAAAATTTGCCTCCTGCTTGATGTGCTGGGGGAAAAGGTTCGGCAGGGGGAGGTTGCCGAGGATGGAGGAGACCGAGGCGCTTATGACCGAGGTGGCCGCCTGGTCGAGATCGGGGACGCCGTGTTTCGGCAGCGGCCCGGTGCCCTCGGCGTTGAATCGGACAATATCCTGGTGCTGCTTCTGCATGCTAATGGCTTTGCCCTCCTCGGGGTCGGAGCCCTCAAACGGGACACGGTGCTGAGGGGAGTCAAAGAGGCCTCCGGGATCCCCCCGGTTCTTGTTTCCACACCTTCCGTTTAGGCCCGCTGCGGGCTGGGCCAGGGACCCTTGGCCCGGCCGGTGCGTGGCGGGCTGCAGCGCTGGACCAGCTGTGTCACCTGCGGCTGTCGTCCCCCCAAATGTCAGGCTGTCGTCTCGATTACCGGTGCGCTTCAGTTCACCCTGATCCATTTCTTTGTCCTGATGGGACGGCGAGTGAAAGGAGTGCGCAGCAGAGAGCACATGCACAGAGAGAGAGGGGGAGAGAGAGAGAGAGGGAGAGACATTGTTAGATTAAAAGAGTTGATATAAGATGATACATACAGAGCGGCAAGATACGTTTATGAATACACACACACATCAGTTTTTCAGTTAATTCACTGTGATATACATACGTCTTCGGCATTGCACTAATGGCCAATTACGCATCTGCCTTTTTCTTATTATTTCTATTTATAATTTTAAACTAATGACAGCAGTCCTGTTTATTAAATTTCACCCACACTGGAGAAACATGGCGGAGGCAGGAAAAGGGAAAAGAGCCGTTACATAACATGACTACAATGCTCATGTTATTTCTTTGAACTGTGCCCTCGAATCATCTCGTGCGTCGTGAAGTGCCAACGAGGCCCAGACACCACTTATGTAACAGCCAGTGACAATCCCGCGTACAGACAAGCGTGTGTGGAGCCACACACACATCTGTCAAAGGGAGATTAGCGCACAAGTCTCTGGGGCGTTTGCGGCGGCCACCAATAGCTGTCCATCTGCACGTGCAAAAGAGCGCAAATAAACAATTCGGTCGAGAGGACATTTAAATGCAATTAAACGAACGCAAGCGCATACCGTGTGGCGACAGCGTGTGCAAAGAAACGCTCTGCGCGGTGTTTGTACTGCGGCTGCCTCCTTTTATGCGCATTAGAAGCCAGGCAAGCGGTCACATTTTCAAAGTTTGCGCCAGCGCCGCCGACTAAATATCACAACACGAGCCCATATTTCACCTGAACTTCTGCAAAGCGCGCACGTTAAACTCAACTTTTCATTTTAAACAAACGTCGCCTCCGAATGGACGCATTGACGAAAGGTAAATACGGCCGCACCATTTCCTGTGCGCGTGTGTTGCGCCAAACAGCGGCCCCGTGCAAAACTTATATAAATAGTTTGTTTTATGTATATCCCTGGAGGAGCCGTTTGTAACGCGTAATGTTACCACTGCATCCAGGCAATCCAAGCGCAATATTTCCTAGTTGAGATTTCTGCTGTAATGAAATTTTAATGGAAGGTAATGCCGTTCTTTAGATATTTATCGAAGCCCCCGCCCACAAAAGTTTGTTTTTTTTTAACAGACTTTCTTTCCCCCCACCGAACGAGCATGACACATCTTAACAGCGTTAGTGCAACCTGTTGGCTACCGCGGGAAATTGCACCGATCGCATGCGCACAGGCGCAGATAAGCCGCCGTTATGTGCAAACCGCTTCTCTCTCTCTACCTCTCTACCTCTATTTCTCTCTTGCAGGAAAAATAAGCCGGTTGCTCCGTGCGCCTGGTGGGGTTGAGTCGGCGGGGTCGCGCAGAGCGCGGTTTGTCAGTGCGCCTACCACGCAGCACCGGGCGCGCTCATAGTCGGCCTACTTTGGGGACGGCGGGGGGGGGGGGGGGGGGAGTTGGAAGAGAAGACAACCAGCATTTCCCTCCCACGATAATTCTCCAGCCGCGGAACAAGTGGTCGCAGTAAATATGCAGTTCGTACCTGTAGCGAGAGGATGCTCCCCCACTCCCCAACACACACACACACACACACCCCGTTTAGGTCTCCAGTCGGTCCAAGTTGGAAAACATATGAGAAATGACGCGACGTCCACACGCACACGCTCACACACTCACACACTTCATTAAACCCGCGTCCTTGCAGCAATGTTGCGCGGGGAAATGTCATCTGGGTGTGTGTCCGCCGTGCTCTCCGCGCGACAGGAAAACATCGCCCAGCAATATCAGCTGTTTAAAAAAAAAAAAAAAAACTAAAGTCAACAACGTCGCTGACCTAGCTGGCGCTGTCGAGGTCCACGGTGTGCGCCGTTCTGGACGATCTGTCGGGAACTTTTAACGCAAGTCACCGGCGTGACGTGATGGCGATATCAGGATTATTCCGCAATGACTCCACGGATCTGCGCCGCGATATTCTGCTCTTGCGCCATTAAACCCGTGAGTACATCAAAGTTATATAATAGAGCCCCGCTGCCCTGGCGCACTCAACTGAAAACTCAGGCAGGGCAGGGCGGACAGTTAGTGAAACGCCGTCAAGCCGGAGGTGGCGAGTTGAGCGCTTCCGTCTTGGTCTTTCAGAATAAAAGCCCCGTCGTTGCCGTCGTCGACGCGAGTAAAACGGTTAGAGTGTGAAAAATGAAGCGGGCTGAGCACTTTTTTTAAGCGAAGGTTTTACCTTAAAGGTCAGTTTTGGCCCAACAGCCGGAACGTTTGCGTTTTTCTAATAATTTCAGCTTTTTAATGCGCGCATTCTTTAGCTTTTATTCCACAGCAGAAATAGCTCTGTTTTCGGTCCCCTTGTCTTGTGTGTGTGGCAGCTTGACGCGGCTGTTAGTTTGACACTTGCCTGTGAACGCCCCTTTCCCTATTGAATCTCTCTGCTGAGGAATCTGTCAGAACGTGTCTCCGTAGGCCTTTGCGACCACCTAAGTTAGCACACAACCCATTATAGCTTTGGGTTCCCTTTTAGCGGTCAAATAAAGAACATGGGGAGGGGGGCTGTTTTTAATCCAGCTAAAGAAAGTAATCACGGTTATCCAATAGAATCCAAAGTTTCATAAACTGCTTGATTGTTATCTCCTAAACTCTGAAATGAATAACAAATACAGCTCTGTTTCCCTCGAGATCTGCCACGTATTCCGATTGAATCGTTTTTGGTCCCGAGAGGTCTTGATTCACCAAAGGGCTGGTTGAGAGCCACTTGAGAAGTTGTGAATGACTGCCACCTTGAGAGATCCTTAAGCATGCGAGTATAACTCGCCACCCAAAATGTTATGACGTGTTTTAGCAGCAGATGATTAGCCGTGAACGGAGAAAAGTGCACACCCCGCCGGGGAGAGAACAACGACATTAATAACCGCTCAGGGAAGATATTTCTCTGCTCTTTTCTCTGAGTTTAAAATGGGAAGCGCAACCTGGGAGTGAGGGGTCAAAGGTCAAGTGGACGGTCAGCAAGCACTGCTGAAACTTCAAGCATGAACATGATTTATAATCTCTTAAATGAAAAGTCCCCCTCCCCCCCCATACATAATGTGCAGGTCAATAGGTCCATTGTTTTTTCAAACAAATATACAATGACATTAAATGAAATGTTTTGCATTGTTCAAATAATGTATGGATTATCTAAACTCATCTTAAAAATTAAATTATATCAATTAAATTCAATGAATTTTATTCATTCATATTTGCCCTAGAGGGCTTACAGTCTGTACACATGCAACATCGTCTGTCCCGAAACCCTCACATCGGCACAGGGATGATCAACTTATTGTTTCAGAACTACAGAATACAAATGACAAATCACAATATTTACAAATATAAGAGGCAAAGAGAGCCATCCTGAATGATGTGACTTTGCAGCTTCAGTTATAATATTTTGGTCCAAATCCCTTTAATGCATTTAAAGGACCTCCTCGAGTCCAACGTGAACGGACGGATGACCTATCAGTAAAATGAAGTCTATTTTATTTCTGTTGCTCACCCTCAACAAGACAAGGTCTTCAGTTTGACATTCATTTTCTTTTATGATGGCAGAGTGAACCAGAACAAGCAGGCATTCAAGCTTTGCCTTTATGCAGAGTCAACCTGGGGTGACGAAGAAGAAGACGAAAAAGAAGAAGATGGAGAGGAAGGGACGTGGACAGTCCAGACTGTGCAGACCAGCCCAGACGCTCCGTGTTGTTCCATCTTCCAGAAAAGAAACAAAGATGGGTAGTTGCAAACCAACAGGCCAGAAAAAGAAAGAAGAAGAAGGAGGAAGGGAGGGGAGGGGTAGGTTAGGCCCTCCATGCAAGTCGTTCGATTAGAAGGAGCCCAGAGTGTCCCGTGCATGTGGATCTCTCATTAGGAGCCAGCGTGGCCGCAGAGAGGCGGGAGCTCCCCGAGGGGCCCTGGGCAAACCACACTGTTCTCAAAACATCGCAGGGAACACTGCGAGTTTTTAATTGGACGCGTAGCGATAAACGACAGAAAAACACTGGACGCGTGGCGCTTCACGTGCGCGTTGTGTACGTGCAGACTGAGAGCTACGCAGGTTGTGTAGTACGACGCGCTCACGTGGGCATCCGTGGTTTTTTGCGCTGCGGAGGGGACCTCAACGTGAATATTCATTAATGTGCACTCACATGACTGATAGAGGCCAAAGTTTGGGTTTCAAATGTCCCGGGGTATAACACTGACCTTTTGGTCCCCGAGCAGAGGCAGGTGGCCTACACGTTGTCTACGCACACGCACAGACACACACGTTCGCGCGCACTGTTAGCTGTCCATTTGCTTTCATAAGAACCTGAGTGAATTACAAGTAAAGGTCAGCATGTGGTTTCCATCACGTCGCGTGGAGGTTGCATCCATTTGGTTGTATTTGCTGAGCTTTTGATTTATCTTTCAGACACTTCTGCCGTCACCCCAAATACAACAGCGGTGAAAGGAACATGTAGGTCTTTGCAGCTGCAGCAGAGAGGACGTCGTTTTGAAGGCCAACCAAGGAGATCAGCATCTCTCCACCAAACCCCAATGGGATTCTTACATTGGATTGTAGTAATGCATAGAAAATAAACTCATTCATATCAACACATTGTGTTTTTCCCATTAGGGAGTGCTACATCGTCAGCATACATAACCTTTGAAATTGGACACCAGCATCAGCCAGAGATGAGGCATTTTATTTGCTTTCACAAGCCTACATGTAGGACGGGTACCAAACGCGCTATTGAACGTGCTCCGGGGCCTAAAATGTTGGCACGCTAGAATTGGTAAGCAGCGTTGTTGGGGCGCTTGCGTTTTAGTGTAATTTACTGTGACACTGCAGCACCTCTCTTTGTCACAAACACACACACAAGTCAGCGAGCAGCAGTGCAGAGTCGCGGTGACGAAAAACTATGATTGCTGACAATGACAGATGTTTGTGTCTTTTAGTCTTCATTAACTTAATTGAGGAATATATATAAGTCATTTTTAACCCCCCCCCCCCCCCCCAGAGATTCAGTAGTCTGATCTGCCACTCGGCCATGACGATGACAGGAGGCCGAACAGTGAAACAACAAACTCTGTGTGTGCTGTTTGAAGCCAGCCTGCTGCAGGCCTCTGAGGGGGCATCATATCATCAATACAATCCAAAACAGGAACACGTCCAAACTCTCTGAGCTGCTACTTTGCTGTCAATGAAGGTAATGGCTGGAAACATATTTGTTTTACCCCCCCCCCCCCCCCCCTCGACCCAAGGCTCTAACGCCGCAGGATGACCATTTACCCAACGGTCCAATGAATGAGCTCCGCTTTTCTTACATGCTATTAGTATAACATACAACATTATACAGTATCTGCCACTTTTATTCTTAAAGTTATTATTGTGAAGAAAGCCTGCGCAGTTCGTCTTTAATCACCAGTGAGGTCATCTCCAGTGTGGGTTTTCATTACATTTAGTCATTTCATGACGCCCTTTTTTTATTCTTAGTGCAATCTGCTTGCCCTTAAACGTTAGAAATAGTAGTTGATGTTCACAGAGGTTGTGGCACAAGTCCAAAACTAAATAGCACTAAATAACCAGTGTCTCTAAGACAGATCTGTAAAACAATGAATGTCCAAAAATGAATGAATATCAACCAAATCAAATAGTAGTATGTTTCTCAACCTCTTCTCTATATCACATTAGACCAGTCACACCCCCCCCCCCCCCCCCCCGCCCCAGAGGGGATTGGTAATATTCAAACAGGAGGACTTAACTAACACCGACTGTTTTGTCAGACAATGAGGACAAAGCAAAACGAGGAAGGAAGAATTTATTTTGAGAAGGAAGTACAGACAGGAAGGACGGAGCTCCTTCTAAAAGTGAACAGGCAGTTCACACCCCTCGCTATTTTCTCGTCTGAAACAGAAGAAGGCCGAACAAAACACCGAGAGAAGATGAAAATCACACAGTGAGAAAGGATTTCCAGACAAACTACAAGCAGTTATTCCAAACACAGTGAAGATGTCGAGGTCTCATCCGACCCAAATATAATCACGGTGGTTTAATCAGAACGGATTCCACGCACTGAGCTGTTATCTGAACTGACCACATGGTTCATCAAATAATAGCATGCGAATGGAAGCATTCACCAAAGCTTTAAAGGACAGAGGATAGAAGATAAAAGAGATGCATGTTCTCCCAACGCACACTAAGAGTGGCAATAGTCTAAATCATGCGTATTATTTTCTTGTGTGTTCTGCAGATGGAATCATTAGAGCTCATGCTACGTATCTATATTCAACAGTCTGAATGGAATTTGGAACAAGTGTTTTTAGGCTTATGTAAGTTCTATCAATAACATCAATTTACTCCAAATAGTTAAATGACAAGATATTAATGATTGCAACTGTCAGAAATAAAAAAAAAATCCCAAACTAATCCACAACCCTAACTTTTTAAATACATTTGATATATATAATGCATGTTCTTTTAAAAGCTTGTTGACCCTCAGCTTCAAAAGTATCACAACAAAAACCATGTCTGAGATAAGTATCCTAAGCATCAGGATCAGGAGGCATGAACCCAACTTTTAAATGAGCTGACCGCACTGACCTTTGGACTGGACAGCTGATGAGGCAATGGGATCTATCGGCTGCTAAAGTGGGGTTTAGAAGAGATCAGCCTTTCAAACAAAGTTTAGCCGACACACAAAGTGTCTGCAGAATGGACGCCGTTCACCAGTGGCCAGGTTTTGCCATCTTCTTGAGATGAAGTCAGACGAAAAGGCGTTGACTTTCCCAGAAGAGCGGACTCCACAACGCAGAGTTTAAAAATGACATTTAAAAGATTGACGCGGAGGTATGGTATTGTTGTTGTTGTTGTTGTTGTTGTGCTGGCAGCAGCTGATGTGGACTCAAGCTGCTGCCTTTGAAAAACCGACTTGCAGTCTTTGGCCCTCGACCACCCACAGGTGACCTCAGGTGACACCGTCTCCATTGATCCACAGTCCACGCAGCCACCTCCGGAGCAACAATAGGCGTCGCACAACACATTTTGTTTTTGGAAAATGCATGAGCTCTGTTAAAAAAAACGTTACACGTTCTGTACCATTTGACATTTTGACTGTGAAAATGTTCTCTAGAAAACTCTCAAATTTAAGTGATGAACTGGAGTAGGAATCACCTGCCCTCACGTTTTCATACGTTTCACTGAGCGGTTTTAATACGCAATATTAAGTCGGCCTGCTATAACGAGTATGTGAGCCGCATTAAGGCCATAGTCAACAATAGTGATAAGTTAGCTACACATAGGCCTGCATTTAAATGTATGTTTGTAGCCGTGGTTTATGGAAAAAGGAGCAAAGTGATACAATTTCAGGATAAATTAGATCATAAATGTGCTGAGTTGAAATTGCCATAGTGTGGATACTGAGGTGTAAATGTTCACTGGTTGGCGAAGAAAAATAGCTTTTTGACGCTGTGGCAACTTTTGCCGTTTTGTTTTCATCTTTGAATAATTCAAGTAAAGACGGTGGATAATAATGCTTTTCAACATGCATCAGCTTTATAGGTAATAAGTGATTTGTTTTCTGGCAAAACAGCACAGACATGAACCATGTACATATATTTAAGATGTCCCATAATAAGCCACGCTTTCTGTTACGAGTCCGACTTTGATCAGTAAAACTACCTGCGAACATTTGGTCAGAGGGGAACGGGATTTGTTGATCGTTTGGATGAAAATGTCTTATTTGATGCTTGAAGTTATTTCGTTTTAATTATTTTGTTTTTATGATTTAGGCAGCTGTTGTTTTCACAGATGATATGCGGAACACAGATGTTCTATTTAACAGGGTGACTCATTCCCCTGGCAATCACAGTGACAGAGAGAGAGAGAGAGAGAGAGAGATCATACTCTTCTCCTTTTATGCAAGTGAGAAAAAAAACTGCAACGGGGATCGGGTTACAAATTCTCAGTTCGATGTAAATGGATTATTGTGTCGCAGCCCATGCGAGCTAAAAAAAGATGCACCTTTCAAAACACCTACCTCAAAAAAGGATTTTCGCCGAAAAAAACAGCACACACTGCAGATGCACCATTCGATATGTTCCGTGGTGTGACATGAACGACAGGTTGTGTACAGATCAGAATAAATGATTCTTCTTTATAAGTTCGCCGCAAACTGATAACTGTGTCTCTTTGAACGGTGTGACTTCACACCCAGGATTGCGTCGTGTTTTGCCCCTGTGGATGGACGATGTTGTTGGCAAGCGTTTCCTGTCAGAGCTCGTTAATCGCTAAAACATACTTGTGTGTTCATAGAGGCGATCTCCTCGTGGGAAAAAGGGATTGATTGTAAACTGTGTTACAGTAAGGAGAGCAAGGTGTTGAAGTGGTAATAACTGTCAAATATCTGTAATATACGGTTATATAACCTATACAACATGGGCAGAATTTGAACTGAGTCCCAACGAAAAATTTGCGAGTTTTTTCAGGACGAAGAATTAGTACCTTAAAAGAAAAAATAATAATAAAAAAAAATAACCATGACCCTGAATTGCACTTTTGCTGAAAGCTTTAAAAATCGATCTCCGTCTTTGTCTCGTCATTTACTGTATTCAGAGCGACGAGTCATTTTAGACTAAGAGGGTTTGGACACATCCTTTCATTCACCAAAGTCTATTAAAAATCATGTGGCGATGAAGTGGACGCGGGTTTATCTCAGTGAGGGTGGAAGATCTCAGCAGCTCCTTTCAAACTACCTTCACCCTCATCCTCTCTTCCTCCAACTTGTATCCTTCTCCCTTCCCTTCATTCCCGACAGTGATGTGCATGCATTTGTGTGTTCATTTGGTTGTATGCGTTGATTTGTGTGCCGGTTGAGTTTAGTTTGCAGCTCCGATCCCAGCTCCTTTTTTTCTACTGGCTAAGCTGTCGCCATGGAGACATGCAGTGTTGTGACCTTCTGGGGTCAACCTATCATGTGCTAAGTGGTTGGTGTAAACTAAGCGCTCAGGACACGGCTTAGTGTAGAGTTGTGTTCACCCAAAGGAACACACAAACACACACCTGAGCACACACTTGTGTGTTTGTGTGTGTGTGTGTGGGGGGGGGTGGGGGGGGGGGGGGGGGTTGGTCTCAAAAGCATAAATTGGTCTCAAAAGCATAAATACAAATATATAAATATACAATCTGTGTCAAGGTCAAGCTATGGAAGTACTACTATGCAAAAATAGAATGTAGTGAATTGTCAATTCACAGAATAAAAGCCACATTTATTTTGCATTGGTACTTGCAAGCAGACCAGATTATTGGGGCATTTAGATTCTTGATCATGATCATCTAGCATGCAGTCCCAGCCTTTCAAGGCCCGGGACGACCCCCATATGTTTACTACATCTGGCTCGGGCCAATAATTTTGTGTTTCAAAGCGTTTGCAGTTATAACAGATTTCACAGCAAAGTGACATTTGCAAAACGACGGTTTCCGATAAAATAATGATAACGAAACAATAAGTCAGCACATTGCTTTGTTGTTTTTCTTTTCCTCACAAAGTTTCCCACAGACAGTTTGTACCACTGAAAATGCGACGGCCTTCATCAGTGAGCCACAGGCCCACATCGTCCTGTTTCCTTTTTTTACTGGACAGAAATGTATTTAAATGAAAAGTTCATCACTTTTATAAATCCACAGCAGCATACTTTTTCAGTGCCGAACCAAGCACCTGAAATTTCGGTTTGTAGGATTTAAAATATTCATATTGATTCAAATGCAAACTTAGATTTCTCGTTTTTTTTAAAAGAAAAGTAGGTCAATGGCGCCTTGCAGTATGTCCCGTTTCCTCTGGCCTCTGTGTCCATGCAATCTGTTGCATTATAAATGTGCACATCTCACTGAATCGGCAGACCTGCACATGCGCACACACCGCAATGGGAAAAAGGGTATTCTGGGATGATGGTGATGGGATGGGACGAGTCAAACGGCGCTAACTGTTTGTTCAGTTTTTGTAAATTGTGGAAAATTCAACTGCTGGAATGTTTTTTGTTCTGTTTATTCACCACCAACAGCCGTTGCATCATCTGCATAGAGATGAGCTGCAGGCTGGCCACGTAGCAATGTACATTACGATTACAATGTATATTTTCCCAAAAGAGCAGAAAAACACAGTGTGAAGATGATCCTGATGGTGGAATCTTTGTTTGGTGATTTTTATTCATTTTTAATCATCTCTGAGAAAACAATGCTGTGCACCTTGGGCGATGTTTTTATTCTACACCGATGACAAAGAACGCTTCAACCACTCGATGTTCTTTTTTAGCGTCATTTGTTTTTCGTAAATCAAAGAAACATTCCACAGCGAACACAAAAGTGTCATCTGGCCTCCAAAACATCAAAGAAAGAGTGTCAACAAACGGGAATATACTCAGAAATGAAACGACGTCAAACAAATGCAAAGTAACAACTGCAGGTAGAAGAAGAAAGAGCACAGAGAGACACACAGTGAGAGAAAAAGGTCTCATTATCTTATTATAATATAAGATATGATCTTCTTTAACAAGCTCCCAAGTTTGACAACGTGTCAAATGATCTATAGAATATTTAGGCATATTCTTGAAGAGTTCAGGTTCTGTGTGAAATCCATATCAAAGGTTTCTTCTTACTTGAAACACTTGGGGTTCATCTAACAAGGAGCACGGTCAAAGCGTTCCACGTGACGAAGCGCACATGATCAGAAATTCATTTCTGCACCAAATTGTCACGGTTTGGGTCTGCTCTGTCTTATTTTGTAGTTTTCATGTCTCTGGTGTTCCTGGGTAACTTCACTTCCGGCCTTGTCCTGTCTTCCCCTGTAATTGTCTGCCGTGCCTGATCGTTTCCACCTGTGTTCAATCACCTGCACCTCCCTTGTGTATTTAAGCCCTGTGAGTCCCTTGTCTGGGGTGGCGTCATTACATGTCAGCGTTCATGTGTCAAGTAAGTCAAGTCAAGTCTGTTTTGTGTTTTCAAGTCTTCAAGTCCAGGTCCCTGTTTTTGTCTGTTTTGTTTTCTCCTCCTTCCTCCCTTTTTTGGTTGGAGCGATTTTGATTTCGAGTTTTGACTATTAAAGCCCTTTTATTTTTCATCAACTCTGCGTTTGAGTCCTCCCTCCTTGCCCTCGACCACGTCCCCCCTGACACAAATGGGCCAAAATCGACTTTTCTTTTATTCTCCATCTGAGACACTTTTGACAATCAAGCGCAACCCAGCACCTAAAGGTTGCTTGTGTGACCTCTTCTTGAAGGCGGACCTCGGTGTGTGTGCTCCCTATTGCTTCCTAATTAAGGCTGCCAGTGGTGCGGAGGACCTGAAGGGCGAGCAGACTAATGCCTTGCTCAACAGTACAAGTCCTTACACAGTCGAGGCATCTTCCTCCTTCGCCCCTTTGTGAGGAGATGTCCTTGTTTTCTACGAATTGTATCTTGATCTGTCCCTCCTCTGTCATTGATGGCATTGAGAAGTCAACCAAAAACAAGGGTTTCATTAACGGTCTAATTGCGACACTAACGAGAAGCTTGTTTATCTAGGAGGAGAAATTAGTCGTGTTGATTAGCATCAATTAGACCCATAGCGTTTAAATGTGTGATCAGGATGCAGCCGGAGAGAATGTTCCCATGCCTTCTGCAGGTGGGACACTGTTATTTAGAGGGGTACGTTGCACAATTTGCCCCAAGATAGAAGGAGGAGTGCTACGTCCAAATATTAATAGAGCGTTTGAACACGGAATAAAGTATGTACAGACTTGTTTATAGCTGTTTCATATCGGCTTTCCTAGTTGATACCTGCAAACATTCATTCAGTGAGAAATAATAGCCGCTCCATCAATGGCAGGGAACATACAGCGTATCTGCTGGTTGGAAATGAACGTACTCTATTCACACACTTGTGTCTTATGCGATGCAGCGCATTCTCTCTATCGTTGTTGATGTGTGTCACACGACTTACCACAAGTACAAAAGAGCTGTCTGCAATCATGCATTACAGTACTACCAGGCAAACTATAACAATGTGCTTTATTTGTATGAAGATTTTCGAAAGTAAAATTGTTTGGCAGACATTAAACCATAATATATATATATATATAGTGGAATTAACACAACATAAAAATGTAATACAATTAAGACATTTTACAAGAATACATAACAGACAAAGAAAGAGGAGTAAGAGGAGTCGGTCATTCAAAAAGCGGCCTTTGAGTTGAATGTGATCCATGCACTTGCCTATGATTGACATGATGAAAATCAACACTCACACCTTTGAAGATGCAACGATCAGTTCATCGCGTAGCCCACTGTTCCCCCCCCCCCACCCTACCCCTGGTCCGATTACACATTTAACAGGCTTTGCATTGCTTTAGAGGCTCTGTATAATTAGTGGCCGAACAAACAGAAAGAGCACAGTGATCTCATTTGAAATGAAGCTGTGCATCATGTACGCGTGGCCCGAAGCCCGGAGAGGGGCCACTGTGTACAGGACCGGGGGGGCGGCACATTCAAACGAGTGACACGACAGGACGTATTGTAATGAATATCAAGAACAACTTCAAAACCAACGCTGCAACTGCAATAGGATTTGGAACATATTAAACAAACACATATATCAAGCTGGGGGACAATTTGATGGGAGTAAAACATCATTTTACGGTTTTCACAAACGTTTTTACTGCTGTCGTAGCTTCTTTTTTGATGGAAACTGTAAAACAAAATGAAACTATTACTTACTACGCCATGACAAGCATGTAACCTGCTGCACAAAACACATTAGTGTTAGTTAGTATTTTAGTGCATAATATAGCGGGATGAATGCCTGGTATTAATCCAGCACTGCCTCGTCACATTAATTAGTGACCTTGCGTGGCCTCTTTCAGGTTGAGTGGAATGCAGGAAGAAGAATAACTCATTGTTAAAAGCAGTGCAATTTGCTCAATATCAGAGCTGAGATAACCATTGAGTGTTCATCAGTACGTATTCAAACAATGGAGAGCAGATCTCAGTGCGTACGTGCCGTTGATGAATACAAATATCTTACGTACAGATTAGAAGAAGTGCACCTTAGTGCACCGTAAGGTACACTAAGCTGTTTGTGAGCTGAATCGTTCCATTCATCGTGCACTATATGCTGCGCCGCAGGCTTTGATTGGTTGACAAATTCTAAAGCTTGACGCCCCTGACCTGAGACTGGATAACAATTGTTAGAACTAGCTACAGTTTTCCTCTAATTAGAAAAAAAAAGAAAAAACACTTGTTCAGGGATTTGTTGAGTTCTGAAGGGGATATGCAACTATTGTATTTTATCTGCAACAATCTGTATGTGAGACCCACATTGATGACAGGTTTAAATGGGTTCTCATTGCATGATGTGCCAACAACCCTTACTCCGAACATCAGACCCCAGAACGGATGGAGTTGAAGCAGGATGTGCTCAAAGAGTCCCTTTATATTCTCTATAACAAATACATTTTGGTATATTTATGTTATTTGTTGAAATACATTTGGGAGGTAAAGTGTTTCCAATGAATGTGCACACTTGCATGTAATGCATGGATGGGGTACACGTTACGACCTTTTCAATGCACTCCATTTGTGCTTAATTGCCATTGAGTTAGCACAGGATCCACTGACTGAGGGCTCAATCAGCACTTATTTAGCCAGTTCATTCTTCTCTTTGAGCAGATACCTAAGATTTACACAGGAAGCACTGCTCTATCAATGAATAGCAACAGCTTTCATTATTAAGTAAAAAGACAAGATGATTAGGTATATTTATATTTCATTAGATGGGTAGCTGCAAGCACAAGGAGGCACCGGCATAAACAACGCCATTGTTTGTGGCTTACAAGCTTGAAATATTGATGATTTGTAATAGTGGTGTATTATGTATAGATTTATTTTATTTATTTGACCTTTGACCAGACAGCACAGATACAATGACAAACACATGAAAACAAATGGCTAAAAACAACATCGTTTTTACAACACAAAAGAAAGAAAAGAAAAGGCAGATGTTACTAAATAAATTGCATGCCAATGTGCAGCACAAATTAACTTAATTCATTAATTAAGTGGAAAGGAAACACAGGAACGGAACACGATGAGTCACGTTTCTACTTGTCACCAATGCGTCGTGATGTCAGCGGAGTTGCTCCTCGCCGTGCGGATGGCTGACGTTACTGAATGATCACGCTTAATGTCATGCGTAGCGAATAAGAAGCCTTGACCCTTGAACCCAGCAAGGCCACAAGGGGTTTCCAGTGTCTGTAGCGGCTCTCATCTGGAGCTGTGCAGCATGAACGGTGGAACCCTATGAATGGAGCCCGATTGACGGGAGGCCGAACACAGAACATGCAGCCAAATGGTCTCCCGACATACAGCTCGCTGGGACTCTGAACAGCTGTATGGGGGAGGGCAACGGCGCCCAGCAACGCACCTGCGAGGCGTCTTGGCTGCATCTTGCTGCGATGCTGTCACAGTGACAGACAGTCATAGTCAGTCGTGTAGTCACAAGTACAAAATAATAGCAGCGTCACCGCCGTGGCTCCTAGCCGCTACTGGTGTACGAGGAAAAACGGACTCGCATTGGAATTTTACTCATTTTACAACAACTCAACTCACTTTTATCAATGAGACATTCGTTGGACCGGAAAATTAAAGAATGACTCACTCTTACTCCAAGACACAGACGTCCTGGTGTGTATAGTTGGTTTCTTTTCGTAAGTTATGGCAAACTAATAATAATTAACTCACAGTCATGTGTTTTTTGCTACTTTTCTTTAGTTAAATTGAAGTAAACGCTAGATTTCCTCAAACAAATTTCATCATATTGATGTTGTGGCTTTATCTTTCTCCGAGTCCTCCTCCACATTGATGCTGAAACCACGATTAGGTATGCAAGCCGTATCTTTTTTCGAATTATCAGTTATATCTCTGTTATTACACGCATGCGACGTCGCGCTGTGTGCGTAGGCAACATCCACTTTGATGACTGGAAGTGGGGGGATGAAATCAGACGAAACCAGTGAGATCAAAAAACATGTGATCCATTAAGAAAAGGCTCCACCCCCTCGGTCACATGCAGACAATCAGAGCAAAGGATGGAGGGCCTCACAGAGAATACAGGTGCATTCACACACACACACGTTTGTGCACATTAAAGCATGCAAACATATCCAAGTACACAGCTCTAAGAACAAAGCTCCAATCGCAAGCGTGAAACGCTAAAAATAAGAATGACATGTCCCCTGTCCATTTACATGAAAAAGGATGTGGAAAACATTCTGCACCATTTGCCCACCGTAGGCGTCGCTCATTGATCATTCATCGCTTTCTGTGCGTTCGCGTGTGGAAAGACAGCGACGGGTGACACATGTCCCTTTTCTCCTATCTCTGCGTGTATTTGTGACCTCTGACATCTTCAGATTAGTCACATGTGATTAAGCACATGTCGCGTTCTCTCTCTCTCTCTCTCTCTCTTTCTCTCTCTCTCTCTCTCTCTCTCTCTCTCACACACACACACACACAGACACACAGGTTCCCTCATCTGGACTCTGCTGATCGCCCCTTGCAGTGTTTGCGTTGGTTCATTGAGTTCTGAAGCCAACTGTTGGAAAAGGCCGCAGTGCAACGAGGGCGGACAATTAGCCTAATGAAGTGCAGGGGAAAATCACACTCAGTGCTATGCTAACAGTTGCTCGGTGAATATTCATGTGCTGTTGGCTTTGCAGATGCATCTGGAGGCGGCGCTGAATACCAATCGCCACATTTCCACCTGTGGCTCGTCTGCTCGCCGTGTGAAGATAACGTCCTAATCAGCCTCGTTGCTGTCAAGCTTTTTGGAGCGCGTCGCATACAAAGTCCACATTCATTATGCCGCCCGGATGCATCTGCTGAGGTCCGCTGTTTAAAACCACAGACGTTCTCACCTTCCACTAACGATGAAGCTGATGAGTTGAAACCGATTGCTTGTTTTACTGCTGTCCAGATGATGTTTGTAATGTTAGGTTTATTACCTTTTTATGTGATCTAGCAAATTCAAAACAATTTAGAGGTCCTGTCTGTTTTTAAAAATCCCCTTAAATCTGCCTGATGCATTTTTTGAATTAGCGTCTTTGTATTGCACGTTTTGTAATCTCTAAATGACCAAAGTCACAAGCATTAAAAGTGCATTTTATTATTTGATGAATTGATGCTTTTATTCTAAAAAAGAGCAATCGTTTTCTTCTTTGAGTGATGAGTTTCTAAGAGAACATGTCCATGAACTGTCCTAAAACATGGGAATGACATGTTTAAATGGTAAAAATGGACAGTTCTCCTTTCAGCTCAAAACTTGAATCAAAAATAAATAAATGTCATCAAAACATTTATCCCACAGCTTCTATTTGTAAATGCAGAAGAGATTCATGTTCATCGAATGTAATGACGTCAAGCTATAGACTGTATGTGTATTGCTAGTTATATACAGTTAAAATATTGTAATGGTAAAATATGTTATAACATTAGATTAGATTATTGTCTGTATTGAAGTAATGGGAGAAGAAAAGGGAGATTTAAAAGTCACAGATGCTCAAACAAAGGAACTCTTACTTAACCGTAACATTGGTTCTTATCTCAACTTTGATTTGCAATATTTTATACCTGCCACTGAGGATGGCCTTCATGTGTGTATGTAGAAGACAGAGCATCGTAATACGTGCTTGTGTATTTGACCTCAAGCAATAAAGGGACTTTTGCAACGTTGATCATTCATCAAGACTCTTAATTTATTAGATGCACCTAAGAAACAAATCATTCTCTTCTCCAGAACTAGTTTTATTGAAATATTCCATAACAATATGCATCCCTATATGACTGATTTCAAAATAATTTGGGCAAATGTGGTTCTAGTGTGTTTTTTGTTGTCTTTTTTTAGCATTTAATACAACTCCCATCTGTTTCCCTCCTGCTCCGCCTCCATCCAAACAGCTCGCCTCACATGTTCTTCCGCATCGCGAGCCGCCGCAACTCTGGGCCAGTTTACTGGGCAGAGCAGACTGCGGCTCAGGCCCGGGCCAGATGGAGGTGAGATTATCCTCCATCACATGACATAATGGTCCGGTGGCCCGCTGGCCGCGAAGGCGTAATTCAACTAGAGGGCCTACACCTTAAACGGCTCGTGGGGTTACAAGAGGTGGAGACGGGTGGAGCAGCATGATTGATGTTGATGAGATGTATCCACACCATTCTGCAGTAGTTTACCCTATTGGTGTCACTTAAATCATACATGTTCAGGAGCAGCGGTGGTGTTGTGTTGTGTTGTAAAGTGTTTACAGAAAAACACATCTGATCATAAGCCGATCTGCTGAGCAGAGCGATACATGTGATGAGTATGACTTTAAGGAAGCTTTTGAGAGAGATGCGGGGGCCTAGTTATTTCTCCAGGGGGGGTTGGAGAAGGGGGGGGGGTGGGGGGGGAGATGTCAGGCTGCACCCAATAAGCAGTGACAACATTCACTCAGCTCAGGATGACCGGACTGTGACTCAACACCGTCACCTGGAGGCGCCCGGGTGTAAACGTTTCAGGGGGGGGGCGGCGAGAAAAACAGGAAGTCACACTCCCCTCGTGGGCTCAACAGCCACCTGGCTGCTGTGGAGATCCACAACAGAAAACGTCACAACAGTCAGGCGGCTCGGGGAGAGCTTCTGCTGTTGCGTCCGGTGAATCGTCGACTCGTCGACTCTGAAGCTGAATCCAGCCGCCGAAATAACAGAAATAATGTGTCAAAAACATGGAGGATGAGAGGCCTTGCAGCTGTTAAAGGTCTGGCTCACAGCAGCACATTCTGAGAGCGTGTTGGCCTCGTGAAATCAATCAACTACAGAACCAGAGCAACAGGCGCCAACGGCTCTTTTGACAGGTGACAAATATTTGTCTCTCAGAACTATCCTAAAAACCACCAGATAGCGAGCAGGATCGAGGACTCGTTTAAAGTTAAACATGGGAGTTTGGGAATTAACTCTGTAGGCCCGAGAGGGATGAATGTCAGAAAGTGAGATACGATTGTGAGTGAGTCCAGATGCAAGACATGCAAAAGACCACTGCACACCAGATGGAAGCTGATATCACACACACACACACACACACACACACACACGGTGCAAGAATGTCAACAACGTTCTCTCCTCAATCATATCCCCAACATCTCCTTCCGATGAAAGACTGCAGAAACATTGGGAGCACGTGAGACGTGGGCCACAGGTGGCGTGTTCATAAAACAACGGGGGGGGGGGGGGGGGGGGGGGAAAGCCTGTGACGCAACTTTCTCTTTAGAGAGAAACCATAAAGCGTCAACAGCGACGCCGAACACTTTTATTCATTGAGAATGTAAGACATTAAAGGACAGGTTGATTTTGGATAATCCAGAAGGTAAACACACTCGGCCCTGTGAGAGCAGGCCGCGGCCAAAATGCTAATAATCTTCCGTGATGTCGAGTTTGATGGAGAACGAAAAGGACTCCATTTTAATTTTGGAATTATTCATTTCTCCCGAGTGGGGGAAAGTGGGGAGTGTGCATTTAAATAGTCCCTCGGTGTATGTACAGAAAACCCGGAAGGGAGAAGGAAAAAGAAGAAAGGTTCTGACATTCTAATAAATTAAGTTTAAATTATGCGAGTTCTTTAGCTTTACTTTTGAACATATAGTTTGAGGAGCTGAGGGGTTGTGGGAAGCAATGTTCCTGCCATCATATATATATATATATAGAAAAAATATATCTATATAGGAAACAATACATCTATACAAAACATCTATATATAGATTTTTTGAGGATGGTCTGCTGCACAAACCATCCGGTTGGAGTTGTGACCGTAGCCAATAAAACTGTCCTTGAGGGCGAGTAGATCCACACACGTTAGAAGGAAAGAAGATGGTAATAATAATCATCTGGTCTGAAACTTTAAGTGATATTGATGAGATCTTCTGGTGGGTTTTGCTTAAAGTTTGATCCCCTGGTGTTTTCCAGTTGAAGGCCAACACACTCAGGTAAACCAGAGTCACATTCAGGGGAGCGAGGTTGAAGAAGGTGGTTTTACCGCATTTGTACATAACTGCTGCCTTGGGGAAAATAAAATAAAGGGAAAAAAAGTACACTAGGAATTTTTCTCAGGTGAAAAATGAGAAGCACCCAGTAATACAACTAACCCATCCTCAATACGTAAGAGGGAGATGGCCTTCAAGCGTTCTTCCAACTGTGTATTTTAAAAATGTTCTTAGGGGAGAAGCAGGTTTGCTGACGTGTGGATGGTGCTGCCCTCACCTGACCAAACATTAGCATTCAGTTAGAGATCTCGTTTCAAACCTTCAAGGTCTTTCAGACCCAAGAAGCAGGAGGAATGAATAAATAGTGAGGGTCAAAGCATGCATGATGGTATCTGTGACTTAACGAGCAGGTAGGAACACATCGCCCCAGCCTGTTAAAAAGCTGTCAGTGTGCATCATGCACTGACTTCTTCCAGCACATGACTGCCTTTCCTCTTATGCACGTGCATAAGAGAAGAAAAAAAAAGTCTTCTTACAAGTAGCTGCTTGACCACACAATACGGTACGTGTTTTTTAATTTAAAAAAAGGCAAAACACTTTCAAAGATAACTTTAATGTGCATGAGAAGACATGAACAACAGATGAAGAATCAAAGCATCAACACAATGACTCTCAAATGAAGATTTGAGAAAATGATGCAAACTATAGCAACGACCTATTCAGACATGTGTGTGCTTGGAAATGTACAATATCTCTCGGAATGGTCATTCTCACCATCTAATCACATTTGCCTTTGAGCAAACTAGGTTTTCTTCTTGAAGGGTAGCACAAGTCGAATGACTTTGAAGAGAATATAATAAAACAATAGATGTAGCAACGCTGCTGATTTTACATCAGAGATTAGATCCATGCTGCGATAAGCAAATGACTCATTACTTGCTCAGTCCTGGTGGAAAAGAAGATTTCTGGGTGGTGAAGTAAAAATGAGCTACCTTGGTCTTTCCGCAGAAGTAAAGTGGAGGTTCCCCATGCAGGGTTTGATGAGGGTCGTTTATCACCAGTCCTTAATATTAATAGAGAACCTTTCCCTGTTGGTGTGCAAATTAAATCTCCTTGGGTCTCCCTTGAGTTAATTATTACCAACGGCTAGGGTCCTTGAGTCATTAAGTCCTTAAAAAATTCATTGGAAGGCTCAACATGGTCCACGGGAGAGTTCGGTTTCACCCGGTTTATTGACAGTCCTCTCCTTAAAAAGGTGTATGAGGGACCGAGTGAGACAATACCCTCAAGTCTGATTATGGTCAAGTCGGAATGTAGTGAGAGCTGAAAATCTTGGTGCCTTTTGGGGGAGCGTTTCATTCAAACAGTTGATATATCTTTTGTTAGAAGACAGAAATGAGCGCAAAGACCCCATATAAGAGAGCGCACGGGTAAGCAACCAACAGCTGCTGTCCGTCCATGGCCAATGCAGAGATGAAGATCTTTGAGGCCGAGAGACTGCACCAGCCAATGATTGCTGATGTAAGTATGATTCCCACCATGCCCCTAAAGAGGACAAGAAGGAAGCAGGAGGTTACCTTTCACTCTTTCAACAGTTAGCAGTAGTAAGACGGACTTCAAATCAGTTTTGTTACGTTGCGTAAAACTGGCAACAAAAGTCCTCTCAAACAGTGACAAAGAAAAGCCATTGCCAGATTTACAAGTTCTTTCAATGTGCATAAGCAGTTTTCCTGTGTACTCACTGTAAAGATAGGATGACTCCAAAGCTGGAGAGGAGGATCATGGGGAGGAGGCAGTATCCCAGCACGCTGGCCACACAGCCAAAGGACACACCGGTCATGCTCATCAGGTTGAGTAGGCAGTATATAGCAAGGCAGCCAATGGCACTGATCCCGTACACGTAGCCAAACTGGATCTTACCCGACTGTTAACAGAGAGGGGGAGGCAATATATAATCCATAGAGGCTGATAGCCTTACTAGTCTAGGTGCTCTGGTCTATTTCCCCCCCCACGGTTAACCAAAAGATTTACCAGGAGAAGCGTTGCGCCGAAGGCCAAACAGAAGACCATGGGACCCGCCAGATCCGTCTCGTTCATGATGCTGCCGTCTGCTGCCTTCATCGGATGGAGCACTGTCAGAGTCTTCTGCCAGATGTGGTCAAAGTTGATTCCTAATTCTAAAAACAGAGAAAACCCAAATTGGCAACATCGAATACTAGCGCTATGCTCAAACAGTTTGTGGCAAATTGTTACACAAACAAATGAGTTGGATGGGATATTCAAAACGGATAGGAAGAGTTATAATGCTGTAGAGTTTATGCAACTGATTTGCCACGTAAACACTAGGCTACAGTTAAAAACATAAACTGCCTCTCTTCTAGAAATGCTCAGAGGTTTCAGTCAGCGCTTTGCATGAGGATGTGGACAGATCTCTGCTGTGACAAAGTGTAACTTCTTCTAAGAATAGCATTGATGCATGTCTTCCCCTTTCCAGGCCAAACTCATTTTAGTCGAAAGAGCTTAATTTTCCTCCGATCACCGCCACAGCTCGGCTGTAAAGCCAACTCTGAGACATAGCTGGGCGGTGCCGCACATGTATACAAGCCCCAGGGACGGACACAATGAGAGCAATGGAGATTGAAGTCTAGGTCAGAGTGTTCTCATCTTTATGAAACAAAGAAAAGTTCTGTGAGTGAGAAACAGGAAGTGCAAGTATCGTACATGGAAGCCTGAATTGCTCAAAAGTTTCTCAGCATCAGCATGTAGGCCAATGAAAGGTTTCTCACGTTTATAACCGGACGGAAAATACTGCCTATTTCTGTCATTCTCAGCAAGTGGCTGCAAACTTTAATTTCACGCCTCAAGAAAGGATTTTGGGTCCATGGCCGAGACGTGATTCTGCTGGACAGTATGACTCTTTGCTCCAAATGACCTGTCTAAAAGCGGAAATTCACTTGCTGTGATGATCTCCAACTTAAATGTTGTATCACATATGAAATTAGGAATAGTAATCCCCTGATGATAATAACATAACAGCACAGTATAACAATATAAACATTGCTAATATGCTTAATTGTTGATACTTGACAGTTCCACTGTCAAATAGAAGACATAGATCGCAGGTTGTGTGCCTACCTTCTAGCAGCGGCGGCTCGTCATCAAAGCTGCTACTATACAAAGATTGTGACGGGGATGGGGTGTAGGTGTGTGTGGGCTGGAAGATTTGTCCCGTGTACGGCTGCTGGGGCTGCATTATCCCTGGGGGAGAGTAGCCCATGGGTTGGGAATAGTCGTACTGACCATCATATTGCCTGAAAAAGAAATGATGATATTAATAATAATAATGCTCAATAGTTCTCTTCGACAGAGAATATTTTAAACAGCTTTCCACAATGCTAATATCCACTTTCCAATGGTGTTATTTCACATATGCCGCATTAGCGTTTATTTATTTTTTGTCAGTAAAACAAAACCTTGTATTTCACATTAATCACAAATGCACTTAAAGGATGTCAAATAAGGTATTCAGGCAGGCCACAAATTCTTACGTATGCATGTTTTCAGGAGCCAAAACGTCAAATAAAAGAGGGAACATAAGTTAAAGAGGGCTTTCTTACTTGTATTGGTTTTCAGCGTTGCCGTAGCCTTGGTTTTGGTCATCTACACTGTAGCTGGACTGGTAAAAGTCAGTGTTTAAATTGTCAAACCCCGACATCTCTCACTCTGTGGGAAACAGGACCACCGTCATATCAGCTAGGATGAGTATATTCATCTACAGGTTGTGTCCAAAAACACATTACACTACGTTCTACTTTTTGAGACACTACTGTGAAAGGAAGATTAATACAGAGTCAAACATTTTTTTCCATCTATGACTTGACGCCTTCTTATGTTATTAACAACAATATGCAATGAATAACCTTGGTTACATTAGTTTTGATATAAAACAGTCCATGGTCAACGTTCGTCATAATTAACGTAACATTACGAGTTGTAAACTTCTGTATTCTTAAGAGACGATCATATTATTATTGTCTCAGATTGCAATAGCTTACGCTAATACGTTAAAACCCTAAAAGGATTTCTTCCAACCACTAAATCAAAGGCTTCGGAGTGTCTCCCGACAGGACTGTTAATAGTTTAAACATTAACGTTATCTTCATTTGGACTAGCGTTAATATAACTGTAACTATGAGCTAAGATAGCATCAAATGCTAACGCGACAATGGTCACAAAAACAAAGATACAAATAACATTGTTAGATATCGTTAGTTTAGTCGACCTTTATAATTAACTGTATTGGTTTATATATGAGAAGGCTGGACACTTACAACCCCATTAAAGGATAACTCGACAAATATGCTGCAAAAATAAAACAAGCTAGCTGGCAGTCTTCGGGTGGCTAACGAAACGGCTAGTTGGTTGAATAATGCTAACGTTAGCTATAACAGTAGAGGAGACCAGGCATGCATGTCCCGCGCACTACGTCAGCAGTGGCAATAATATTCCAATCAACTTTTCTTTCACAGTTTTATAGCGAATGCAAATTCTTACCCGCCGCGTTTGACAAATCTAACCAGAGCACTGCCAACTTCGGCTGTGGTTGCTACGTGTCAAGATAACGATGAATCTTCCGGTTTGGTACGTAGCGGACGGGAAGCCGTTAGGGACATTTGCAAATTGCTCTTTGCCTGTAAATGTGGCGCTGTCCAAAAGGCGACTGGTGGTATTACATTATAGCAAAACAAATTATATATTAAAATATATTTACAAAAAAACATAACATCATAGATTATAAACAATTAACTATTGTCTTGTCTGATTTGCATTCATTCATTATGGAAGCAAGATTGTTTTAATTCTGCAAATGCAATGAAAAACTTTTGTTTTTGTTGTTGTTAAACAACTCAAATGTAAATTATTATTTATTTATTATTATTATTATTTTTGACACCACAGCTAGGTATGAAACCATCATATGTTCAAACGTACAGTTTGATAAAACCATGGTCTAGTAGTAGCAAATAGAGAAGATGATTCAACCCTGGCAAGAACTATGGTAGTCTCTTTCATCTGGATGCAGAGGAGCAGATAAATCACTGCCAGTGACTGCAGAACAACTGCACCTACGATGCAGGTAAATTCATCTTCTTTGATGATGACTGATGACATAAAATAATAAGCTGAGGAACCCTGCAGGGATGGGAGAGTGAAAGAGTGACAGACAACATCTATGATGGTTTGACCTTTAATGACAAGAAAATCCCTGTTCCCTTCTAATACTCTTTGATAAAAAATAAGAATCAGGAACAACAACATTTTAAAACTATAAAATGTATACCACTCTCCTTTTGAAAACTATCCGCCTTAGTGCTGAAACAAAAACACCTCCAGCAAACACTACAATGAAATGTTTGACTTTTGTCTATATTAACTCGATTGACTGGTACAATTTGATAATGAACTAAATCATCCAGCCCTACTCCCTTCCTTGGAGTTACAGAATTCTTTACAAAATGAGAGATGAGTTATTGGTCCCACGGCCACAATGCATAAAGAAGCCTTTTGGTCAGCTTTGCGGCACAAATTTTGCTCAAAGAGAGTTTTTATTAGAGGCATATTTTGAAGCTGAAGGAGATGCAAATGCAACACATAACAAATGACAAATAGGCTGGATGAGAAAAACCAAACAAACAATCCCTATGAATAAGAAATGTCATTACCAAGTCTTTCAACCATTCAGGCCTGATATAGATCACTCCTCTATGAAGAGGAGCCCTATGAAGACCAAAACCATTGATGAGCCAAAAACGTAATTTCGACATGAACACCCATGATTAATCATTTGCAGAAATTAGCCTCCTCCCCCTATTGCTTCTCATCTTAAAAAAATATTCTAAACTTGAATTTCTATATCAGTTATTTAATGAATTAAAAGTTCCAGGGAGGGTAATTGAATTTAGGGCAGTAGTACGCCATCATAATTCTCTTCTTTAATAAAGTCCTTGCCATAATCCCACTGTAACTGCCTCTGTGGATTACAACTACTCATTTTCCTACCCATCCGCAACCCCTCGTCTCCAACCACCTACTGTACCTTCAATTTAGATGCGTCTTTCCTCATGGCTGCGGGCGAAGGGGAAAAGCAACGGTTCGAGCAAATCTAAATCATACGTTCCGGACACAAAAATGATGCACATAGAAGATTATTGTCCTCCTGCTGCATTCAAAAAAACTGAAAAACGAAACACAAAAAACACACACAGCAGAAAGGGATGTGCATATTTCCTCAGGACATTTATTTACAAGATGAAATAATTCCTTTAATTCATTTAATTCAATTTCCTGCTAAACCATTGATACGACAGCTGCACTGATCATAAATGAGTTGGCATCTGGTACTTGCAGGGGGCTTTCACTGAAGCAGCTTTCCTCTCTCTGTGTGAGTGAGCTGCACGGTAACTAAAATAACAATCAGCAGATGAAGAGTGTGTGAAGTTTGTTTGTTCCAAAATGAGCCTTCCTCCCACTCGAGATTTAAGAGATTATAGTCAATATGAAAATACATCTCATTTTGGAATCTGGTGACTATACTGGCAATACTAAAGCATTTAAATATATAATAGTAGGGTGCAATTGATTGAATGTAAGACTGTTTTGCCAAGAAATCAGAGAAACATTTGTTCTCCATCCAAACAAATGGATCCCGGCGTCAACCTTAATGCCAACAGCTACGTCTCAATTGATTTTTGCATCAAGAACTTCAATATCATAATTGTGAAATGGTGATGGAACACCAACAACGAACCCTTAAATGCCCTCAGGTGGGGGAAAATAAAAAACCCTGAATGACTTCCTATCATTGATCTGCAACAACAAAATGCTGTGGCTTTGACCCACTGAGCCAAAGCCGATCCATGCCCACCGTGACTCGTCCCGCAGGGAACGCTGCGAAAGTTTGTAGCAAAAGTTAAGGGAACTGGCGGCAACGGCAAAGTGGCTGTTAGGCTGAGACGGATGAAGAAGGAGAGCCGGGGTCACGCCGCTGTTTATGCGAGACTTATCTCAGGAAGCTCTAAATCTGTCATCTGACATGTTGAAGACTCGTGGGTTCACTGGAGCTTTCCCCCCCCCCGGATGCCGACCGAGAGGCAGATGAGAAAAAGATGGCGACACTCCGTCTTAAAGCATCCATATTGATATTTATCTGAAACATGTTTATAATCTGTAGTATGCACATCTGTCTAGTTGAAATTATGCCTACATCAAGGGCAAATTAGTTTGATTCCTAAAAAAACTACAGGTAAGAAATATTTTCTTCCAATACGTAATATACTTTAATAATGATTTAAAATTTGAATTATATGAGTTATATGAATCAGTATTCAGTCACTCTCAATCTGTGGAGCTCTACATCTTACAAAGCGGATTCCTTGCATTCTTGACCACCTAACTGAAACTAATGACATGACAGAGGTGAGACTAAGAGGCACATATTTCTTTTGGGACTACAGTGAATGTGATCATCAGTCTGGGCATTGAGTGCCATAAAAAGATCCTCCTTCAGATTGGCTCACACGGTTTTTAAATTACCATGTAATGATGTTTGACACATTTCAGGAGTTTCAGAATTTATGATAACGTGGCACAATTTCTTTTGTGATTTTCATAGGGCCGCGACCTTATCAAACTGCCTCCTCCATTTCTGCCTCATCCTAGATTTTCCCAAAACTACTTTTGGAAATCCTCTGAGAACCGGTGCGATCTGGTTCCCTTTAGCCGCCTTTTCTTCTCTTGTAGGTGGAGAATAAATGTCCCGTGTTGTTGGATTTCCCCTTGACCGCTGCTCAAAGATCAGCCCGGAAAGAAGCTATTGCTCTGATTCGAGGCCCACCGAGCATTCAATTATGCATCATCTGCGCTTACTCGCCGTCTGTCGCCTTCACTTTTCTCCGTGCTGACAGGAATGATTCACTTCCCTGCGTGTGCAGAGAGCTCCACGCAGTTCTCCATGGCGCACTTCAGTCATGGGTCTGTTTGCTGTGTTGAATCTCAGCTTGAGGATGTTGTTGAGGATAAAAGGACGCCGTATCCCTTCGATAAGTGTGTAAGGTGAGTGTGTACATGACCCTGTGTGTTTGCGTTTGAACACCCTTTGAATCATAAAATGAAAACAGCTGACGGTATTAACCGAAGAGTATAAAAAAGAAAGAAATGGACACTATACCTTTAAATAGGTTTTACAGTTCTAAGGGCTTTTGGAGATTATGCTCCATGAAGAGATTTTTCAAACATTGAGGACCTGTGGAAACCACCCTTTAATCCTTAAAAAGTGGCAGAGAGTAAAGCTCGAAAAATACCGCAGGGAGAGAGAGATAGAAAGAGAGAGGGGGGGGGGAGGCAGAAACCCCATGAGAGCTGACTGTGGCAGGAAACTTGCACAGCTATCTACCCCTCCACAGTGTTCCCACGTGGCCTTTAGGCTGGCAGAGGGGGGGGGGGGGCGGGGGGGGAGCAGGTGCTTAGCAACCTCTCATCTGCATGCTTTACCAAAATCAGCAGGGTCAAGATAGTAGTGCGCCGTGCATGGAGAGAGTTGCACGGAGGAGGGCTGGAAAAAAAGAAATCACCTCTCAAGTTTCTTGATGATGGTCTTTAGACATCAAAGGTTAATTCCTCTTCAAACAGGAAACCGGGAGGGGATCCGTTCATCTGTTTTAAGTACAGTCTCTCTTAGTAGAAAATTCAGATTGCTTAGATCCACACGTCGAGAATAAAATACAACAAGTCAACATGACCACATTTGCACAACACAAACGTTTTCTTTTCAACTCATACTGAAAAATTTGCAGCGCCTCAAGAATAATAATTGCATTTTAAGGGGAACAAGGATAACAAGGGTAAGATAATACGCAATTAGCACCACAATATCAACATTTTGTATGCTGTTAAATGCATACTGAAGCCAGTACACTGTATTTTATATCAATAAGGTTCTGTGACACGTTGCCTAAAAGCCCAATGTTGAGCAAATGACATTTTCCACGTTTAAGTAAGAGTTTAATGTCCAGTGAGTTGATTTGATCTGACAAAGATCTACTCTAATGGTTACGCTGTAAATGCTCATCAAGGCTCATCTGGGTCTGATTCAATCCAGATAGGAGTTGATATGCACTTATATTCTCTGAGTTAATGGATGTCTTTTTTTTTTTTTTTTAAATAAGCGAACAGAGATTTTTTCTTTCCCTCTCTATTGTGGAGCTGTCAGATCCTCCGCCCCCTCCCATCCTCTCACTACACCCACAGCTTGATCCTGGCCAACTGCTTTCTGAGTCCCACATGGTGCAAATTGAATGAAATGCCAGCTACTGTACTGTAAGATACACACAAAAACCTTCCAGCTTTTACACTACTTCCTTGTCTGATTATCTCTGTGTGCAAAGGAGCTTTCCTTGTAACAACAGTGGAGAGGAACTGGCTGTTACTCGCCGTTCGCTTTTCCGGCCACATTAGTGCTTGTCTCTATGTGGAAATAAAGACGTATTTCGGTGATTGGTCAGTCTCTATTTCACTTCTAAAACCCACAATTGTCTTGTCAGTGGAAGGAAGAGAATATCTGTCTGATTTGGTCCAATTGTGGGCCTACAATCCATGAGCCATGGGCACTGCAATCCTTTCACACAATCACTTGTGACTCAAGTGCTGCGAGCCCACACACAGGCTAACTGATCACAACTATGTGCCTCAAAAAAATAAAAAAGGACGAATCCAAGGGACTTGGTGCACAGGCAAGGAGGGGGGGGGAGAGCGTTGCACCTACTTCGTTCTTTCTTGGATCAGGCTTTGAAAACTCTAAGAGGAGAAAAGCTGTGTACGTGACACCAGATTTAGATCAACGATCTGAGTAGAACGAGAGGCTACTAACATGCACAATGGCAAATACAAACGACGTGACGGAAAGGCCATAAAAGAATAACCAAGCGGAATATTCAAATCAAGAAATAATACGAATGTTCATAACACACTGAACAGAATATTTAACTCTAAGAACTGACGATTGTTTCTACTGTCCACTTAGCAAATATGTAAACATCATTATTTTGGCTCTCTGTTGTGTCTCAGTCCACAATCAAAGCATTCGAGAAATGCTCCGAGCTGCACATGCTAAAAGTAACATGGAAACACAAGCTAGCTCAGCTGGCTGCATCCAAAATAGCTTTGGATCAACATTTCTCTCCATGTGGCTCCGAGGATAAACCCTCTTTCTTGACACTTTTTCCCCCCCCCCCAGTACAAACACACACACACACACACCTGAAGGGTCGGCGGTAGTGAGCTGGATGACAGCTCTGCTGCTGCGTTTCTGGCCAGAAGACGAGCCGAGACGTTCAACTCCCGGATCTCAGCCTTATAACTTACGCTGGCTCCGGGAGGCACTCGTCCGTTCCTTTACATCTCGCCTGCGCTCTCTCGGCTGCCAAAAGCTCCTTAAAGTTCAGTTGGCTTCCGGGTCACAGACGCTTGTCTTGGTGAACCTAGCTTAGCAGGAAAAGCGGGCCTTGGACGGGGCTGAGGGGCTGAGGGGCAGCAACCCCCCCTCAGTCCTGGGCGGGAATGTAGAGATGTTGTAATATTATAGCGCTCAGTACCCCGGAGAATGCCACACTCTTAACAGCGCAACACCAACGCCCCGAGCGTGTCGTTCTGCGCACAACTTTCCTTTAAAATACTGTTTGTCGGCCATCATTTGAGGTGTGATGAGGTGTAGCAACAGTTACACATCTGAGTGAGAGGGGTAAGAAGCTCGCTGTTTGCTCGGATCGGCTAAAAATATCTTGTTTTGATACCAAATCTGGGGCATCGGGACTTGTTGCTGATTCCCACAAGGACTTCGTGGCGTCTATGTTTGAAGATCTATTCCTCCGGGGACGAGAAGCTTCTTGATGATTATGAGTTTATCAGCAGACTTCTGCAATAAGCAGAAAACCTCGTTGCCAGGCGGCCTTTGAAGGCACGTTTGAGGTTGAGGACTGAATACCTGCTCAGTCCGGTCGCCGCCCTGCATCGAAGATCACAGGAGTACTGAACATCAGCAGGTTATTTGTGTCTCAACCCCAAAAAAGAACTGATTAAAAATGTTTTTAAGAGATCCGGTTTTGATAAAAAAGAAAAGGGAGAAGCTTTTGTTTTTTCTCCCTGGCAGAGAAATCCGGGCGGTCTGCTGCTAGCTTTCATTACACCAACCGACCTTTTTGTCAAAAGCTGGAAGCAATAACGACACCTTATAGAAGGGGAAAATTCATAAAACCAAGAAATGGCAGAAAACACTTAACCCCTGCTCTGTGTGTGTGTTTGTGTGTGTTGATGTTCTCTCTCTCTCTCTCTCTCGCCCTCAAACCCACATGCACTTATGAGTTACAGAATAAACGCTTTGACACATTGCTCTGGGCATGATGTTCTTTGTTGTCATCACTATCAAAACCAATGTCTAAACTGACATTTAAGATTGAAATAACTTACTACATTTAGATAGGAAGAAACAAACATTCGAGTTTGAGGGATAGCTAACTCATTTCCGTAAATCATCTATGAGTCTACTGAATTTATGCATTGCATGTCTGCTGCTGTCGTATTTGCAGATTTCCCATCTAAGGCCTGGCATAATTCAGCGTGGCTGTAATGAGAGATGGAAGTGGAAGTAGTATTCTGTTTATTTCAACCATCTGTGACCAGCCTGAAAATTCACTTTAATAGTTTTCTCTCCATTGCACGGGAAGGAGAAATGACGCGATATGATCTGTGTCAAGGAAGGAAGGAAAAGGTGGATTTCTTTTGCAAATGAAAATGAAAAATCTCCCTGATATCGCATCTCTCTCATTGAAAAATTCATTCATTCATTATTTTAATTAATTCAATATCGCCACTGTGCTCGGAGCCAATATTTCATTATTTATTTTTCTTGGCTAATTTGAAAAAGAAAGTTTTGAAAGAGACACCAACTAAAATAAACATCACAGCCTTTTTTATGTAAATTAGTGTCTAACTCTGGGATTCTATTTACAAACAGATTTTCTAAAATGCACGTGATACTCAATATGGCTGAAGTTCTTCGGAGGAAGACCATGGCAAGTCATGACGTAACATAAAAAAAACAAGTGACCGCCCAAGCGGCTCTGTGTCTGTAAACTGCAGTGCACAGAATATCAATGTAAATAAAGGGAAAAGCTGTGTCATCACGGCGTCAGAGGTAGAACAAATCTAGTAAAGGAAAGCCAAAAAATGCTCTGTTGCTCGAGGCAAGGTTAGTTGACAAGCAGTCAAAATACTTTTCATACTGTATATTTTATACGTTTGCATCATATTGTGAAATACCCTGCATTTGGAGCAGATGGTGAATGTTTGTGAGACTGCAGAATACACAATTTATTATCTTGCTTCTTATTCTAAAGCAGAGTATCCTGTACCCGATGAATCAGGATCTCCTGTTCTCTGTTGTATCATTGTGCTCAATGTGTGTTTTAAATGTAAATATCAATCTTAGTCAAATTTTTGTCGAAAATGAATAATTAGTATATTCTTTCAGATGTATTAGGTCAATAACAAGACAGCTCACAGGCACATTATATCCCTTTTTAGTGTGAGTACCTGTCCATGCTGCTGAAAAAAAAGGTCTGACTCAACACAACCAGAAGAAGGCGCTGTTGCTCCCTTTACAAAATCGTCATATATTGTTACAGCTCACTGCCAGTTACAGCCATTTATCTGGGTCTGGAAAGATAGTATTTTCGTTGATGTATTTTTGAAACTGGGAAAAATATGAACAGTTTCTCACCTAGAAACCCAAACATTCCCTGTAAGTGCCATGTGTTATCTGCCATGAAAATATATTCAAGCTGGTGGTAAAATTACAGCATTGGGAGCATTTAGCTTATTTGACACCAAAATTGATGCAACACTTCCATGACGTATGCACGTATATCGCTGTTAAAGCATACAACTTACACATATAGGTTGTAGGTGGCAAAATTAAACTAATATTATTATACCTGTGTGTGATATAGTTTTTTTTCTGACAATATAACTGATTTTTGTTCAATGGTTCTTAGCGATGATTTTCTGGACTTTTTTTCTTCTTTTTTTCACCACCCAGCAGCCTGGAACCACTTCATAAGCCTTTAGAAGGCTGTGTGTGTGAGAGAGAGAGAGAGAGAGAGAGAAAGAGAGAGAGGGATGGGGGGGGGGGGGGGGGGCAGCAGCCGCGAAGACACCACCCAGCTCTGTTGGGGAGGGTAGTGTGGAAGGGAGGGTGATGAGAAGAGAGGAGGGGGTGGGATGCTCGTTTCAGCACCGCGGAGAGCTCCGGGTAAAAGCAGCCAGCAGCAGCGGGTCGGTCCTCTGCGCTGCTGTGGAAGAAACAATTAAAGAAATTTCTCTAACTTCTCTTGAAGTCTGAAAATGCGGAGCCTTTTCTCGAGGAGTGGACTTAAATTTTAAGTCAGTCGGGATCCGGTGACATATTCGCGGGGACGGGCTACAGAGCGAAACCATTACCGGTCGTTACGCGTGTAATCTCTGCCAAGTTTCCGCCACTGAACGGCGATCCGCCACCCTCCCGCTGCTCCGCACAGCCCCGGAACAGCGGCCGCTGCTCCGGGGGAAGTTGAAGAGAAAGTGGGACCACATCAGCACCGTCTCCAGTTTGGACTGTGTGCCAAGTTGTTGGACTTTACTCTCGTGCTTGCAGAAGGATTTCTATTGTTAATGAAGTAGGACTTCATCAACCCTCCCCCCCTCCACACCCCCCCCCCCCCCACACACACACACACCCTGTATTGCTCTTACATTTGCCACTGATGCGAGGCTTTGGTGCGCCCGGATGCGTCTCCTCTCTGTGGCAGCACTGATTCTTTCCTCCTCCCCCTCATCCATCTCAGCCTTCTTTTAATTCAGCACTCGCAGGGGGACGCCCCGGACTGCCATCTTCCCCCCATTTCCGACAACTGCAGAAGGCTGGTAGGTTGATAATGGCCATGGATCGATGAAGAATGCATATGCAGATTGTTGAGGGGTAAAGTTGGAAGGCCCGGATCGACCCAGAATAACGGAGGACACAGCTTAGGAACTTTTATATCCTGATTCATCGTTTTTTGTCCTTCTCATTTTGAATAGGTGTATAGGCTGTTTTTTTTTGTTTTGCTATTCATGACGGAAACGATGGCGCTGAGTGGCAACTGTAGGACTAACACCAAAGAGCAAGCATCGGTTCAGAACAGTTTCCCAGATGTGGTTGAATTAAACGTGGGGGGGCAGGTTTATTACACGCGTCACTCCACTTTGGTGGGCACCCCGAATTCGTTACTCGGCAAGCTATTCTCTTCCAGAAAAGAAGCATCGAACGACTTGGCGAGGGACCCCAAGGGCCGTTATTTCATCGACAGAGACGGCTTTTTATTCCGGTATGTGTTGGACTACCTGCGGGACCGGCAGGTCGTCCTCCCGGACCACTTCCCGGAGAAAGGGCGGCTGAGGAAGGAGGCGGAGTACTTCCAGCTGCCCGACTTGGTGAAGCTCCTGACCCCTGACGACGCCAAGAACAGCCCAGACGACTACTTCCACAGCGACTACGAAGACGGGTCCCAGGGCAGCGACAGCCGGCAGTGTCCGCCCTCCTCTCTCGTCCCGGCGGACAGAAAGAGCGGCTTCATCACGGTGGGTTACCGGGGGTCGTGCACCACGGGTCGAGAGACTCAGACCGACGCCAAGTTCCGGAGGGTGCCTCGGATACTGATATGCGGCCGGGTGGCTCTCGCCAAAGAAGTTTTCGGGGAGACCCTGAACGAGAGCCGGGATCCGGACAGGACCCCGGATCGGTACACCTCCCGGTTTTACCTCAAGTTCAAGCACCTGGAGAGGTCTTTTGACATGCTGTCGGAGTGCGGCTTCCAAATGGTGGCCTGCAACTCGTCGGTCACGGCCTCGTTCGTCAGCCAGCACACGGAGGACAAGATCTGGTCCAGCTACACAGAATACGTCTTCTACCGTGAGTGGCACCTTTGCTTTTTTTCTTTTCTTGCCGCAGGTCATCCGTCACGTGGACGCACCCAAAGTTGCGAGTCGCCACTGGGAGGCGCGCTTGATTTGCTGGGCCCGCGCGCCCGCGCGTGTGTGTGTGTGTGTTTGTGTGTGTGTGTGTGTGAGAGAGAGAGAGAGAGAGAGAGAGAGAGGGACATTTTGTTAGAGTGAAGGGCTTGTTTCTTGTACAGGACATCACCCCCGTCCCCCCTCCGTCCCCCTCCCTCCCTTCCGCCCGTTCTGGAGCCATGTGGGTGTAGTGAGTGCGTTGGTGTGGTGACTTCTGGAGACAAGGCGATCAAAGCTGCTTCAACCTCATCGTTTCACCAATGATGAAGCCAAATTGTGTCATTTTTTCCCTTTTAAAAGTAACAATAATCTACATTTGCATGCACACGCAGTCAAGTTGGAACGCTCCTTAAGCGGAATAAGTTGGGCCAGAGCATTATGGAACAAAAAGGGGGTTGAGCACCTTATCAGTGAACATATATGAAGGATTATTTCATGTTCTGATCACCGTGTGTTCAAATGTGTTACAGCATGTTGCAGCATTCTGTGCTCTCTTGCCGGCTAGTTTATATTTCATGAAATTTAACCTGATTTTTTTTTTTTTGATGATTTCACCCCCATCCGGGACATGGCAATAGTCAGAGCAATGATTTGTCAACGCTTGCCTTTTCTCATCTTGGTGCAATTTTCTACTCCACCTCCTGTCTGCTTTCATCCATTCCATCCTTTCAACTTCTTGATTTTCCTTCGTGCTTTTCTGATTGGTTGAGTTTGTCCATCTTTGCGTAAAGGAAGAAATCGTGACTTTTCGAATTAGCTTCCGTAAGATTTTATGATGCAAAGAGAAATCCATATTTTGAGATATCATCTATCACAAACTTGGTTGCCTCTATTTACATAGACATTGTGACATTGTGCTTGGACTTTCTTTGCATTAACCCCTGAATCTGCAATTTTAGATGCCATGCATTATTAAGAAAATACTTAAAAACAAAACTTATTTTCCATGCCTAACCCAGAAGTAATAAATCATTTTTTTGATGGTCATTGTAGAACTTACATGACTTTATGGAAGTACTGTAATACACTAAACCCCCTTGGAACGGAGATCAATGCTTCGAGGCAGCTATCATTATATTCATTAATACCTTTCTTCTCTCAAAATTACACTGTATTTAAAAAATATGGTTCATTTTTTCTTTAAAGATCCCAATTTGCATAAGAAAATGTGACAGGTGTTTCTCTCTAGTAGCACCTGTTTTACTGAACTAGGCTTGGGTTGCATGTAAAAACCATAGGTAACTTCCCTTTGTGGTTTGTACCGTTTGGTATTATTGTATTTGGTATCAAGGAGAAGAACATCTGACCCTTTATTTGTTTATACATCTGGCTTTGCCGCATCACTTCAGTGCCCAAGCGTCCAGATGTTTGGCAGGTAAAATCATTTTTGCTGCAAACATCCTCCAAAAGAAAATGTGTAGTTGGTTCATGATGTCATAATGTTGGAAATCCTCCAAAAATAAATTGCCAAAAAAAAATACTCACTATTCATCTTCTTCCCAATTCTCTTTGTAATGACTGGTGTAATGCATCGGTTCCCTGATGTTACTGTGAAAAGGATTGGTCATAAATTAGATGAGCGCGAATAATCCAGATGGTCCCTGGGGGCGGTTGCTGTCTGGACCCAATCAAGTGTTGGTGGAGGCCCCTGACACACACACACACACACACACACACACACACACACACACACACACCTAACATACAAACACACCCACACCTCGCAGACTCAATACATAGCAGTGTGTCTGCAGGCCTCTCCTTGCTTACCGGCAAACAACAAGTGTTCCCTGGCTTTGTTGACAACTGTTGGGCTTGTTAGAGGGCGCACTCTCAAAGGCGAGGGCACCGTGCCAGATGTGTTGGTCCCCAAACGCGAGAACGGAGGCAAAAGTGTGCACAGAAGCTCAAGCACAATCACAGCGGCACACAAACATGAAGACAGGGTTCGGCGTGCGTGGATTCAATCCAGTCATCTAGTCCTCCCTCTTTCTTCACCTCCCTCGTCTCGTCTCCCGTCTCCCTCTCCCTCTTTTTTCACGTCTTCTCATTTTTGCTCCAGTCAATCATACCAGGCTTTTCTTTTTCTCGTCTCGGTTCCCGCCCTCCGTCTCCGCGCGCCGCCGGGGGGGGGGGGCCCAAGGAGCAGCGCGGCGGCACCAGTTGCCTTTATGTGCCTCGCCAGCTCCGTCACGCCTCCTGCACCTCGCTCCTCATTCGCATCTCGTATCTGTCCATCTCCACGACTGTCTGTTTACCATCATCTCCGTCCGTTCCCATGCTACATTCTAGTCCCTTGTCTGCCTCGTGTTCCCGCCTTTCCTTATTGTCTATTGGCCATATCTAGCATCCTAAAGGCTGTGGGAATGTTTAAGACAACATTCAGCTTTTGGGCGAGATCTGTTCTTATTGCACAAAGAGGGGTCCATAAATATATCATTTTCCCATCTCCCCTTGACGTTAACCTCACTGAACTCACACTCATTTTATGGTTAATTGGAACTGCAGCTGCGAGTCGTGCCCCATCACAAAATTGTCGGCCAAGCTAACTAATGCTTGCGGCCAGACTCCAATTTGTTGTCGTTGTTTGGTGATGTGCAAAAAAACCCCACATGGGTGTAATATACATCTGTTCTGATACTTTTGACACATTCAATGTGATGAAAAGTGGACACCATCATCTACAAGAAGCTGTCATCGACATTAGTGGCTCCTTGTCATCTGTCATTAACCCTTACAATGCTTTTCTTAAGTGGCCACCTGAACAGTTTGTAAGCCAATAAGACCGAAACCTTGCTGTTTGTTTAGATCACAGACATCTAGATACATTGATGCCTTTATGTGACCTCTATAATTGTGCCACACATGTTTATGTTAAAGTACTTAATGTTCTTTTACTTTTTGCTTGTTATCTGATTCCCTAGATCATGCATCCCTCTGAGTAGAACCATCAATCTTTTCTTTTCTCGGTTTTTGGCTATTCAAATTCAAGACGGCCTCAGAAGGACCCAGAAGGCGAAGGATATTAGCTGGAGTGAAAGATAATGAATCATCACTGTTGACAGTTGGTTCTGTGGCATTCACCGCAGGGCCCGGCGGAGCCTACTGCAACAGAACCATCGAGCAACGTGTCATCCGTGCGGCAAAGAAACAAAATATTTATTTTTATAATCTGCTGAAAGGATGAGAAAATCAAATTGTTTTACTCGGCCCACCACGACAGAGTGAAGTGTGTTCCATTACAAATCGCCAATTTCTCATGACCATGTGTGCTGGTGTGTGACATCCTTTGCCATTAGCTTGTTACACACAGATGGGTAACTCCTTGTGTAGCAAATGTGTTTTGGCAGGTGGGAAGGTGTGTGTGTGTGTGTGTGTGTGTGTGTGTGTGTTTCAATGTGTCACCCATGTTGCACTACCCGAGGCATTTGCACACCCTTTGAGCTTATGGCTAAACACACTAGCACACCAACCGACCCCCCACACACACACACTTGTAGACACTCACGCACACTCATCCCCATACGAAACTACATCACACTCACATCCTGCGCGCTGCTCTCGGGCCCCGTGGCTGACGACATTAGCAGCGGCGGTCCCCTGCCTCAGGCCTGTAGGAAGTGATTAGCCGAGGAGCAGACAGGCCATGACAGCTGTGAGGAGAGTCTTGATAGGGACAGCTGCTACCCTGGCCTCGGCTCCATGGGGGGGGGGGAGACCACCACCATCACACACCTCAGCTCTGCAGTGGTTCAGGCTGAGACAAAAGGGAAGGAGAGGGGATCCCGTGGGCAACGCTGTTTTTCAACAGCCGGCTTACTAGTGCTTCTGCTACTATGGCTACAGGTGATGCTTCTTCTTCAACTGCTACTGTTACCTCTCTATCAGGACCCTAATTGCATTACTATAGTTGTAGATGCTACTAGTTGCTTTGTTAACTCTAGTACTTCTATATGTAATACTGTTATACCTCTCAATTGCTAAAAGTTCTGCTAACGAATGCTTGGCACAGCGATGGCCCCCTCCGCTCCCCCCCCCCCCCCCCCCCCCAGTGGCTCGGACCACGGCTAATTTCAAAGTCGGCCTTCATTTGATCGTAAATACACGCCTATAAAGCCGTTGCACGGTTGCCGTGCTCTTGTGGTCACAGTATCTGTCCATAGTCACCAGAGAGAAAGTGCCCGGCGTCGCCGTAGCGACCAAACATTGTTCACATTGTGCACAACGGCTCACAAAAAAATTTCATTATCAAATTTAGCCTTTAATGTTTGCCGATTGTGCAACAAACCCGGCTGACGGCTTACATATGTGTGGTAGGTAATCAAGCATTAGTCTCTTTTCACCTCTTGTTTTCATCACCTTGCTGTATTTCATCTTGATATGCTTGTTGGGAGAATAAGATCAAACTGGTTTGAGCTCATCTTTTCGTTGCTGCTGCGTTTTGTACAAGCTACAGGCGAGGAAGAGACTTTTCACCGAGTCAGAAATAAAGACGGTTGTGTAGAAAAAGAACAGGTGACCCTCTCGCCTACCGACCAAAACATGAAATATTTCTTCACACTGGGGATGTTCTTCAAATTGAACAAACAGCACTGGATTCGTTAACAGCGTTGAAGCAGGTAACTGCTGATTAAATATTAAATACATCTTTTTAGGGAAACAAAACAATATATTTGTTTACCGGTATACTGCTGTTTTCATTTATTTATTTTGCATGAGCTCATAGTTGGAGGTGCAGGTGGGATTGCATGGAGGTAAGTGGAGGACTAAAGAAATAATGGATAAAGGGCAAGTGGCTCATGTTTGTTTAGCCTCTCGTTGACCTCCCCCCCCCCCCCCCCCCCTGGAAGATTAGTGTAGTTCCGTGTAGATTCCCAGCCTCTGGAGGACATGGTCAACTACAGGGCTTTGGGAGAGAGAACGCAAAATAAAAAGAGAAGGAGACACACACAGAATAAGGAGAAGCAAAGAGAGGGAACACAAGGTCCTCTCAGGCCTCCGCGCCTCCCCTTCTCCCCGCCGCCCATTTTCTCCTCCTCCCTGACTCTTGACACTCGATTTTCTCTGTGGCGTTGGGCACAGTCGAAATAATGCTGATGCTCTCCCCCCACGTTGCGTTGGAATAAGCGCTCCGCGGCGCGACGAGGTGTGGAGCGCCGACCGTAATGACAGAAACTGCAGCTGGAGAGCCTTTTTTTTTCCCCCGCTCAACCCACCGGCTGTCTGCTGCAATGCATCAATGCTTTAATGGCGCCGCGATGTGCCCGGGCGCAGATTGGCTCCCAACTCCACGTAGGGGGATGCACACGATTCCCATCGCGTCAGTAATTGCGTCGCCTAATCACGCCAAAGGCAGGCTTCAAACCGTGGGAGTGCGCCACGCAATTCAGGGGGGGGGCTGGCGGTGATGGTGAAAAAAAGAAAGATATCATGCAAGAGTGGGACCATACACTAAGAATGACATCGGTTCAGATACTTTGGACTTGTAGTGTCGCTTTGGAAGATTTTCTCTATTGGTTCGGTGCCTCGTTCACCTCGACCAGGCTGTTCCTTCTTCTTCTTCAGTCTGAAGACGGCGCGACTCTGGTGAAACAGTACTGAACGGGGTGCTGAAACATGGAGACGAAGCTCCACATTTTTCATCATGTTTTCCTATATTACTGCGCCTCATTAGGATCACACACTGTCACTCACGCAGCAGAGGGCCACAGCTTGATCGAGCATATGGTCACACTGCTGTAGTTTCACTCCACAGTGCTTTATAGTTTTCGAAGGCAGAATGTCGCTGGTTATTTCTTTTCTAAGTGGCAATGAAGTCCTAATGTCCATTAAGAAAGCTGGAGGCGCTAAAATCGTGTAAAAAACCTATTCCTGATGTTTCATACGAATGGAATATCTTGATTTATTCCCTCATAACTCGTGAAGGAGGAGAGGCAGTTGGCTCTAACTTTATATGTCCTCATTTTTGTCACAGGTAGTGATACAAATAGCGGAATTACACGGGAGGGAACGGAAACCGTGTTGGGATGCATTGGTCAAATGACGCCGGGCCGTACCTGAAGTTGCACCACTGCAGAGAGGATTATTCCAAACTCTTAATACTGTCCCTCATTAGTTATCCCCCGGTGTCGTTTCAGAGTGCTCAGCCGAGAGCCAGAGCACACTGCCGTCACCATTTCATTTCTAAGTGGCCGCGAAGCTCTTTGACCATTAAAGCACACAGACAATATACTAGATCTATAGACACATTATCTGCGGGCACACATATCAGCGATTTCCATCTCTTAATATAAAGCAGGGGATGGGGAGGAGTTTTTACCTGTTACAAGGCATTCTTGCATTCAATTTTGTTTAAATGTTCTGGATTCACACCCAGCACGCAATATTGTGCTCATATCAACACATCGCATGAGACAGAACGTACGTGAAAAAAAGTTTTAAAAAATTGGAAAATGGAAAAACAGTCAAAAAATGTCATTAAAAAAAGGTCAAAATATTAATATATAATATATATATATATATATTTTTAAAACCGTTTCCATTTATTATGGCCCTTCTTCATTTAGGATTTGCAAAGACAACAGCAGTAGTGTCATTTTCCGGGCATTTGTTGAGACTTACATTGCGTAACAGACTTTCACATCGTGACAACTCCAGCTTCTGCCTCAAATGCACGCTGAATGCAATGAATGCAACAGATTCGTTGCAAAGAAAAGCGTTACACTCGTGAGGATGAAAATCTTGACGGCTGAGTCCTCTTTGATCGTAACCGATAAAGGAGGAAAGGTCGGTCGGTGTCACCCGGCTGTGCTTCATTAAACAAAACCGTGAGGTTTGAAGAGTTAGCGGCAAATTGCTTTGTGTTTTTTCCAGATTTATGGGAAAATGAAAGAGTTCGCGCTGAGGCCCTCTCGCCCCTGCGCTCCTGTTTACGATTCTTAATGCATGAATAATTGAGCGCTAGTAGTGCACACAGGACTGCGCACTATACGGCAGCCACACAGAGAGTAGTGTGTTGCTACCTGGGGATCCATGTGCACGTGCTACCTGTGTTACGGCCTCCTGACTGCACACGCCTGTACTAACTGTGTGTAGATAATGATTTTCTGGCTCTGAAGCTGTGTGATTTAGTGTCTGCAGACGGGGGGTTTGTTAGCAAATTGGCTTTTGCAGGACAACAGCGAGCGCTTTAGGGTGCGCGCATTCAACACAAACTCACAACTCGCACGCGCACAAACGCAAACCCTCACGCACAGACACACATTATGCAGATAAGATCAGACAGCAGGGACCGGCCCAAAGGGACGCGTCGCTTACTGCGAGATTAACCTGTCCAAAGCGCTGGAAGGATTAGCGAGCAGCGCGGCGCGCGTCCACGGCAACGCAAACCAACACGCAGCACTGTGTGGCTGGATCTGACGTCTGGAGCGCGGCGGGCCTCGCTCGTGCGCGCTGGGGCGAGGGGCAGAGCAAATGGAGCGAGACGATTATCAACATCCATCACCTCAGAAACACGTTCAGCCGATTGCCAATTAAATCCATTACAGGCCGACATTTAGGTCCAATCGTTAAGGTTTTCTCCTCCGCGCCCATACGTGCAACCACACACACACACACACACACACACACGTACACACGCACACTGTACTTTATGCTGGGATCAGAGGAGTAACGTAGTTGTCTCATAATGTAATGACATGTTCACTTTGAGGAGGGGGGGGGGGGGATCTCATTCATCTCGATGGGGAATGCTGTGTGGGTTGCATGTGCATGTTTGTAATGGAGTGTGTGTGTGTGTGTGTGTGTGTGTGTGTGTGTGAGGGGGTGAAAGGGGGGACACTGGCCTTTCCAGATCGCACGTTCCCTGTTTTCATGCAACACCACCCAATAACGAGTGTCACTTTGCCTTCCACCCGGAGACGTCACTCACCCACCGGGGGGGAGGCTCCTTGCTCTCGTTTCACACGTCTCCCTCCAGTACACAGTTACCTCGGCTTGAAAATAAGTAAATGTGGATGGAAAAAAAGTCGGAGAAAGAAAACAGCATATTGAGCTACTGAAGATTCTCGAAGTCGACGAAGGTTTGCTGTGGATATTCAAAAGGTTTCAATGTTTTTCTTTTCTCTCCCTCTCGCCTGTTAATATCTTTCACTTCTCGAGGGCATTTGAGGGCTTTTCCCTGTTTATGATCCTCAGCTTGTTTTAATCATCAGGTGCCCCCGTGTTCACGCTGTTGCGCGGAGTGCAAGAGTCACACGTGATAGTGCACAAAGTGTCCAACGTGCAGCATGTAACATAGTGTATGACACCAAAGAGGCACATGGAGGGAAACAAGTGAACGCGAATGACACACACACATGCACACACACACACACAGAAACAGCACGACGGGGCTTAATCTCCGGTGGTGGTGGTGTCACTGTATCTCTGTGCCTGATAGAATGCTAATAGTCGCTCATATTTTGGCTCACTGGCAACGCGGAAATATGTTTGGGATTGAAATCTACAAGTGGGCGTCGAGTGTGTATGCCACAAGCGTGTTTTCTTTTCTTTTTTGTTGTTGTTTCTCTCCTTGGGTCCCACCTTCCTGTTCTGTTTCTTACGCTGCTTCTAGCATTTGATTCTCTGCCAGTCCGGTGGATCGGATATATTTTTTGGGGGGTGTTTCTCTGGAGCATTTAAAGCATCAAGGTGTTGCGCAGAGAACGCTTCCTTGTGTCTCCCGTGAACAAACCCATGTTTCAAACATCTCTCCAGGGGTGCCAGATGTTTTGACTTTTTTTATTTTATGTGTCCGTGATTCAGTTTCATTCAATAGTCATTGGTCATACTAACCCTCCTCTTATCCCTGTCTTCCTTTACCTTCATTTCAGTATCTTAATCCTTGTGTATCTCTTTATTTGTTTCTCTCCAAACACCAGAGGAGTAAAATCAAGCCAAACAACCGAACTACTGATGATTTCCATTTAGTTTCATTATGTTTTCTGTTCCTCTCATTCTAAATTCTATCGGGCCCCAGTTTTCCTTTTGTTTCTTCACCAGATTCCCCATTTCCTCTCTATTTAAAGCCGCTACCAATGAAAGGGCACATGGTGCTCCAACACCAAACCCATACAACATAAATACTCAGCCTAACAGACCATACAGCTCAGTGGGGAACCGTAAAATAAGCCTCCAAAGGTCACCATGAGAAGGATGAGTGGGACTTTGAGTCCTGTGTAAGTGAGGCTGGGTTCCTCTATTGGATATATTCTCCAAGTGTGACGAGAGAAAAGTTGGAAAGGAAATGTGACATTTTTGAACAATTTCATGTCCTTTTACCAACACTTAAAGTTGATGTTATTGTTTTTTAGCTTATTAGCAATCTTAGGCCGTTTCCATTGCAAAATAACATCACCGGCTCTGGTTGTCGACGACATGAAGCCGTCTTTGTGAACTCTGAGCCGCAATCGTCCAATAGCTGGTGTACGTCTTGCTCACTGTGAAAGACACGGGGTTTTCTTTAACACAAAGCCATCTCAACGACACTCTTGTCTTGATTCGTCTGCAACACTGATAAACAACAACACCAACAACAACAACACCTAACTTGCAACCCAGCGGAGCTGGAGCAAACTATGCATGTAGCCCAGACGTCCTTTTCCCCACCCACGCTCTCCGGCCCTTTGCAGGGGAACCATGAGGTGATTCTAGGCCAGATGGGATATGCAATCCGTCCAACATGCTCCGGGTCAAGGGTCTCTTATCAGTGGACGTGCCCAGAATATCTCCACATGGAGGCGCGTGGCACCCGATCACATCCGAGCATTTCAACTGATTCCTTTTACCGCAAAAGGAGCAGGCGGCAAACTCCAAGCTTTGTTTTTCGGATGACTGAGCTCCTCACCCTGTTCTGAAGGGTCATCCCCGGGGTCCTGTAAAACAAACTGAACTGCATCACGGTGTGCGGTGGTCTCACAGTGGATACCCCCCCCCCCCCCCCCCTCCCGGTGTAGTTATCATTTTTAGAGTTGGATTTTATCCATTGATGAATCTTGAAAGATCCGTCGAACATCAGCAAACCTCATCTGGCTCAATTTGCATACCGTGTCTATTTACTGGTATTGGAGAGCAGTACGGCAAATGTAAAAAAAAAGCTGGAGCATTTGCTCTAGAGTGTGGGGGTGGGGGAGGGATCTCGGAGCCAGTTGCATTGTGGGTAATGTAAGTGTAAACAAAACAATAAAAGATGATGCTTTAACATTTTTTATACTTTATTTGCATTATAAGACTGCCAATGTTTTAGAAACCTTCAAATGTTGAGATTATAGGGCAGGAACTACATCATTGCATGAGATAATGGGCCTACTCTTACTTCTTCTTCAATTACAGCATGATGTTCATCTCAATTATCGTTGCATTCGGGGTAAAAGACGGTGAAGCCGAGTTTCCTTTAGAGCGTGGCCACCTTGTGACTCTGCAATGGCCTTGAACCGTTTAAGTTTTAATCCCTAAAATCGACAGTTCATCCCAAAGACGTATAGCTGACATCTCCATAGTAGGAAACTCACACATGATATGATGATGTACGATGTATTGGTACGATTTCTGATCCCACACAGCGCTGTATGGCTCAGAGCCAAAGCCCAATGTTATCCTTTGGTATTCTGTCATTTCTTGTTCTTTAGACATGTTTGTGCTATGTGTATTTTGTTCTGCTAATGGCGCGTCTTTTGAATTCCAAGAAGTTTCACTTTTTTGTTCATCCTCTCAGTCTCACAGACTGTAGGCTGTATCATTTCTTCCTGCCTTGCCCCCAGCACGGATAGAGAGGCCTTCTACTGGAACATTTCCATCTCAGAAGGAAACTGTCATCCCAAGTGCCTGTCTGCAGCACACGCTAAGTAACAGATCGGACATCGCGTCAGTCACGTTACAGGCCTGTCTGTTTGGATTTGCCCACGTCTCAGGCTCCGGTTTTCGCCTGTGGTTGCACATGTTCATCACCACAGAAGGAGGCCTTTTGACATTCAGATGTTAAAAATCAACAACATTTAACATGTGGCGTCGTTTGGGCTCACGTTGCTTTCCCCGGTTTGCACACACACACACACAGAAACACACACACACACACACACACACCCTAATGCTTACGGTAAGACTGGAATCCATTATCCAGTGGACCTGAGAGTGTGTGAGTGATGTGGCGCGAGTGTGTGGGGCGCTAATGTGAACTGATGCCTCTCGCTCACTGCATGCAGCCGGCATCGGCGCCGGGCAGGACTTCCTGTGATCGAATGTGAGTCGGTACGACTTCATTCTGGGAAGGCGGGGGGGAAGATGTAGTGACTTTTATTTTTGTTTAGTTGAAACAGAAGTTTGGTTTCAACTCTTTGGACATGAATTATATTCAAGAATATTAAAGAGGGTTCAGGTAAAAGCTTGGTTGTGGTTGAAATGAGCCTGCTTTTCACTGCCTGCAATTCCAATACAAATCATTTAAAAACAGGGTTGTGAAGTGTGTTTTAGTGAAGTTGTGCCCATTCACTTGAGTCTATGTCCACCACCATCCACTTGTTTGCTGTTGGGTGCAAACTGACACTCCACTGAGGGCTTTTAGGAGTTACAAGTCGTTCTCACAAGCACCTAGTTCACAAAAACATCTGGCCGAGCCAATTCATAAATAGTCTCGGTCTCTCCTTGAAGTCCCCCCCCACCCCCCGGCCTCCCATTATACGACCAATAAACTGCAAGGTCGCGTTCTATGAAAAGTGGGGATCTGATTTGGTTTCATCAAGCGATATTCTCCACTCCACGCCGGCCTCTCACTGCTGCTCCACGTGCTCGTGGATCAGCAGATGAGGCAGCGCTCTGACAGGCGAGCCATTGGCTGGCGGGGGGGCCCCTCTGGAGACCACCAATCCACCGCTCCAACTTACTGACAGAAATGCAGATGCGCTAACGGGCAATGACAGGCACGCTTGTTGTGGCGTGCGTTCTCTCTAACCCGCCTGAGCGGGTTATTGCAGATTAATCACATGGTTCGATCGGCGGCTCCTCCCCCCCCATATGCGGATGTTTCCTTGAGCGCGATGCTGAAATCCTCCGTTTCTGGCAGGCGCGCCGTTGCTCGCTGCCATCTGTTGGAATCGGTGAACAAGAGGCTCGTTGCAAAGCCTCCGCTCTGCTAAGTTAGGAAAGTGCTGTACGAGTGCCGTGTGAAGATATACACCAAATCAAACGTGTCACCCGGGTGGACACACAACTCTTCCGCTGTGAGCAGCAGTGAGATTGAGTTTGAAAAAGAGACTGAAAAAGTAAAAAAGTTACTATAGTAAAATTTAATTATTAAGGGCTTTTTTTTTTACCGCATTCGAAGCTTCAGGTTTTCAAACAAATCTTTCTGTTGTCGCCATGTTTAGTTGAAAGGATAATAACAACAAATGTGGATTAATGCAGGATATCTATAAAAAATATACATATTTCAATTTCTATTAGACAATAGCACATAAACCATCCTCCCAGTTTTTTCAACATGTTTGCAAAGTCTAAAACAACAACAGAAAGACCAACTTGTCTGCTGGACATGTGAAAGAAGTATATTAGCTTTTTCTCTATTTCTACCTGGACTCCTTCACCCCGAAGGCTCCCCCCACATGATCAGGCACCCGGTAGCCCATTGAGAAAATGAGTCTTCTTTTCACCAGGATTCATTTTTTAAGGCAGCTTGAAAGCATCCACAGAAACCTCTTCAGTACGAAACCTTTCAGACGTGACCTTGAGGTCTGCTTGGAAATGATTTTTCACAGTCGCTTTCAGGGTGGGGAGGGGGAGGGGGGGGGCTTTGATGTTGGGGTTGTTCTGTCTGAAATGGACTTTGTTTCTTTCGTACATTTTCATAGCGGGGCCGAGGGCTCCAGGAAATGTTTGGTCCTGAATGGACGTCTTCTTTTGGCTCTGAGCTCTACGGCTCAAAAGCATCAAGTGGAAAAGATGGTGAATTATTCTGATCTGATTTCCAGGATCAAGCGAGCACGCCTTTGAAAAGAGTTGTTTCAGTTCCTGATGATTTTTGATATTTCATCCCTTGAAGGATTTTGGCAGATAAATGCATCTTGTTATATCAACTTTGTGTCAGGTTTTTTACTGTTTTCTTTTGTATTTCCCTGCTTCTCGTGTTGACTTCACTTCCTCCCCTCGTGTGTTTTTTTCCCCTCTATTTATAAACCTCAGTCAGTCAAAGCCATTAAGAAAAAACATGCATGCTGTAATTACTGTATGTGTCCTCAGCTCCACATTTACTGGTTTTCTTAATGTTTGATGAACCAAAATGTTGGTTCAACTAATGAATTTCACGTGAACTTGGTTAGCAAAAAAACTCAATTACAGAAGCACCAACCTAACTAATTTGCATGTAAGTTTATGATTGGATGTGCCTGCCTGATTGTTAATAAGCGACAATTTATTTATGTCTACTGCGCCGAGAAAAAATACAATTCAGAATTTTGGGGCAATTATCCGACAATCTTGATCTTAAGAGAGAGAGTGTGTCTTTCTGACACTTGATGAAGGCCAGTTGGGCAGATCTCTTAAAGAGCAGTCCGACCCCACTGTCCCCTTGTCACTGTGATGTGAGGACAAAGTGACAACGTCTCACAACAGCTCTGCCAAAGACATACTCGCACAGGCCTGCAATTTGCAAGTCTTTGTTTCACGTCTCCTGCGTGTACTTTGACCTTGTGCTTGAGTTCTATCGCAGCTCAATGTCAGTATATACCTAAGTGAGGAATGCACTTCATGCACTTTTCCCCTTTTCCTTTCCAAAAGAAAAGAGGACACTAGAATGTCATGCATAGGCAGAAAAGACCACAGACAGTGGGCCCCTTCAGGCTGTCAAGCCTGTTTCAAAAATCGATGACATCTTAAAAATAGATCTGACGTTAGTCAATTACATGCGCTCTAAAGAAGTGCCACTGCTGACACCTGTTTGAAGATATTTTCTTTCCATGAACGCAGCGTGACTGCAGCGGGGGGGGGGGAGATGTAGTTAGCTGTTAGCAGCCGGTGGGACTCGTACTGTGTGTTTGGTGAACAGAGCTAACGACCAACTCCACTAAACACGCAGCGGGACTGACAGATTTAGGATCGGATGAAGGAGGAAGCATCAGTTTACCTGCACACAGCCCGGCAGCTGCATGTGTTACATAAGAGCACACCCTGACGTGTGGTTTGTATTCACTGAATGGCCTCACAGCAGTGGGCTGTTGCAGACACACCTGGCGCAGATCTACCGAGTGCACTTTTTTCCTTAAATTTGTTAGACAAACCGCAACCTCAATGATTTGATTCACTCGTGGCTCTAGTCACAGCTTTCTGTCAGCAACTGTTTTTAGCAACAAAAAAAAAATGAATCCAATGTTAGCAGCACTGGTAGCAGCAGCAGCAACTAGCTGGGCAATACAGTAATAAAGCAGCCCAAGGGCTGGACATGTCCCTCAGGAGGAGCCAGAGACTAAAATAGTACTAAAAGGAAGATGACTTCATTAGGTGGACTAAAGTGCACGTCATTCCATATCTGCTGCAATAAGCAACATGTTCACATGTCCATGTTGCCAATACTCATTAAGAATTGTGCATTATTGTACACACATGTGCACAAACACGCGCACACACACTTAAGGCTCTGAAGATGCATTTGAGCAAGAATTATGATTAGAGCATTAGAGAAAGTGGTTCATGTTAGAACTGCAGTCGGAAGCTTTGCTCAATCACTTCCCTGACAATACCTCAGAAATTATAATTGCTACAGAGACTTGGCATTGCACACAATAGAAAACTCTGGGTGGAAGCAATTTTACAGCTGCATGCTAATAATTAATTAGACACTTGGCTCAACAAGAGGGAGAGGGAGACACACAAAGGCAAAGGCATTGAGCTTAAATTCCTTAAACAAAGAGCCACTGATAGCCTTCTCGACTGGAGGGGGAACCCTCCCCCTCAAACAGTAAAGCAAAGCCGCTGTCCCTTATAATCAGCGAGATTCATTTATCCAGGAAATTAATCTTAATTTTCCTCTTCAAGCGTCCTCTTTACAGCAACACACTTTATATTCGTATCACCCCCTTAGGGAGTGTCCCAGAAAAACAACATGATACTGAGCAGCGTCCCTGCAGGCTGCGCGCCTTGCTCCTTCAGTGCATCCGCCCAAGTGACCTTTCAAAGGCTGCACCTCCAGGTGAAGCAAACTATAAATATCAACTGTGTGGCTGTCATTATAATTATTAAGCAAAAGCTTAAACAGAACAAAAAAAAAAAAAACAGTTGCAAAAATCTTTGTTGCTGTTCATTGACATGTTTACGCCACAGGACGGAGGCCCAGAGTCATCTCTGGTCTCTAGAATTATACTATAAATGTACAGTATGTATATTCTGTGTGTTTAACATGTGTAAAGATGTAATGGACCAATGAGAATGACTCATCCTCCTCCTTCCCATGTTCGTGCACGTTAGCATGCCCCACTGGCTGGCTCAAGGCTGCCACTCATCAGTGTGCTCGTGCAGCGGTTAGGGCGGATAATTCCTCCCGGACCGGCAGCGTCGTCATGGATGGGTAGCAACCGACCTCCGGTCCCCCCCGCCCCCCCCCCGACGGGTGAACCCTGTTGACTCGGTCACCTGCGCGTTGTTAGCGTGGCTGTGCCATGTCACTGTAGCTCCTTCGGGACCAGGAGCGAACAGATGATGAAAAAGTGGGGGTGCGTGCTGTTGAAATGAGTTTGAAAAGGAAAAGTATTCAGTTCTTACTGAAACAAATCCTCTTTTTCATTCTCTTTTAGACCCCCAGTTAGTTCCTTGGGTAAGTGGTAAATGGCCACGGTGAGTTACCAGACAGAGCGCTGCAGGAGCCCGGAGTCACATTTTGATGGACAGGGATGGACATCGGCAGGGCATTCCTCAGTGACAGTTCAGTGCTCTCTGGGACGCTGCCTCCAAGCATACGTCCAGTAAGGCGAAGAGGGAAAGGAGGATGAAATGGAATATACAATCTGACCAAAACAGGAGAAGAGTACACTCACTCCCTGAGGCAGAAGCACCTTAAATTGTCCCCTACGCGGGATTACTGCATAATGAACCTGGACATACGCCAGCTGGCATGAAACTTAAAGTTACCACGACTCATGGGTACTTGAACTGAGGGGGACAAACGGCAGTGAATCCCTGGAAAGGAAAGTACTTAACAACCAGAGAGAAGAAATCCAAACACAGGGATCCTTAATATCTTACTTGTTTATTTATTTCTGAGTCATGGCAGAAAGCAGTGAGACTGAAGCTCCAATGAATACTTCATTGCTGCATTAGATGATGAATAATATCTATTTTATGGTGCTGTACTTGCGGATCTTGTCACTGTTAATAGTAAGGCAACCCTTCTAGGTTTACGCCTTGCCTTTAGTACTTCTTACAGCCCTTTTTCTACTAGTAGACATATTAATAAACTGTAAAAAATTCTGATCCTTTTTATTTATTTTTTATTTAGTTCATTTGACTGGGACCACATATAAGAAATATACGTTCAGACACATTTAGAATGTGATGCAATATAAAGCATGAGTATTAATTATTTTTTCCACCTTTCTTTTACCAGCAACTTGTAGAGTGCTAGAAACCACTCCGAGCAAGTTACTGTGCCTTTCACACTGAACACATAGGAAGCCAACATCACAGTATCATTTATTATTCTTCATGAATGCACAGGGTGCTTTAAAGTGCATTTGAAATCTCATTGAGGTTTGGAACTGGGGTGCAGGGTGAAGAGCTATCTTCTTCCTCGGTTTCTCTCCATGGTTCTGAAACATTCAAACGCTGCCTCTAAGCATTCCCAATGAATTTCTTTATCTTTGTTTTTGGGGGCGATGTATTGAATACCGCCACCACACAGACGCTTAATGTTAAATTAAAAAATTACTTTCAGTTACACATCATGGATCATGGATTTCAGTGCATTCATAACACAGAATATAAATCATTATGCTTTTGTAGCCGAGATGTGTGCTCTCCACTCACCCACACACCATTAGGCAAGTTTGCCTTCACTCTTCAAATGCTTCCTTCACTGTTTGGGGCCTTCGGAAGGAGCCAAAGTATTTTTTTCCTCAGAGTCTGATGCACATCAAAGAAGTCAGGTTAGGAAGAGAGAGAGAGAGAGACAGTGAGAGAGAGAGAGTGAGAGAGAGAGAGAGAGAGAGAGAGAGAGAGAGTGCAGCAGATAGCACAGAGAAAGAGAGGAAGAGAGAGATCGTACTACAGATCTCATCAGTTGGATGTATTTTGGTTCCCACATTCGCTCACATGCTGAGGAAGTGCACATCTCCTCCTCCGCCATCCACTCCTCCACAGACAGACACACACAAGCACGCGTGCACATGCACAAACACACACACACACGCGCGCCCGCGCACACAGAGACACACACGTGTGCCAACCCGTTTCAACGGCTCTAGTGTGGAAATGAAGTATAGCTGAGAGTCAACATCTCCGACTGTCTTACAAGTAACGAGAATCAACAAAAGTGCTTACTCATTTGTGAATATTTGTTCTCACACCTCTACATTTCTTTTTAAGCCTCCCATTTAGAAATCTCCCCATCTTTATCTCCAATACCAGCCCCATCTTTTGTCGATTTTTCTCCTAATGTCATTTTTCTTGTTTGTTCTTTTCTGCACAGAGTAGCACCCTCGTTCCAGCGCTCTGTTATCCCATCATGCTCTCTGTCTGACCATCTTTCACACTGCGTCCATCTCCTCATTATCCTTTCTCCATCACCCGTGATGCTGAAGTTCAGCCCATTGCACCAATTTGCCCTGACAGCGAATTGAGGCGAAAGTAATTCCCTTTGGCTGAGCCGCCGTCCTGGGCTGAGGCTCAGACGGATAGGACGGGAAGGGACGGGAAAGGACGGGAGGGGACGGGAAAGGACGGGAGGGGACGGGAGGGGACGGGAGGGGACGGGAGGGGGCGGGAAGGGACGGGAAGGGACTGGAAGGGCCGTCAGCCGAGACGTTGAGGGGAAAACGCAGAGCCAGTAAAGGACGCCAATAAATATAATGACCCATCCAGCTAATGTTACAGGACAGGGAAAAAAGGAGCATGCTTGTTTCCTTCATCATTTGTCACTGATGGGTGGAGATCTGCAGCCATTGTTGTTTCAGATATAAATGAATATTTAGCCAACAGAATACGGCTGGATTCAGATCTTTTCATTCATTGGCATATGTAAAGCATTCAGGCTGCAGCAGTGGGGGCCAGAGGTGTGCCAAAAAAAACCCCACAAAAAAATATCAACGGGTTTTGGTGCGGTCGGCAATCACATAACCAGCAATCAACAAAATATTAAACTAAAACGTGTTGATTGAAATGCTGGATCTGCAAAGTAAGGCTAAGGAACAACTGGTTGTACTTTTGGCCAAATGGAGCTCACAGATAAAATAAGCAAAATAAATATTGTGACGCGTCAGTTGAATTAATTGAATTGAATCAATTTTTCTAATCTATGCCGGGCAAAGCAAATGGTGCGCCCCGAGAAAAGGTTTCTGCCTAATCATTTCTGGTCATTAGAAATAACTAGAAAATGCTAAATGACCTGATGTCTGTTTTGAATTCATTGCTTCAGCCTTCACTTTAGTGCGCAAAGACTCCCTTTTGTTATTATTACAACCCTGAGAGATTAATGAATTGGATTCCATGTTCCTTTTGCTGTTTCCTGCACATTTATGAACAATGCATTCCAGAACTAACACCTCGTCTCCTCTCCAACATTAGGTATTACGAACATGCAAAACTAACCATACAATAATACTAATCTCGCGGAGGCGGTGTTCTCGTAGGCTCACAAGAAGAAACTCACAAAGAAACGGCATTTATTCACCTTACAATCCCACATGAATCCCCCCCGAATTCACGCACTTAGGTCTCACACACACACACAGACACACACACATGAAGACGACTGGTTTCGGGGGTGTTCTTAGCTGCTGTGTTGTCTGGCTGACACAGATCCAACGGCACTCGGGGGCCTTGGATGCCGAGCGTGTCTTGTTGTAGCCAAGACGGCTTTGGGGCCAAATCTGACTCCTGCGCATTCAATAGCAATCTGATTAGAGCTCGAAATGGCTTTTCCGCTCAACCTCTTAGCGCTCTGTCGGTTTCTCTCCCCACCAACCCCCCCCCCCCCCCCCCCCCCCCCCCACGCCAAACGGCCTGTATCAGTTCTTTTCACCTCACCCGCCCTCCATCTTCATAATTACCGCTCGCCTCTCCATCTCTCGCCCCCCCCCCCCCCCCCTTTCCTTTCTCATCCCGGTTACTCACGTTTACTTCTGCTATCCTGTCTCCACTTCCTTCTCCCTCTTCTCTCATCATTCCTCTCACCGCCACGACCAAAGTCTATCCGCTGTGGAGGCGGTTCTCCCTTATTTTTTTTCTTCTTTCCCCCCAACCCCACCCCATTAGACCCATTAGAAGCTGCAGCGAGACGTACATTACCCTGGTCACTGGGGACAGCGTATCGCTTTCCCCACAGCCGGAGAGAACGGCACGTGCCCGGCGAGCCTTGTTAGGCGTGTCTCAAGCTTCAACGATTAGCAAATCGCGGTGTCCGGGCTTGAGCTTGTTGATGGAGTCAGAGCTCTCGACCAACGAGTTAATGCCGGGAGAAGCCGTTTCCCAGTGCGCTTCGGTTGGGGCCTCTTCCCCCGGGGCTTCTAAAGCCCCGAGACGACGCAGGGTACAATTTTCCCTCTGTTTTAAGCAGTCATGCGTTGTCTGAACAAATGCAGAACGAGTCCTTGCACGGGCTTAATCGAATTCTCAGAAGCACCCGGCGCAAAACAGACCGCCTCGCAAAAGGTGGCTCGCGTGAGACACGTAATCAATGTTTTGTTATCTGCCTGTCTGATACCATCAAAAACCACGAGCGTATTAAATGAATCAATGTGCCCCCTGCGTGAGTCGTACAAACATTCATTCTTTCATCGCTATCAACGTCCCATAATTACGGCTCGTAGAGCATTTCCCGCTTCGTTTAGCGATTTTCTTTACGAATGTCCGTTTGGCTGCCATTGGCTCGTGTGTTCAAACAATCGCTGTCCACTTTCCTCCTTCCTCTTTTGCTGGGAGAACAAACTGTGTTTTCGTGCACTGCAGACACAACAAAAAAACAGGACTCTAATTGGAACGATTTAATGGTTCCGTCCATCCGAAAAACACAGATTCAACAATCGAGGGGTAAAAGTATCGTATTTGCAAACGCGTCCCAGCCGGAGCCCTTGTGCCCCCATGTAGGCCTCCAGCTCTCTGGCCTGTTACCCGGGCTTCAAAGTGATGGATTTGTTTTCATCGGACCTTGTGACCTCGCTTCTGGCCACGCATTGGCTACATTGCCTGTTCTCGCCGTGACATTTAGCCCTCCAGTTCGTCTCTCTCTCTCTCTCTCTCTCTCTCTGTGTGAGTGACGAGCGTGCAGAGCGTGGAGGTGGGAGCGATAGCGTTTGTAGTGTAGATCTGCCTAATATTTAATGCGTTGAATTTAGAAGTTTTGTGTAGAAGTGTTTTGTTGGGTAGTGTTCCTGTTGTGCGCGTTTTTGCAGCCGATCAAGTTACGCTGATTGGCGTGCTAAACGCAGCCATGGACCTGACCCGACTAACGCGGAAGCACGGCGTTAAGGTTCCGCCGGGCTTCTCCTGCTCGGTAGAGGACTGCAGCCTGGCCGTGGGAGAGATGGTCGGTCACGGCAGCGTAAAGTCCGCCGCCCGCATGAACAACGCGGTGGTGTTGTTTGTAGACAGTGTGGACAAAGCTAACATGGTGGTGGAAAAGGGGATCGTGGTGAATCAGACGCGCGTGCCCGTTCTGCCTCTCGCCACACCAGCGACCCGAGTCACGGTCTCTAACGTCCCCCCGTTCATCGGAGACGAGATGCTGACCAGAGAGCTGTCAAGACACGGGAAGGTCGTGTCTGGCGTTAAAAAAGTGACATCAGGCTGCAAATCTCCTCTCCTCAGACACGTGGTGTCGCACAAGAGGACGCTGTACATGCTCCTCAACCAAAAAAACGAGGATCTCAATGTGGTGTTTAAAGTAAGGGTGGATGGTTTTGATTATTTGGTTTTTGCCAACTCTGACAATTCAAGGTGTTACCGGTGTGGGAGGGAGGGACATCAAAGCAGAGCATGTCCAGAGAGGAAATCTACTAGTCACAACCAAGGGGGGCATGAAAGACAAGAGGGGACAGTTGGGGTCCAGCAAGGAGGGGAAGAAGGGACAGATCGAGTCCAGGAGAGTGTGGCGAGTGAGGGGGGTGAACGTGGAGTTCAGCTGGTGGAGAGAGGGACTGGTGGAGTGAAGGACCTGACGGGTGGGGCCCAGCAGGTGGGGCAGACGAATGACGGAGTGAATGAAGGGACGAGTGAGACCCAGCAAGTGGGGCAGGCGAATGACGGAGTGAATGAAGGGACAAGCGAGACCCAGCAAGTGAGGCAGGCGAATGATGGAGTGAATGAAGGGACAAGTGAGACCCAGCAAGTGGGGCAGGCGAATGACGGAGTGAATGAGAAAATAGTTGGGGTCCAGCAGGTTAGAAAAGGGGGTGAAGGGAGGCAAGAAGAGACTGGAGGGTGTCTGGAGACATACTTTGAAGGGACACTGTCTACTGATAGTGAAATGGACATGGAGGGGGGAGAAGAAAGTTTAAAAATCCCCCTCCTGAAGAGAAAGACGGAGAGCAGAGGGGGCTCTCAAGCCAAGAAGGGGTCAGGGAGCAGAAGGACAGGGGGAGCAGCAGTAGCCGATTCGGCTGTGGAGCAAGACTCTGCGGACAGCGTCTCTTCTGGCGGGACGGCCACTAATTGCTACAGCGTGGGGAGGGTGAAACTCTTCCTGAAGACCACAAAGAACATGAAGGGGATACAGCTGGAGGACTACTTTCCTGATATGGAGAAATTCAGGCGTACTGCTCGAGAGGGCGCAAGTAAACGAGGGAGTTCCCGCTACACCCAGCAGGAGGTCTTCCGGCTACGAAAGTTCGTCCAGAGGATCAACGAGAGGGCTGCCGTGGATTGAGTGGAGTACCGGCTGAGAGGAGGAGCCAGTGACCAGACGAACCTACGGTCCATCGACAAAGTGGACGATTTCTGTGTGCGTCGGTGCTGCAGAGGAATCTGGAGCTGATTGGCTGGAAGGAGATTGCGTCTTCGCAGAGTCATTCTGTGTGTTCATTGGACCTTTAATGTCAACATGGAATATGTTTTTGTTTGTGTTTGTTTTTTTAAGAAAATAAAGGTTTTTGAAAAATCAATCTCTCTGCGAGGGCTGTGGGTGACCTTTTAAACTCTCAATCACCGCCGGCATATTTTACTCTGCGGATACGGCGCATAGGCAGAGCGCCGGACTGAAGGTGGCAGCTTCACAGGCCAGAGTTAATAAGCGAGGGCCAGTTCACCGCCGGCGCCCATTGATCACTGTCAGCGGGCTGCTGAGATGATAGAATTGGACAGCCGAGCATCAACTGAGAGGAGAAACCAGCAAACATTTAGCATTCACGGGATTTTCATTATTTGCCTTTGTTTAGTTAGTTAGATCATCCTGTTGTCGGTCGATATATCTTAAGAGTCTGTGTTTGTCTGGCTTATGGACTTTAGATAAGAGTTAGAAATAGCCAGTGTGACATCACCCGTTGGTTTAGGGACTACAGTTTGGAAGCTCTGTCGTCATACAGACAGTATTTTCGGCCACCAAAGAGGTGAGAATCAATTTTTCTGTGAACTGAGAACACATGATGGAAGGTTGTAAGACAAAAACAGAAAAACAACTACCGGTCCGGACACTAAAATAGCAACCTGTCGATCAATTGGAACCCATAACAGACACGCCCTGTTTAACTGTCCATTAGAATCTAACCGGGGGCCACCGTGATGTAGTGAAAAGGCTCAAAACTGGCGATTAAGACTATAAACTTCAAATTAAAAATGTTTACAGAGTGTTTCTGCCAATAACAGGCGTGACAAATTCTACAGCGCTTTTACCGCCCCCCGCGGCGACAGGAGATGTGTGCATCAAGCTCTCAGCCGCTCGTACCGTATCTCCCTTTCTCCCCCCGCTCTCTCTCTCTCTCTCTCTCGCATCGTTTTCTCCGTCTCGCTATTCTGCACTGTTCTTCTTCCACACCATGACAAGTCCCCCCCCCCCCCCCCCCGCGTGCACTAATGGTCCAGACGAGCCAATGCAAAGGTGACCGGAACAAATGATAGAGAGGAAAAGTGTGTCCGCGGGCAGGGAGGAGGGGAACGGACGGCTTTTTCAAATTCGTTCCCTCAAGGTCTTCTCATAAAGCAAAATAGGAGAGCTAGAAATGTCAGACACACTCACTGCCTCTTTCCCTGTGTGTGTGTGTGTGTGTGTGTGTGTGTGATGTGTGAGGCACATTCCCATACCGCCGGTCCTGGGGTTTGACATGCACCAAAGCTTGTTTGGGCCAATGATAAGGAGGCTGCTCTTTGATGTGTGGTCAAAGGGTTTCTTGGTGAAAGTTGGAGGTGCCTGTGTTTTGACAGCAGATAAGGTGGAAGGCGGGTGTCTGAATTGTAATGTATGCCAACGCAGTCTGCGGCTGCTTTTTATCTACGGAGAGCAGAGATGAAGCCCCGGGGGCCGGGACCCCAGGCGGCGTTGTTTTATCTCTGCACCGATCTGCTCTCTGACCCGAACGTGTCCGCTTCCACCGCGTAAAGTACATATCCGAGCTTATTGTGGGCTCAATAGACTCCTGCTCAACACGCACATTGCCCCGAGGACAACAGCGTTACAATAAGGCAGCTACGCTCCACAATAGAATCCACATTTGAAAGCGACAAAATACCCCCCCCCCCACTGAAATTTGTGTTGTTATCAGGTCTCAGGGGTCAATCAAGGAGTCTTGCAGCGTGAAGGACACCCCGTATTCAACAGTCATGCGACTAAGCATTATAACTGTGTTATTACTTTTTTTTCCACTTTGTATTTTTAGTAAGATTCCATTAGCTGCAGTATTTTGAGAAAGGAAAGCTAATTACACAGGCGCGCTGTTCCAATTACGTAAACACCGATATTGAGCTTTGCTCCAGCAGCTGGTTGAACGATGCTCTTGTTGCGCTCGGCTGTTTCTTCGTTCCTCTCGTCACTAATTGCATCCCCGTAAAAGTATGAAATCAAGAAAGAAAACCCAAGGTTCCTGCTATTCCATTGGCAGGGAGTAAGCTGGTAAAAAAAAAAAAAAAAAAAAAACGAGGAGCAAAGGCATAGGGAAGGAAACAAATCAACAAAAATGGGAGAGAGGAGCCAGGAAGGAAAGACAAAGTTGGGGAAGACTTTAGAAAGAGGGAGACACAAACTCAGTCTTATGCAGCCAGTTAATAGCCCCCCTCCCACACTGCTCCATCTGGACACTCGCACACAAACACACACTCCCGTACTCCCGTCCCGCAGTGAAAACATCATTATAAGCAGCAGTAGGTGCCTCACAAGAATCAATTTTCTCGTTAGATACCGGTGAAGGAATAGCTCATTTCATTTCTCAAATGTTCTCATTATTGTTCTGAGTTGGGACCACTTTCTGATTAATGGCTTAGGCCTGGAAGGTAAGTTCACACACACACACACACACACACACACACACACACACACACACACACACACACACACACACACACACACACACACACAAACACCCATACCTCACAATCTAGACCAATAACATACACTTTCTTGTCCTAAAATGAAGAAAAAAAGCCTATAAAGGGATTTTTTTTAAATTGTTCTATAAACCCGCTGCAAAAATGTTGTTTTTTTCACATTTCTATCTGTCTTTGTGATGAACACTCAGTGTTGAGTGCACTGAAAGCTCAGAGTCCCGTTGTGTAAATCCGTCCAGCATGTGTCCTGTGAAATCCAGTGGCACAGCAAAGACACCGGGGGGGGGGTTTGGACAAAGACTGGCCCTCTTTTTTTTATAGTAAGACTACTGTCAAAGTGATTGAATGGAGCATTATTGCTGCTCTGCGGTTTAGTCAGAAAATACTCAGCAGCAACGCACTGCTTCGCTGAGAGCCACGAAATGTGGGACGTAACTAGATTGGTAAGCGATACACACTACATTGTGCCCAGTGAATAGCGATGGAGAGGTGGAGAGAAAATAAGTTTGCTCATTTCCTTCCTAACTTTTATTAAAAGCTTGATTTACAGAATTAGTGCTGCTATACGTCTCCCCCCCCGAATTGAATGACCCACTATGCCTTGACCTGTGCTGGGAATGAACGCAAATTGAAATCCTAATTCAAAGTCAGCTCGCGAGGGGCCTTTTTTCTGGCGCTGTTCAAATCTGAAGATCAGATGTTTGTGGAACATTTCTGTAGGTCAGTTTGTCGATATCAGAGTGAAGAGTGGCGGGCGATCAGTGGGACTGTCGGGGGTTTTCAACAAGCTTGAGACGCTAGCTCCCTGCAAACATGAAATACGTAAGAGGCATAAAAAATGGATGGATGAGTGTGAATGAATACAACATGCCACCAGCGACAAGAATTGTAATTCCATAAGAGACTGAGGGGCATTTAAAAAATGATGAAATACTCGACGGTTTCCTAGACATCACAAATGTACACGCATTAAATGGCGAGGATTGTTCTGCAGAGGGACTTTAATTATGCAGTATGCAGAAGTCCAACCCCATTACCTGCAAATGGAAAAATAGATTACTGTAATCATACCCTTGCTCACAAAGAGGTATTGTGCAACTGTAAATTCAATCTGGCTGATGTGGTGAGATGAAAAATGTGCCTCTGAAATATGGAATGCCACAAACATCAGCTCCTGAGGGGAAAGATGCGGCGTGCAATGCAGCAGGAATACATTTGAAACCATACTAACAATAATAAATAATAGGATGATGATAATAATATAGTGTGTGTGTGTGTGTGTGCATGAAGAGTGAAAACACTGCACCAAACAGTAGAGTGAAATCCTCAGAACTGATGAAGCACTTTCCTTTACCTACAACCTACATCTAAATGTGACGTACCTTGAGCCATTTAAACTCAGGGGCCGCCGTCCCCAACACAAAAAAGATCTGTCCTCCGCCTCTGAGCCGCCGCCACTGTAAACACTCTCAGTGGCGTGTTCTGGTCCACGTGGGGAGCTCTGCCCCACTTTCTCCCCCCCCCCCCCCTCCCTCTCACATGCTCCTTCCCCCCCCCCCCTACGTCTGTTTCCATTTTCTCTTGTTCCCCGTCTCCTTTTATGCTCTCTCACACATTCCGTTTTGACTGGATATGGAAAACACTTCTTCCTCATCCCTCGCTCCTGCATTCAGGGCTCTCTTAGCTGCTGAAGTGAACTGAGCGTTATATGCATTTTTAATGAGTCACTTTGCCTTTACAGCACAATTAAAAAAACAAAACAAAAAACACAATACAAACAAAAAAATAAATAGCCTGCCCTTTTAGAAAACCCTTCTTTAATGAGTTTCCTGGGGGGGGGGGAAGATGCATTTTTTCAATTTTATAATTGCAGGTATCTTTCAACCATTTAAAAGGAGGTAGGCTTAGAGAATATTCTTGTTGTATCTTTCTGGCTGACATTAACCTGAATTGGCGTCTCCAAACTAATTTACTCATTTTGCAGTCGCTAAACCTGCACATGTTTGTACAAAAGACACCTTTGAAGCACCTGCGACCGCGCCACAGAGCAAAGAGCATTATTTTTCTATTAGGTAATATGCATCCAATGAGCACAAAAAACATCCCCCCCCTTTTATCAGCAAGCGAAACAGCGGCGTTTGAGAAGTTCAGTGCCAGCAGCCACTTGCAGCGACAATAGTGGCATCTGCAGTGAGTTGGTCGGAAGTGAAGTGCATTTCATAAACGGTGCCGCACACACACACTTTCCACCAATGGTGCCATATTCAATCCCGGATATCGCTTCTCTCCGTCAAAACATTACACCGTTAGCATTTAAGGGATTCCACTCAGCTGCAAAACCTGGGCTGTAATATATTTAGCACAATAGTTCTTGTGAAACTTCGAGGTCACAATCCATTCTGTGTGAACGTGCTGCAGAGGCCTCCAACGCGGTAACCCTGGCCTTTAGGATGCAACATGTTCACACGGCCCTGGGGGAAACCAGTCGAGAAGTAGAGAAAAACCAGCACAGTGGCAGGTAATCCACATTCCAAGAATTCAGTTTAGTAATGACAGCTTCTTTTCTCTGCTTATTTTAGAGGATTATTTCAAACATGGTGAATGTTAAGTCCTCATAAAATCCCTCGATGTTTCCGGGGGAAAACTCTAGCTAGAATTATTTTTAAAGATGTCCTACATTTCTTATTATATTATTTTCAAAACATTTAATGAGATTCGTTGCCGCTAACGAAATTGTCGTAAAATGCAAAACCGAACACAGCAAAGAATAAAGAATGGGGACATGTTTGTAGTAGTGAGAAAAATAAGGTTCATAAAATGTATATTGTTAATTTGACTGAAAAGAACCCTATCTTCCTGGTTATTCATTTGATAAATAGCATAGGGATGTAGTGGTATCCTCCTCTGTGGGAATGACACAATTGGGCCTGCTCTGTAGAAGAATTACAGCCCTCCTACTTTAAATAGTTCTGGCAAGATGGGGCACATCCAACAGTCCCACATTCCATCATCTCCTGCACAAATGTATTTTCACCCCATTTGCTGGAGCTCATTCAACCAGGACGGAAGCCTCGACCTCCTCAACCTGTAATAAATCAAATGTAGAGTTTATCCACTCGAACTATTTTTTTTTTTTTTTTTGCATCGTAGTGAGTCCTGTAATGGCCCCAAATGTGAAACTAAAAGGTAGTTTAACGCTTCCTGTCCAACTTTGTAACGCGGCAATTGGCTGGTGAGAGGTAACGGGATTGTCCTGCTGCAACTTGTCTATTTCTGTCCCCGTGAATAATTTAAAACACAGGGCTATTTTAGGGGCATTCTGCAGGCTGCCAAGAGTGCAGGCAGAGTGCGAGCCAAGCGAATCCGAGTACAAGACTAATGATGGTAATGGCCACAATTATATAAATGGCCGTGTTCTCGCTTGGCTCCCGAAGTCAGTGCCTTCTCCCTCTCTCTCTCTCTCTCTCTCTCTCTCTCTCTCTCTTTCCTTTCATCCGTTCCTCAGTTTGAATGACAGCAGCCTCTAGATCCGCCTCTAGACACCTTTTCCATTCCTCCCTTTTTTCTTCAGCTCTCTCAGTCTATTTCCCCATCTGAGTCGATGCGCGCAGGTGATGGAGAAAGCCCCCCCCACCCCCCCGCCCCCCCCGTTGCGTGAATCTAAACCCAAACCGCACCTTCACTGAGAAAAATCCCAGGCCGCGTGGCAGCACACGGGAGGAGCTGCACTGTCACCACTCGTCACCCGGCGCCGACTCGTTGACATCTTTAGTTCGCCTTGTGCTGAGGTTTTTTTTAAAAAGACAACCTCCGGAGAGCCGGAGATTTTCAAATTCTGTCGCAGACATTTTGAGGTGATGAGCGGAAAATCCAGTTTGAAAAGAACCTTAAATGATACATATCTGACTCAATCTCAGGGTCATGCTTTCATCTTGTTTGGGTTTCAGCTAAAGCTGCGTTTTTTTCTTCTTTTCTCATACTGTGTCTGAATTTGCCTGAATTAAACCACCTCGCTTGAATAATTAAAAATGTCCGTGCACTCATAACTGTTTTATAACACTGCATGTGCTCTTTACGTTGGCCTAGTTTGATGAAGTGCAAACTATGAAACTTTTAACGCTTGTCCTTGTCACGCTGTTCAACATTCAACACAGTTTTTTTTTTTTTTTTTCTTCCTCCAGAAGAAGAGTTAGGGGAGTTCAACGCGGTCACAATGATCTGGGGTGTCACAATGTTCCCATGGGGGGAGGCAAAAGGAATTTCTGCACACACACACACACACACAGACACACACACACACACGCACACACACACACACGTGTTCATCTTTCTGCGGCGCTCTCTCCCCTTCAGTTGCCATCACATGCTGGTCAGGTTGACATGATTTATGGAGTTCTCTCTGGATAAATAACCCGTTGCAGTTCCGTGGGATCAGAAACGGACGATGCATAAGCGTACAAGAGTAATGGGGAGCAAAGGGAATAGGACAGTATAGTAGATGAGAGAGAGAGGAGGGGGGATGGGGAGGAAGGGGGGAGGGGGGGGTGATGAAGGTTAAAATAAGCAGAGAAGAGGCACACTCGATGAGGTTGTTGGATCATCTTTTAAAGGCAGTTTGTCCGGTAAGCCGTTAACTTATGCATTCAATTCAGTGAATCAACAAGACAATGTTGGATTTCTTTTAGTGGGCTTTAAATTGTTTTTTTTCGTTCAGAACAAATGGAGCCGCAGCAGCAGTCAGATGATGTTTACCATGTAGCTACTCACAATTACATCCAAATACACTGAATGCCAAGCTGCTGGAAAAGCTTTTAATAAACTGTGCGTAATGTTGTTTGGGTCAACAATCAGAGTCAGACCAAAAGTAGATGGCTCAAAAGTCTCCATTATAAACACTTTTTAAAAAATTCACCACACAAACCATACACCATACCACCATACCAATGACGATCAACATTTTGCACAACCTTGAACGTGTTCCTCTGCAGATTTTTGAAGGTGCATTAAATAGCGAGGTTGTGAATGAAGTGATACATATGAACACAGTGAGCGGTTTTAGGGGGTTGTGTAATAATAGGAAACATTGTGTTGTTCGCATGTGTGTGAAATTTCTTCTGCAAAACACATTGTACACCGCGAAGCTAAAAGTAACACACGCCTACGCAGCCTTAAACGTGTGTGGTGAGAAAGCATTCACCGGGACGCATGACGTAACGCACAAAAGTAGTTGTGTCTGTCATGAAGAACTCACCCGAAACCCTTTTTAGCTTCACACAAAGCGATATCACAAGTTCTGGTGCCGGCATGTGTGAGGCTTCCAATCACTTCCAGTGGGAGGGGGCTCCTTTTTTGGGGGGGGGGGGGGGGCGGGGGGGACTTTGTTCATCAATTATAGAGGTGACAAAGGTGTTTGCAAAGCAATTATGAGGTTCTGGCTGGTTGAAAGTTGGCCACGATGAAGGCGATGGCGGCAGAAGCTCAGGCAATGAACAGAGCATGTTGAGGCTGGGGATCTAATTAGAATACAGTGATGAGAGAGAGAAATGGAAAGATGTTCATGGGATTGTTCTGAGACGCCGTGGTTTGTCTCCCCCCTGGTAGGCAGCCGGTAATGCAATGGAAAGAAAGCCACAGTAGTACAGGAATACGACTACAACTACAACCCTAAACTATTCTGCCTGTCGTTATCATTCACTTGATCCGAGAAGTCGATTGACAAGAGTCTTGCGATCAGAAGAAGTTCGCAATTTTGCAATTGTTACATTCCTACTAAATAAGTATATTTATCGTGAGAAATCCAGCACCACTATTGGCATTTTGGGTTCGAGGCTGAACCCGTATGTGGGTGCAGTAATTTGATGTGAAAAGCCCATCCCTCGCCTCATCCGTGCCAGCGTGCACCTCTTAGTTAGAAGGTGCGCGCATTACGAAAGGGGCTCGTCGGTTAATGTGCGGCCCTCCATTTTTCCCCCAGCTGGGACCTGTAATGTCTCTGTCAGAGTCAGAGGGAGAAATTGTCCAACATTTGCCGCCACTTCTTCAGGGAGCCCAATCGGAGTGGTTTGGGTGTCTTATCGTCTCTCATTACAGTGATGGAAGACTGGATCAATCCCTCACTCCCCGAGATCATTATCCAGTCATTCTTATTCCGCTGCCGCTGCTTCCAGGGAGAGTAATGCTAACCGGGCCCTGTAGCTCATCTCACCTCTGCAACTTCAGTTTGCGTCGACATGCTTCACAAAGTCATTTGGTCGGATCCGTTGCCTTTCAAAAAGAGTCTTGGCATACAGATCCGTTGAGGACAGAACCTGAAGGAAACGCCGCCGGAACATCCCGGCCGGAACTGAATTTTTGTTCTGAATCAATCCTATCCAATCATCCTGAACCGGCCCAGCGGCACTACATGTGGTTTTATTGCCTGAATGGGTGTATGTTCCACACAGAGGCTGGAACAGGAACCCGTGTATTACGTCTGCAGGGAGCACCGGAGCATGAACACGTCAAACACAAACCTCCCACCCTGACAGACCCGGTACGAGGCAGAACAAACGGCGGTCCAGTAAGGACATCATTTGTTGCTCCTGTTGTTGTTGTTGTTGTTGTCGTCCTTTTATGTCCCCTTCAGGAGAATCCAGTGTTTCTCTTTGATATTCATCCCACGTGTTCTTCAGATCAGCGGAAAGAGTGGAGTGAAGAGTGTGTTGGAGAGTCCTCTGTGATTGTCTGCTCTGCTTTGTCTGACCTACAATTCCCCATGCGAACACGCACACACGCACACACACACACACACAGAGGCATACGCTCTCTCTATCTCCCTCGATTGATTGCTGTAATCAAACAGGAGGCTGTAGCCAGGTCGTACGAGAGTGCCGTCCTATTTTCCACTTCCGCAGTCGGAATACGCCCGTTTTTTTTTTTCTTTTTTTTTTCTGCACGAGCAGGTCACGGAGTGAATGAGGTCGCAGGTAAGCAAGGAAACAAAAATGGCAAAACACAAAAAAAAACATCACGGCGGATAATAACCCCCCTATTCGCAGTGGTTAAAGAGTGGCACCAGGCACGGTTGGGGTGGCGGGGGGGAAAATGACACAGAGAGTGGAAGCAAATGCGCCATGTGTTGATTTATTCCGTCACATAATGCAATGTTTTTTCCTTCCTTCTTAAAGAAAGAAAAGGAAATAGTCCCTCCCGTCAGTGACGGTACGTGTGCACGCAGGTTAATCGGCTGGCAGAGGGACAACCTGGCAGACAGGCAACAGATACGGAGTCAGAGCAAAGACGAGGCGCTTCACAGCGGAGACGGTTTACGTTCAGACCTGCAGGCTCAGGTTACACTCACGCTGCTTTTTTTTTCTCTTCATTTAAATGGTAAAGACGCAGGTAAACAAGGCAGGAGTCCAAATGAAAACAACCTCGTACACGAGTTGTTGTGCTCTTCTCGCCTGGCGGTGGGTGCCAGGAGAGACAGCCGTGAGCTTTTCCACCCACTTCCATGAAAGTAAATCCAAAGCCGAGTGGAAATTTGAGGGGGAAATTATTTATTTAACTGTTTTGCACTCGACTCGGGCGGGAAAATTGGCATATGGATAAAAGGAAGCTCAAAGACACAAGAATAGCAGTGGATGGCAACCTAATTTCACACACACACACACACACACACACACACACACAGCTTGCATTGTCTTTTTGTAACGACGGACAAAGGGTTTTTCTTCTGAGGCTGAAATGCAAGTCAAAGATTCGTCTCATGAGGATTACAATGGCACCAAACCATCTTTTCTCTCCATTACTTCCCATGTGCCATTTGGGCTGAAAACAGGAGGAAATGACACGGCCCGGTCTCCTATAAAATACTTTTCTCATCCGACGCAGAGGCATTGTGAATTGCATTGAGAAAGGGCGTCGGTCCTTTTGATGTTGATTACGTCATAGCTTTTGATGCATCACATGGTCCACGCGGGGGACAAGAGCAGAGACTGCCGTTCACGTCCCCCCGCGGGGACCCGCACTTTGTTGGCCAAACCTAACCGAGTGCTTTTGTGGGGTTTCAAAACGCAATTGAGTGACTTCTCTTCAGCTCTGTTGTATTTTCCACCAAGTCCCCGAGAGAAATATCCATGTTCACCTGCAAGTTGCCAGCATTGTGTGTCGGCCCTTTGGTGCTGGGTGGGTAGCAAATATACTGCATGAGGACTTGGCATCCTCTACGGGCTTCTTACTACAAACAACGCTTCTGACATTGCACGCAGCCATTCTGCAACAGTAAATACATTATCGCCAAATTACGGAGGCTCAGTGCAGCTGTAATTGCTTCCAGATGTGACGTGTAGCCAAACAGACAAAAAGCTAATGGGGACAGACAGCCAGGAAGGAGACAGGGAGACAGGTGAGGTGTGATTCCTTTAAGTCTCAGGGGGGGGGGTTCTGAATTGCAGAACTGCACGAGATGCCACTTTATCGCACGTTGTAGTTTCCCTTTTGGGGTTTCTCTCTCTCCGCCGCCGCGTCCTTCACACAAAGTAGCGGTTATTTGATCTTGTGAAATGATTACAGCAATCTACGTGTTTGTGAGGGTGTCGCGGCGTGCAAACAAGGACAGAGGGAGCGGCTGGGCAGACCCGGAGGCGGGGGAGAAGGGGGGGGGGAGGCACGACGAACGAGTGCCATGGAGAAAACGGAGAAGCCAGACGTTATGAGAGACCCCGGACGGACTCGACTAGAGACGCCGGGCAAAGAGATGATGAAGGGACAAATAATGAAAAAAAAAGAAGAATGAGTCAGAGTAGAGCTGAGGAAAAAAAAGAAAAAAAAAGAAAGAGGGTTGATGCAGAGAGAGCGGAATCTGTGTGTATGTGTGAGTGCGTGTGAGACGGAGTGGAGGGCGAGATTAGGGAGGCAATATCAGCCTGTCCATCAACGCCACAGCGCCCGTGTCCTCTGTAAAACCATTTCATCCATCAGCCCGGAAGGCCTAGGTGTGCCTGCATGCCGATATCACAGCGACACACCTCAAATCCCCTGTTTTCCAACGCGGGGTCCAGCTCAGGGCTTCCTGCCGCGTGCCACGGATGCCGCTACCCATGAAACATTAGAGACGCCGCGCAATTATTATATATTTCGGATTGTGGTCAAACTAAATGGTTTGGGGCTGCTTTGATTCAATTTTCCACCAACTGGCTCTGTGCATCAGACGTTTTCTCTCTTTGTTGAACAAAGATGAAATAAAAATGAGTTTGCGGCGTCGCTAGTAGCGGGTCCGCTGTTTCCACCTGCCAGCAGGAGTCGATCATGTATCACTGTAAGAATAACAGTGAATGCATGCTGCCCAAAATAATGAACTGTCCCCAGGGAAATTGAAATGTCTAAAGTAAAAAAAAAAAAAAAAAAAGTGCTTTTTTTTATATTTACACCTTTTGAGCTAACAAAGCAGACAGTGGAAAATGAACCATATTCAAAAGCAAACGTGTCGACCCCCCCCCCGCCCCCCCAGCTCAACGTTTATTCCCTGTCACCTTTTCGACAAAGCGATCGGAGCCCGATTTAACACAGGCTTGAATGGCCGAACATCACATTCTGTCAGCGGTGCATCAGAGCCGCAGTGCTCTGAAAGTGGAGTACGGGCTTTTTGTAGGAGCTGCAAAGTGAGTCCGGGCTGAACCAGCTGCTGTGACCAGCCCCCCCCCCCCCCCCCCCCCTCAAAACAGAAGTACTGGCTTGCTGCCTGTGCAACGACACCCGTTTCCGCGCTCGATATGTAAATATCTTCTGCTCTGCCGGATAAGTTTTGACAGAGAGCCTGTCGAGCACCAGGCGAGCCTACCTAAAGGGCCCGTCGGGGCCGTTCTGCATGCTGTTTTTTAATTGGTCTGGAGAACAGTGGGAGCCTTTCAGGAACATTCACAGATTACCAGGCTGAAACTCAGACAATGTCCTAATTAGAAGACAACACGCGAGCAGGAGTTTCAGCCGTCTGTTCCAAATAAAGAAGCTACTAATATTAGCTCGTGGAGATGTTATGCAAGGTTTAAAAGTGCTCCTGGTGGTGATAACGTTGGATAAGCTGTGTCTCGTTTTACAGCCACTGCGTCTCAAACAGAGAGCTGAATACATGTTTTCACCCCTGGCTTGTTTGTTTTGTCAGCAGATGTAATGCAATCTGCAATGACGGATGGCTGCCGTCTCCTACCAGGAGATTGACCGACTACGTCTCACATTAAGTAAGCAGGAGCAGAACAAGTAAATCATGTTCACGTTAATGGCATGAATTAATTTCCAGATTTAATTAAACAAAGACACATCAAAACCTTTACTCTGTGACTATTCGCAGGTCACACATGACGGACAACGACCTCTTTTTAATAAACTTAAACTCTATTTCATCATCTGTTTGCTTTGCTTCCTGGAACTGTTTCGACCACGAGAGAACATTACGTTAAGTTCTGTCCTGCTCTCTGAAAATAACTTTGTCTCCATTTTCCTGCTCCGCTCAGGTGAATAATCAGGCAGGGACGTGGGCTTCAAATAAGATTTTCAGCCCTGCATGGCTCTGGTTTGGGGGAATTTACTCATTTTCTGCTGCGTGTGCATGCGCGTATTCCAGAAGCTCAGATGTGAGAGTCGCACTCGATTCACACAGCTTGGAACAAAGGAGCCTTCATTCATTGTGTCACTGTGTAAAGAGTCAAATGGAGAAAGAAAGACAGCCAAATGCTTACTCACACTGAACGAAAACTGCACGATGGCGACGGCGGCTTTCATGATGATGATGTTAATCGGCTTACTATAAAATCAAAGAAGGGGTGATGATGAGCAACTCTGAAATTAGCTCATAAACCTTTTTTTTTCATCTCTCCTTTTTTGTCAAGTTTGTCTCCGTCTAAAACCAAGTATCCGCATTTTTCCGTGAATGCACGTGATCCCGGAACCTTGTGCCTCATTTACAATATCCTCTTCCCTCTCTTTTTTAAAGCCCTGTGTTCCCTCTCTTTACATCAACGTCCATTAAAGGATTGTTCATCCATGTCATGCAGCGACACGCACTGAATGATGCATCATTTGAGGCTGTTACTGCCGAGTTAGTGCCATTGAGAACCTACCTTCAACTTTTGCAATACTCGCCTCTCTGTTTTATGTTGAGTACGTACGAAATATGGAGAAAAAAAAAAGATGAAGAAAAGAACAAAGGGGCAGTAATAAAGACAAATGGAATGGGTGTTCATTGCACCGCTATGTTGGGATTGAATGTCCGTTGCCTTGGATACGATGAATTCAAACACATAAGAGGAGAGAGAGAGAGAGAGAGAATAATGGAGAGAGAGAGAGAGAGAGAGAGAATAATGGAGAGAGAGAGAGAGCGACAGCGGGAACCAGCGTTTAGCATTGTGCCTTCTATCGATTCCACCCATCGCTCAGGTAATGGCCGAGACCACCCACCGAGGAGCAGATTAGGGACGTGGTTGCGTCTCGCACGGACTGCTGGATGTCTGGAGAGTGGCGGGGGAGCGGGGGGGGGGGGGGGGGGGGCTGAGGGAGGGTGAGGTTTGCAGTGAATCGGACATCCGAACGCTCAACGGGGTCTAATGGTGAAGGATGAGGAGAGGGGGGGGGGGGGGGGGGGGGAGGTGTCCGTACCCCGCGTCGTCCTGCTGAGTCACACGGCTTGCTCAAGGGAGCCGACATCTTTTCCTCTCCTCAGCACACGCGTGTCAAACGCAAGGCCCCCCCCCCCCCCCCGTCCGGTCGAACCGGTCAGCATCTGAAATGAGTTTGACACCCTTGGCTTAGCACATGAAGACCAAAGTTTATTTTTTAAATCAGTAGATCCATAGGTCGCATGATTGATATGAGGATTTGGGGGGGGGACCCGTTGGCGGTGGTAATAATTCCTCAGTTGGTTGCCATTCAACCACTACAGGCAAAGATGAGGATTTTATGACGTGCACATGCACTTCCAGAAAGGGAATCTAAGCATTGGATGAAGACGTGTTCAATTTGTTGACATTTTGTCAAAGGTTTTTACTGAGTCGGACTCTGGGTATCTCTGTGTATTACTCCATAAATCCCCAAAACTGACAGCAGCCACATTCCTGCCATTTATTTCGGAACCAAACACATCAATATGAATCACGCTATGAATGATACATGAAGACCAATCCCACCGTAACAACCCTCAGAATGCAAATGGGAAGTTGGGTGTATGTAAGTGCCACTAAAGTGGAGCTTTCTGCCTCGACGTATGAAAAAAAAAGGGTTTGGGGAAAATTATATATTGTCATTTTTACATTTTGCACCACATGGGGTTAGGTTTAAAATGTTGAATAGTAGATATCACCATTAAAAAAAAAAAATCAAGAATTCTTTTATTACGATAAGATGACGATTTGGTATGAAATTTTATATTAAGATCAAATATTCAAATAAGTCATTCACTTTTTTTTGCCCGAGTTCATACCAAAGATAATGTTAAATCATGTATTCATCATGTTAATGTGGAATATGTCCTTCTAGCTTTAGCCTGTATCAATAAAACTACTTTAGATGCAGGGATGCGACCGAGGACCCGGAGGCATTGTTAACGATTCCCACCTGTGGTTCTCAATGTCAAAATGCCTTCAGTGTAGAAGGGCCTACATGGAAGATGAGTCTCTCCTCTTCTCCTTTATGACACCGTCTCCTCTCCTGCTGCTGCCCGGGCGTCGTATGATGAACTGAAAATCTATTTGCCCCTGGTGGGAAACAGAGGAACACAGACACCCCCACTGTGTCATCAGGGCCCATTACAACAAAAGGGCCATATGTTATTGAACTGCACTAATAGGAGCTGATGGGATTGAGTGTGTGTGTGTGTGTGTGTGTGTGTTCATCTGTGTACCACAAGTAACTTCTTGTGCATTTGCACATACAGTCTATGTTGGTGTCTTTGTTACACTGCAAATGTGATTGGATGCTACGTGGCTGGAAGCTGTCGGATTGGCTAAATGTGTCAATACACAAAAAAACAAGCATACACTTTAAAAAGGTTTTAATCAAGTGCTCAACGTGTTTCACGAAATATAAATGTATATACGTATATTTATATCATTTGATTAATGTCACGGTTACTGATACCGGAGTACGGGAGAACCCAAATGCACGACTCGTACACGATGGACAAGACAGGAGGGTTTTAATCAAGGTTCAGGCAGGGTCAAAACCGGGAGATCCGTCAGGAGGCAAACAAGTCCAGAGGGGCAGGCAGGTAATCCGTAGACGAGGACAGGCAGGGTCAGAATCAGGAGGGCACACAGACAGGCAGACAAATCCAAAACGGGGCAGGCAGGTAAATCGGGGTCGAGGAACAGACGAGGTCGGAATCGAGAAAAACAGGATGGCTTCGGGAAACGCTGGAAAACTTGGTAGAACACACAAGACAATCTGGCAGTGAGCAACAGAATGTGACTGGCTTAAATAGTGAGTGACTGACGAGGGAAGGCACCACAGGTGAGGGTGAGGAGAACCAGGTGCAGGAAATCAGGTGACGAGGTGGGAGGATCTGAAATGACAGGAGAGTTAGTGAACATGCAGTGGAGATGAATAGACTATGATGTGAACACCCAGTGAAGATGAAAAATAAACTATGATGTGGACGTATGTGTGACAATTAATTATATATTAAAACACAATTATTTGAGAATCATTAGTGAGTTACATAACTAAAAACAATGCTTAATATATTTGAATAGAATCATTGATATATTTTTACACAAGAAAATATATTCCATCTAAATACGTCAAAACAAATAATAAAATGAATACAAACGATGAGTAAAAATATCTTGACGCATATCTCCAGCATGGTGAGTGTTTCCGTTCCTTAAATAGAATTATACTTGACCTCTCTACAGCGTCTGCCTCTCAGTGAAGACTGAATTATGTATGATGGAGAGCAGATGATTATGTGGGATGGATTTAAACTTCGACATACTGGGCCAATGGTACAGAACACTCATACTTCATGTCAGTCACCAGAAGCTCACATCATTCATTAGAATAACCGTTATTCACAGTAGCAGGTGCTCGCTCACTTTATTGACTCGTCATCGATGCACATGTGGTCACTTGTCCATTTCTTTTGGGGCCAACCAATCCCGAAATATCGTGACTCTTTTTTTTCTTTTGCCTCATTGTGTGTCCTCCTGTCTATGTTTCGGACCTGCCTGCTTAAAAAACAATAAATCACACATTGTGAAGGGTGGTGGAGCTGGAGACTGAGAGACGCCATACGGAGCTCCATCAGTGAGCTGTGGAAGAGCTAAATGCTGGGTGTCAGAAGACAGCCTGCTCCCGGTACATGGACGCACACACACACACACACACACACACACACACACACACACACACACGCGGATTGAGAAGTACACACACTAATGCTCGCCAGCTGCGTGAAAAGACGAGTGGCTTGATGACACTTAGCTTGAGATCCAGTCTGGTGACGCCCTAAAAGTCACATTGAGCCAAAGCCGTTTAAGTTAATGACCCAACGTTGTGTGTGCGCGTGTGTGTGTGTGTGTGTGTGTGTGTGTGTGTGAACACGCACAAAAGCACAATTGATTAACCAAAGTAACAAAACATTGTGGCGTTCTCAGCACGGGGCTTTCAATTAGTAAATTTGAAGTGACGTGATCCTTTTTATTTTGCTTTACGTCAGTACAAACTTGGTGTACGCGACGCTGGTGACACATCACTTTACTGCCAACTGCTTTTGCAATTGTCGCGCTCCGAGGCCCCTCCACCCCCACGTGCTGCACGAACGCGTGTGTGGGCGCGGGGCATGTGTGTGTGTGTGTGTGTGTGCTTGGTGGCTGTGCCCCACTTCCTCTACGTACCCACCGTGCACGGCCCTTAATGAGGCCCCTGGGAGGCTGTGCAGGGCTTGTGGTTATCCCAAAAAAATGCTCCTTTTTCCGACTCCATTTCAAAGCTGTTCTCTTCAAGGCAGCGCGCGGCCTTTGAAATGCCACCGACGCTTAGACGCCGTCCTTCCTTACTGACATGTTTTTTTTTTTTTTATCAGATCTGGCCAACATGACGATGTTGGACGCCCATTCGTTCAAATATTTCAGAAAAAGTGAGAAACCGCTGAGAGATGCGGGCAAAGAACAGCTCAGGGGCCACTTGCACGATGGGGGATTCTTGTTTGCACAAAGCTGTTTATTTTGACCCGTCACTCGGGGTCGAATCAGCGATGACGAACAGAACGAAGTAGGAAGAATGTCCGCCCGCAAATGGCCAAACCACCACGGACGTGACACTCGGGGAAGCTGCGAAGAAACAAGAGACCAAACGAAGGGGGAGAAGAGGGGCAGCAAATGTGCTGCAGAGAAAGAAGCAACAAGTCGAAGAATGTCCCTTCCCCTCCGGGAACATCCGTTTCCTTCTGGTTCACCAACTACGCCTTTTCCTTGACATCCTGTCTTTTAATGTTTTCTTTAAAAGCTCCCTGCTGGGAATACTGCAGGTAAAATGGGACAACTTGCAAGGAGTCTTTTTTTTTTTTCAGATGATGCTTGAGACCGAGGCACTTGAGTGGAGCGCACACAGGGAAAAGCAGCTCTCGAGTTGAAGTAGTGTTTTTTTTTTGCAGACTTCACGCGGATGAGATGTTAAACTGTCATAAGCGTGCACTCTTGCAGCCACCTGCCCAGAGGGAAAGGACTTAAGGAGGGAGGTTCACAACATCAGAAGATGGAAGTTGCGTTACAGCTCCGCCTAAATGGCCTAAATTGAAAATTATCCTTGCCGGGCCTCAGACCAAATCTCTCCACAGCTCATCGCATCTGTTTCCTCTCTCAGCTCTCCCTCACCACGAGGAAAAAGCAATTCCCGAGCATGTGGCCGCCCGCTTAAAAAAAAAAAAAAAAAAAAAAAAGAGTCAAATGGAATCGACAAAAAGAAGCACGATGGTACCGCAGATAAAGAGGCCGAGTACAGAGAGTCCTGCCAGGATGTGAGGGGATTTAACGCCACGATAAGGTTGTATTGATCAGACGCTTTTCATTCTGTACGCCCTGGGAAAAAAAAAACCAACAACAGCCCTTCTTAATCTTTCGCTTCATTTACTCCTCGGTCAATCCTTTCATCACGAAAACCACCCGCCCCAGACGTCGCTTCGTGTTTGTTTTTTGACGCTTATTCGCTGTAGGTGCAGCAGAAATCTTTTTTTTTTTTTTTTTTTTTTTTTTTTTCGCGATAAGGTTTATGAGCTCATTATTTTCTGCTTCTGCTGTATTTCATCCGGGCCCCCGGATTGGTTCCCGACGGACCACCGCTTCCCCGGCAAGTTGGGCCTCGGTCACTCACATGTTCGCATTCCAGGCCACGGAATGGACAACGCGGTTTACTTCCCGGGGCACTTGAGGGGTCTCGCTGCAGGCTCCTCGGGGGAAATCAGTGCCAGTTCCCGTGAATTGTTAAACTCAAGTGGTCACATGGGGCTGTGTGTTGAATGTTCACGAACTCCTTGCACCAGCAATGATACATTAGCATGTGTATTTGTATTTGTGTGATCTATGTGATGCGTATAAATGTGACAAAGATGCCTCTGGCAGCGCATAATAAGGTCTGATAAATAAGGGAAAAACCTGCATCACGCCACCAAGGAGTGTCCAATCCCTCACCTGATAATGTCCACCACATGCCAAGGCCTGCTGATGAATTAGGTTAACCAGGGTGTTCCTTGCGGGGAAGCGACATTCTTTAACTCAACCTACTCCAGATCTTGCCAAGAAGCATCTCTCTCCGTTTTTACCATCTCTCTGTGTCACATTCGACAGCCTCTTTTTTCCTTTACTTTCCCATTTTTTATTTTCTTGCCTTCCAATCGTTCTCATTCTGTGCGACCCATTTAATGATTTCCCACATTTAGTCAAAACACATCATCAATACAGGTTGTCTGAAAGTAAGCAATCGATACACAATGGTCCTTAATCATTATCCATTCATTCATCGAGTTATTATGCACTTTTCAGATAAGTAGAAAGAGATATGCTTTGGGACAAATACATTTCACTTCCTTGTAGTTAAGCTTAGCTTATTTGTGTGTCCCAGCAAACACACTATGCTTAAGATACATGCCTTGAACATTCTGTTATCATGACCGCTCAGAAACGGCAGGCCAGAAAACATCTTTTGCCTCCCAAAGAACACACCAAAACGGCAACACATCAGTGGCAGTCGGGGGGGGGGGGGGGGATGAAACATCTAAAGGATGATACACCAGAGGAGGGGAAGGAGGGATAGTTATTGAACATGTCCTGGACTCTGTCAAATCCGAGCTTCAAACTATTCCACAGTGCCTGCAGGTAAAAAAAAAAAAGAAAAAAGGAGGGTCAAATTTGGTGGGTTATTGAATGCAGCTGTAGAGTCTTGCATCATTTACAGACTACACTGGCTATTGGTTCAAGGATCCGAGCAGCAATACACACAAGGGCTCCATGCATCCAGCATCACGGCAACAGTGGTCCCTTTGAAAGACCGCAGCAATACTGTTTGAGTCTGCGTCACATCACACATGTGCACTCCACTTTACAAGGGCACCGTCGCAGCGCCCCGAACTAAGTGCCGCCCGCCCCAAAGACGGATGACTGACAGTGCCGGGGAGATTAATCGCTGCTGTAGAAGACCACAGAAAAGAATGACAAGTGAAGCGCAAATATCAATTACCATCGAGGATGGAGCGGCAAACTATGGACGTAGAGCAAGACGACTAAAAAGTTAGACTGCAGACGAAGAGGAAGAAAGAGAGGGAGGGAAAACTCTGCAGAGGCACTCCATTATGTTGGCAGCAAGGGGTAAAAGGGGTCAGGTGACAGATTGGTGGGGAGACAAAGGGTGGAGATTGACTGAGAATCTACGAAAGAAGCGGATGGAAAACGGAGCAAAAATGAGATGGACAGTCACTCGAGGGAAAAGGAGAAAATGAGAGACAATAAAGGCCTGATTTTGAAGTGAAATAACGTTATAAAAAGATGTAAAATGGTTCATCATTCCTCAGATAATGATAATGGTGGACGGAATTCCATTTAACCTCAGTTTCCAGTTTGAAACTCCAATAGTCACACCAGTAGTTTCCCCTACACCTCCCCCTTCTGCACACCCTCCACCCTTCGGCTGCAGGGTTTAGTTGTTACACTCCGCTCCGGGCTGCTCGCTTGGTTGCTTTCAGATTAAAAACCACTCTATTTTCTCACTGTAAAGAATCACCTGGTTGTGGGATCCAATTAATCAGCCGTGTTTACCCACTGGGGGACGTAGTCACATTCACACGGGAATGTTTGAGATCAGCACTAAGGAGCCACAATTGTAAAAAAAAAAGAAAAAAAACGCTATTAATTGCTTTTTCTCACCTTCAGTTTTTAATTCTACCGGCGTCTCGTTCGATCCAAAGGCCAGGTTTAACCTTTGCACGGACGCTGTGTCGATCTATAATTCACTTTTTGAGTAACATTGAGGTTTTCTGTTCAAGTTCATTAAAAATAAAAAGTGGGGTATGATTAATAAATGCGTCAAAGATATAGAAATAATGTGAAATAAGTAGACCTGAAGATAACATTGCGAGCTGGAAGTTGGAAAAAGTTAACAAACAACATAAGTATTTTCCAATAATCAGCAAATAATAATCTGAATCACACCAGAAGAGGAACGCGCAACGCTATTGTCTCATTTGTACAACTTATCGAAGAAATGCTACGGCTTTTTTTTTTTTTTTCTCTTTTTTTTTTCTCCAAACATTTCTCATCTAAAGTGTATTGATTGAAAGCATGATGGATGAATGAATAAATTCTATATAAGCAGCAACAGCGTGAGCGCTGATGGCCCCGAGTTGGTGTTTTTTCACAGATGGATCATTCATTTGCATCATGATGAATGTTTTGAAGACAGCGCTCCGCACGCGGCGGGTAGAAAAGGGGGAACAATTTGTGACGGTGCCCACTCCCCCAAAAAACTCTATTATTTGGAGAAGAGGCTTGATTGGTAATCAGTGGGATTGCACTTTAAGATGAAAATGTCTCCCTGCTTAATACCCCCTCACCCCCCCCCCGTCTCTATTGGGACAATCATGCCACTTCTGGTCTACGCTACTCATCGATGGTTCATTTTCGAACCGCAACTTGTTTGAATTCTTCTCATCCCCACTTCCCCCCCCCCCCCTACTGATACGGATAGTTCCCTCCACACATTCGACTAGAAACCACATTAAAAGCGAGCACAATTACATTCGGTATTACATTCGTTCGCGGGACTCGCGCCAATTTAGCCAAAGTACCTCTTGTGAACTCAAAGGAAAAAGCCTGCCGCTGTGTTTGTGGAACATGTGGGCAATTACAGGTGCAGAGGCACGTGTTACAGGCACTTTGAGGCGATTAAAGTCACCCCTACATTCACGGTGAAGACCCCAGGCATGTAGGAGAGGAGAAAATCAATCGATATGAAAGAAGGAAGGACAGCGAAGGGGAAATAAACGTGCAGCTAGAAATGAACTCTCGACAAAACAGTGTCCCCCTCTGAGGAGAGGAATGTAACACCTGCTCGTGGAGGAGAAGACATTTTCACTCAGCAGACACCCAAAACCCAATAACGTGCGTGACGAAGAGGGCCTCGGCGTGGAACGGGACCTTTAAATACAGGGGTGGAAACACGCTCGGCTGGTTAAGAGCAGCTGAGCAGTCCCGCCGCCTCTCGGGGGGGACTAATGATGCTGCGTCGAGTGAGGAAGAGGGAAAATAAATGTGTCACTCATCGTCTTTAATGCCAAACACCTAGAAAACAAAACAACCTGCTTGGAGGAAAAAACACACCTTTTGCCTTCTGCATGTGCGGGAATTACATTTGGCAGCTGATGCCTTCGGTCCCGGAAACACATCCACCAGGGACCAGGGACAGCTGGATCAATAAGTGACCAACCGGGCTTCTCCCCACAGCCAGAAGCCCGACAGCTGAGACGTAAAGGAGCTCCTGCAGGGTCCGACTTGATCAGCATCAAGTGTCCCGGGGGGCGAGGCTGCATTACTGCTCACTTTAGTTGGTGTCATTGTGACTTCACTTTGCACTGAGGATTTAATCAAATGAAACATTCATCCTTGTGTGGATACACAGATGATCACATTTTCAATACTGCTGCTGTACCTTAGTTAACAATAAAATACAATGTCTGAGCTTTTGAACAAAGATATAATGCATTTCAAAATCAGCACTGAACCAGAAAATAGACTCACAAATAGACTCACATTCCCAGAAAAACAAAAAGCCAGCGCATCATTTTGCCGTTTTTCTGATGGATTTCTCATCGGTCTGATGGTCAGAAGAGAAATACACTCTTTCATTTTGTTGTTACTCGGGTGGACTAAACACTCGCTCAAAAAATCACAACTTTTTGGGGGATTGTAGTAAAAGCATGGCAGTTGAGTTCATTAATAATAAGTAAAATGCAGTAGGAAGTATGAGCTGGGGCTTATTAAGGGAAAGTGTGCGCTTTACTTATTCTCATTGGGTGCATAGTTGAGTGTTTTGCTAAAGTAAGCTTGCAACAATCACACAATATAAGTGTCTGAGTGTATGATTCATGCATTATGTAGCATAAATCAGATGATAATCGTCACTGCTGGAAGGATTTAAGCTTTTTACTATCAGTAAGTATGTGGTTCTTGACGATCTCTGGCCCGATTGTTAGATAACATTTTGCTAATTGGCTTTATTTCCAGATACTATAAACGGCCCAATTTGTTGTCTGTCCAGCACAAATCCAACTACACCAGGGGAATTAAACTGACAGAATAGAATAAAAGGGGAGTAGCCGTGTCTGACACACAGAAACAGCCACTAGGACTGCTGACCTGCCAAAATCTAAAGTAAAAGCGAACAGAACAGAAACTTAGCCAGAGAAAATACCCCCCCCCCCCAAAAAAAAAAAAAACGTTAACAGAGAGAAAAATGGAAAATGAATGTCAGATGAAAACAGGAAAGGCGATCTAAGGAAGGAGGATTTAAAAGGAAGGAGGAGAAGGAGGGAGGAGAAGGAGTGTGTGGCAGAGAGATGCAGAAGGCAGCGTTGAGATGGAGAACAGAAAAAGAAACAACAAAAAAAAAAACTGAGGGCGAGGAAGTGATGGATAGAAGAGGTGTATTTGCTTCTGTTGTTCCAGCATCATTTATCTCAGGTGAACAGCCTCCCAGTGCCGAGAGTCTGTATGACAGAAATCAATCAGAGGCCAATCGCCCGTGCACTTCCTGCGATGCCCCCGACCCGTCGATACCGACATTAGGAGGGGAACGGTGCCGGAGAGACGCGGGCGGACAGAAAGATGGAGAGTGCCGAATAAAATGGAGAACAACAAAATGAAAACCAAAATAGAATAAATGAGTAGGGGGAGGCGATCCTTTCATGTGATCCCCAAACACAGCGCCGTTTCTAGGTTTGAAGATGTACCCCACGAGGCAGGACAAAAGAGAACGGTAGTGCACGAGTCGTTTGAAGACATTTTCGATGTAAAAAAACGTTTGCTGGCGTTTAATGAACGGGGACGGGGACGGGGGAAGATGATTAAAGAAGCTCTCCCTACGTTCTGCTGCACACCTCTGGAGTGTCCACCGATGTTCATTAGGAGATGACCTGCCGGTGTTCAGGGGGTCGAAGCTAAATGAAACGGCCAATCTTAGGGGACACAGAAGTTGCTCCAGGAGAAACTCACGCCGAAGAGTGCAGAACCAGGCCGGCAAAAGCATGAACCTTGTCCGGTTATAACCTTCGAATGAGTCGACAAAATACCTTGTGGACATGTTGATAGAAAATTCCGTTTGTTCATTTTATTCAACTGTGAGCACAGTGTGAGTCGGCCGGGCCTGAACTAACACAAGTTGTGAAGGTCCCCGCTAAGATCGATACATCGGAGCCCGCAGCACCTGTCAGGAAGCATTCCCTATGTGTGTGTGTGTGTGTGTGTGTGTGTGTGTCCCAATAGCTTGGGACAGCCATTACACCTTTAGTCAGACCTCTGGCCCACTTCAGAGAAACAACGTGAGCTCATGTGAACGGCTGCATATACAAGGCACGAACACACACACACACACACACACACGCACACAAAGGGTGTGTGCGCTCAGTGATGCTGGCCAGAGGCTGCCTGACACCTCCGGTGACACGAATGGGAACCCCACCTGACACCGGCCTCCCTTTCACTGCCCGACGGCATACAGATAATAGTTCCAAGGCCAATGTCACCTGCACACAGAGGGATGACCACAGGCGTGCTCTCTCTCACACACACACACACAAACACACACACACACACACACACACACACACTGCACTGTAACATGAATGATGTAACCTGTATGGTGGAAGTGACAAAAACACAAACAAGCCTGCCTATGGTGCTTCATTCGTCACATACTACACACACAGTATGTGCACACACACACACACACACACACACACACACAAACCATCAGGCACTCAGCCCTAAAGGAAAGTGTGACCTTACTCTCACACGAGAGCACAGGATGCCACATTTGGTATATTACTACAACGTATACTTTGGATAACATTTACATTACAGTCCCGGTAGCAGGAGCTCCAGGCACAGCCGGAGGGGTCCAGGTTCGAGCTGGCCTTCTTCCAGCTATTTATTATATATTATTATTATTATTACTTTTATCTGAGAAGACATGTTTGTCCGCAGCATTCTTCTCACCATCAGCATCATCAAGTTCTTGTTTGCACTATTTTGTAGTTTGATGTATTTGATACATTAACCGATTCGTAATTAATGCATATTAAACACATATTGGTGATAAAGCTTAACATTTCAGTTGTGTCACTAACAATAAAACTCTTTTTCCTCTTTTTTTTACAGTTTGGCCAAACACGCATTCAGCTACTAATACAGAACTGCCTTTGCTGCTTCTAAATGAACGCTCTGGATATTTAGTATAGTTATAGTTATAGTAAATGCTTAGTAGAGAGAGATTAAGAAGGTCAAAGGTGAAGCCAAATCCTCCATTATACGGGCTGTACATTGTTGGGAGTCACATGACGACTTGTATGACAAAACAAGGCAGTGACTACCCGCAAAGTGGTTATTTACCAATAATCATGTATGCGTGAATTTTTCACTAAACGTGCAAACAACACACATAAATATACAAATACCAGTTTTTTTAACCACTAACATCAATCAAATAAAGCCTCATGGGAACCTAATTAAAGTATCGCTGTGAAGCTGAGAGAATCGGAGCCACTCAATTACTTATTTACTCAGTTGTCATTGCTCGGATTCCTGAATGTTTTGTCCTCTATTGAATGATTTTTATTGGCCGATATGTCACCAAGCTCGAGGTTCTGACGGGAAAACTAAGTGGATCGATCGGATCCCTCCCTGGAAGTCCTTAGCGGTAGTAAGGCTAAGAGCTATATCATCTGTAAATGAAAGCAGCGTGCTTCTGTCAAGACCAACTGCCCCGAGTATATGTCATATAAAGTAGAGGCGCGCACACACACACTTACACTCACAAAACAAGCCAACAAGGCTCTTTAGGACCTTTGTTACGGCAGCTTCAGCCGTCTCATCGTGTTAATGTTATTCGGAGGGGGGGGGGGGGGGGGCAGATTGGCTGCTGGCAGACTTAATTCACCAGAGTCCGGGGCCATTCTGTAAAACACCAATTACGAGGTGTGTACCTCATCGATCAGAGAGCTGCGCGTTCACTCGGAGTGACACAAATTAAGTCACGTGCCCCCCCCCCCCCCCCCCCACACCCCCCAAACAAAGGTTTCAGAGGGAAACTCAAGTGCAGCAACCGCAAGGTTACGTGCAGCGGGGGGGGGGGGGGGGGGGGGGGGGCGCGATACGTATTCTACTAAATCCTGCTATTCCAGCTCAGTGAAAGCTGTGAGGGTCGGCCGTAATTGATAAGATCATTAGCTTGGTCCGGTCATGTTTATTTCATATACTGTCCTCCTGATGTTTACAATAAGAGATGATGTCACTCAAAGAGTCAAAGTGTCAAAGTCGTCCAAGACATAGCTTGATATCTTCTATTTATACTTATACATGAATATAACTTTGCTGTTTTTTACTCACAGGAAGGAATGAACTGCATGAACTGATTTGCGTCCCACCGCCTGTGCGTAAACAAGCCAAATACGTCGCTGAGGACAGAAAGTAAAAAGCGTGTATTTTAAGCAGCATTATTTATAGTTCGATCTCGTTTCAAGTGAAATGCTGAGCAGCACATGAAAAGAAACAACGGTGCCATTGAACTCGATGAGTAGAGGATGCATCAAAAGCAGAAGCGTGCGCTTTTGTCCGAGGGGCAGGTCTCAAAATGGGAATGGAGGGGCGTTGCATGTGTGTGTGTGTGTGTGTGTGTGTGTGTGTGTGTGTTTGCCTCGGTGGGGTTTGATCTCTCTCCTCGCCAAACAGAGCGGAGTCCATCAGCAACGGATACCCGTTTAATTATTCACGAGGGTTAGCTTGAAAAATACATGGCTTCCTCCCTGCAGCTGCAGCCTTTCACAGGTTCCTTTCCATCGCTGCTGTTTGGTCCTCGTTGGCGAAGGCCGTAACCTCTGGGCAGCTGCCTCAAACTCTCCAACGGTGTGATACATAATCTGTTAATACAAGGTGACGGGGGAGCAATCCAGACAGTTTTTAGAAATGAAAGGTTGTCAAGCTACGTACGGGTCAAATGATTACTCAAACCATAACTAAATGTAACTTAAGTAGGGGAGAGCGGGGCATGTTGTCACACTTTTCACACTGTCTAACATTTACTGAGCACCATACAACACAATGGTATAAATGTCATACCAAATGAAAGAAGGAAGTCTTGGGCACATATGTTGTATTCATAACATTTTCATATCTTATCTGATTATAGAGTTGTATACTGTAGAATAGAGAGAGTGCACTTGAGACAACTTGCCCCATCGGGGGGGTATGTTGTCACAATAGATTATCTAAAAATGAGCACAACTACTTAATTGTGAATATAGATTTTTTTTATTTTATTTTATTTTATTTCAAACCAGAACTAGAAACATAAACTAATGTCCCTGGAGAATCTGGAAAAACAATTATTCAAATCCAAACAATGCACCACTTAACTTTGCTGGAGATAACTTGATTAACCTAACCTCTGAACAAACAGATTCCCTATATCTGACTAATCAGACTCATCTTCAGAGTCACAATTCTGGCACACATAAATTGCCTGGCCGGAGGTACAATCAGCACATGCCCAATTGTTGCATTTAACACATTTCACCCAGGTCTGCTTTGGACGACTGTTAGAAAATGGCTCAACACAGACTAGGCAGAAGCACTCTTCGTCATCTGATGATGACTCTTGGTTTTTTCTTTTTTTTATCTGCCTTGTTCTTTGTAGGTCCAGATTTTGACTGTCCCCGTTGCTTCCCTTTCTTTTGGAACAGCTTTTTGAGAGAGTGATCCTTATTCTTTTCTATTTCTAGTTGCTGCTTCACTGGCGTGTCAGTAAGAATTCCTTTGCTGGCTTAGGGTTAGGTTCCTTTGCTCCTTACTTCCAGCCTTCAAAAACATTATAGCAATTACAAATAAATTAGCCTAATATCACATTTTTTTGAGAATGTTCAATGTGTTTATTTGTACAGGGGCAAATTGTCACATGTGACGACTTGCCCCAAAGTCAGTGAGACAACTTGCCCCAAACTGACATGTGTGTTAATGTTGGCTACATCTCAAGGTTAGCTTAACATACTACTTTAGCTAAGGTATCAAAAGACTCGAAAATGTCTCCTCTATTTTGTGCAAAATCATTATTTTTAACATTCATATATAACAATGTTGTATTGCATAAAATGTAAAGTGCAATTTTTTTACTTTTAAGCAGAAAAATAAGAAAATTGTGCTAACCTCAGATTAGAGTGACCTTGACCACATGTGAACTAGAAGTTGACTATAGAAGAAGAAGTCACACAAAGTGGCTATTTGATTTTTGAGATGGCCCCTCTAGTGTTGGAGTTATGACGAGTGTGACAACTTACCCGTGAGACAACATGCCCCGCTCTCCCCTAATCGTAATCTGAGGGCTGCTGAAAGTATGTCCCCATGACGTCGCTTAAGTTGCTTGAAGTACCATTGCCGGTGTAAATGTGAACATCTGTGGTGCGCTTGTCATTGGTTTTAGCTCCATCACGTGTTTTCAGCACGGATCTATGAGGGCAGTTCTCGAAAAACAGAAGTCTCTGATCGCTGTATTTGCAGCAGAGCTTCCTTCTGACTTTCCTTTTGACTCTTCCCCTGCCGCTCTCCTTGTGCCGCTGTGGTGTTCATCTCTAAAGCCCGTTCTCTCTCTCTCTCTCTCTCTCTCTCTCTCTCTCTCTCCAGGCGGCTCGTCGCGTTGGTCCTCCCCGCCGTGCGACTGCTGCTGCAAGAACCACAAGGGCGACGGCGAGGGCGAGAGCGGCACCTCGTTCAACGAGCTCTCCACCTCCAGCTCCGAGAGCCAGTCGGAGGCCGGCTCCCCGCAGGGGACGGTCATCTGCGGGCCGGTCAGCCGCCAGTCGCACCCCCGCGTGCAGACCCTGGACAGGCCGCCGAAGAAGGGCCCGGTCGCCGCGCTGCAGCACTCCGAACAGCGGCGGAAGAGCGACTTGCTGCGCACGCTCACGGCGAGCTCCCGCGACACCAGCACGTGCAAGAAGAGGCCGGCCAAGGAGAAGCCCACGGCCGAGGAGGAGTTGGAAAAGTGCATTCAAGACTTCCAGAAGATCAAGATCCCCGAGAGGTTCCCCGAGAGGAAGTACATGTGGCAGGCCGACTTGCTGAGAAAGTACCGCGTGTGAGCCCGGGTCGGCGGGGGGGGGGGGGGGGGGGTGACGGGACCCAGTGTGCAGACACGTGAGGCCAAGGATCAGTTTACATGTTTTTTTTTTATTGTGACTTTTGCAACAAAAAGGGAGAAAAACCACCGAACTCTTTAGAATCCAGACACTGGAAGAAAGGTCACCTTCATGCCAGTAGGCTTAAATGCTACACAGAAGCTAGTAAGAAGCATAAAAAAAACAGACTTATTTACATAGTACGTATGTGTGTGTGCGTGTGTGCGTGTGTGCGTGTGTGTGTGTGAGTAGTTTAGGCCTACAGTATGTATTGTAGGCATGTGCCGTACTTGCAGAATGCTTTACAGCCTTGAATATTTTATCCCCCGAAAGACAACCTCTACGAGCCGATCAAGCGACCGCAGGCTGCAGAAGGGGGTTACTGAGGGCTCCTGGTTGAAACCCCCCCCCCCGGTCCTCTGCCATCATTTTAATGGAAAACCATCACCGGAGCTACAATTTTATTCCACAGAGACAAACTGATTTAGTTTTTGACCGTGTGTTAATGTGTGTGTGTGTGTGTGTGTGTGTTTGCACCCAGGTGGCCTCGAGGTCATGAATACATCTGCATCAGGACCCATTAATAATTCATGCTGTCCCGACTATCACTATAAATACTCCGAGTGCTCAGCTGCCAGGCCGGCGGGTCAATTCCCCAACTTTTCAGACAACATTTTGGGATTTCTGAACTAGGAGGATTTCATCAGCAGCACAATTCATTTTCTTCTTTCTAATATCAGTTAAAATTACAACAACAACAAAAACGCACCCCAAAGTGAATCACACCACCTTCGCACGGCGTGGTTGGCTGTATGCGGAGCGACATCCCGGGTTTCGCGATTGCGACAGATAAGCGGTATGAGAGTGGAGGATGACATTTGACGGTCAAACCTGGGGGGGGCGGGGGGGGGGGGGGGGGGGGGTGGGAACACAGAGGCTCCGTTAAGAGAAGTCGGGCTTTGGCGCGCCCGTGCACGCACACACCTCTCTCCACTCATATGGAGACTCCCACGTCCCCGCACACTCGCACATACAAGGCCATCAATTACGAGGCTGTTGAAACCAATGCGGACTGTGACACCTGCAGTAAATGAATGGGACAGGATTTCTGCACTGCGCTAAAACCATCAGCTCAAACAGATGCTTTGTACCCCGTCTGTCGACAAGGTGATTGATAGCGATTCGTTTGAAGGGGTGCAAGGAAGGAGCTCGCAGACGTGGTTCTTGTTTACAGTAATCAAACGAAGCCCCTGGGTAACTTACAAAGACACGCCGGTCATGTGTTTAACCATCATTTATGTGTACGTGGATGTTTTCCTGGTTTAGTTAGTGTGATGCGTTGTGCCGTGGTAACAAAATCAACAAAGATGGCGGACTGTCTTTAAATAGTCTTTTTTTTTTTTTTTAAAGAGTGCAATTCCAAAACCTGGTTTAATATCCTAAGTGGGTTTATTCTTAATTCAGGTTGCAAATTAACTCGTTGACCACTGCAAAGGGAAAAAGCACAAAGGCGTTGCCGTTTAACGCAGTCCTCGTCAAAAACATCCATTGTTAGTGTTACCGAAATCCAAATCTCTGTTATAGGAGAGACACGTGTGAAAGAGCACATGTTAAAAAAGGATTGGACGGGTAGTGTACATCTAAACCAAACAAACACATGATTCAGTGAGAATTAGAGTTCAACACAACAAAATATTTCATTAGAAACCTGTGCTGCAGGGGGGGGGCAAAAAGAAGATTTGATCAGATATTATGAAGAATTAGCTGAAAAACAACTGGAACCAACAAACCAACTGTTTGTTGGTTCCAGTTTTTTGGCAAAACACTGATGATATTTGTGAATAGTGTGATAGACAACTATGATGACAGATGTAGTTTGTGATAGAGAATTATACATACAAATGATAAAAGTTCAGGAAGGTTATCTTGCTTGTAGTAGTTAATGAATGAAGAAAATTACACAAAGGCCTTCTCCTGAAGAATATATATAATTAAAGTTACTTTAGCTTTTTCTAAACAATCAAAGCTTTCACCAAGAGCACAAAGTTTTAAGTTCAATTAAAAGCACACAAACGGTCATGCATATATCAAATATGTACAGTATAATATAAGTATAAAATGAAAAAACCCCAATTCAAAAATGTTCTATTCTACTTATTTTTCTATCTAAAGGCCTTTACATTAATAGATTATCCAATGCCCTTAAGTTGCCCATAAAATGTATTTCCTGTGAAAAGTGGTTCATAGGTAGTAACATTTTAAGTTGTATGTATATTCAGTGGTGTCCATGTGTTTACTGTGGTTTATTATAGTATACATTAATATGGTTGCAATAGGTGCTGATATAAACCAACCATTTCCCTCACGTCCATACAATGAATATGACATATTTTTCTACAATACTGGGATATTACATTTTCATTTCGAAGTAATTTATCTTACAAGGAGAAGTTGAGATATGTTAATGCACACTACACGTTGTATGTAAATAAACACCATGAATCACATCCAACCAGAATGATGTATTATACTACCTGTATATATATAACATGCAAATCCATGAGGTGTGGCTTTAGTGATACAGTAGACTGACGCTAATGTAACAGCCATTCTTGTTTTATCTTTTAGAGTATTGGCCCATCAGGGATGAGGGAAATATAATACACACCTATAAAATATTATAGCGTATATTTACCACTATAACAAATGATAAGCAACTCGCTTTCCGAGAAAACATGGTCATAAACTGGTTGTCGGCGGCGGCGGAAGCAGTCGCGGGCGCCCGAAGACGTTTCAGCAACGCCTGAATTGAAAGATCGATAAATCTGAGAGACGTACGTTCAAGCCTTAAAGGAACAATCTATCACTGAATCGCTTGCGGTCACACGGCGTTGTGTCTCGTTGCTGCTGTCGCTCTGGCTCTGTACTCCGGGGCGTTGGATTTGAGACGAAACATCAACTATGAACTTAAAAGGTGCCCGACTTTCAGCTGATAACAGTGTTTGAGGAGGGGGGGGGGGGGTTGTTTGATTGGACAAACACTCATCGGATCAGTCGCTCAGTTGTATTTTCAGCTGCAACTTAAAAAGGGAATCCAACTGATTTTCTGTATTCTGAACTCAATCCGACTGACGTTTTTACTGCGGAATGCCACAACAAGATGTGTGGGGGGGGGGGGGGGGGGGGGGGGGGGGTAAACATTTATACGAGTCGAAATTCCAAACTAAAAGGCAAGTCTCGTGTGCGCCACAAACAAAACAAAAAGCACTGTCCTAAAGCATTGTAGTGGTGTTGTGTTCTTTGTTCCGTGTTCCTGGTCTCAACCAAAGGGCAGAATGTTCATTCTTGGACTTGCACACAGCACGGTAGGAAGCCACCGGGGTTCATGGTTATTGGCTCCATGCATTCTGGCCTTCAAACAGCCTGTAAACACAGGAGGAAATGGCTGAATACGAGCATCAGGCCAGGCAATAGTTGGCCTTTGGTTGATTTCTGAGAACGGCATGCTGACTTAAGATACTGTATAAAGATTTTTCTCTTTTACTTGTAAATTGTGTTTCTGAGCGGCTAGTACAACTAGTATCTGGCCAACTGATCCAGTGAACAGTTTAAATAAATATAGTCATATAAAAGATCACTGATTGTCAAGACAGAATCGTTGCATAACCTAATTTTCTTTTCTTTTCTTTTCATCTGCAGTAGTTATCGGTGTGCCGCTTTTAATCGAGTCAAAATGTAAGCAAAGTGATATTAGGGAGCGTATTTGCTTGACCCTGCCTGCCATTTAAAAAAAAAAAAATGTGTTGGGTTTGTTTACTTTGAGACGGATGAGCATCGAGGTCGGTCTCTCTGAGAGCGTTTTCAAACTCCAACGTGTCTCCAGGAAGGCTGTTGAACACACGTAGTGAAAGTGCATAGCAAGACACCCGGTGGCCTTCTAGAGTAGAATACAGCTGTTTTTGCACAACGTATAAAGTTATACGGAAACACAAACAAGTATTTCAAAAAGAGATGATCAAAAATCAATAATCACCTTCCATGCACAACATGGTCACACATATTGCGTCTTTCATGAGAGAGATGGAGGAACGCTTTTCACCTTCAGAGAACACGATGAAGTTATTTGAAAAAAAAAAAAAAAGGGGATGTAAAACTTATTGTAAAAGAACGACTTAATTTTGGTTTCAAGTGCAATGTGATGTATGAACAGAAGAGAGACTGAATTAATGTCAAATACGTGAATTAATGTGATCTTGGAGTGCCCGTCCACGGGGTTTTCTTTGCTGAAGTGAAGCCGACGCTCACGGCCACAGGCCCCCGTCATTTCCCCTCCTGTCTTTCATGAGCCTGTGAAGCACAAACACAACCATCTACTCGGATTCCACCTGGCACACACTGTTTGATACAAAGGGGCGTTTGTTTTTACCTAAAGTTTTTCGGACACTAAAAAGGATGAGAAAAAAAAAAAGGGGGGGGGGGGGGGTTCGGATACATTGTGAGCATGTTGGTATTCAAAACGTAACAGATTTAACTTTAGTCTGTTCTTGTGTAAAAGGTTATGTCAAAAGCTGATATTTAACAGAATAAAAGAACTTTCCAAAAAGAAGAAGAAGAAGAAAAAAAAAAGATAAGCACAAATGTGTTGATAGTGTCTGCTGTTCCTCCACAGGTGTGTAACATTTTCAAATGAAAGGTCTGCAGCGTGACGGAGCTCCTGCAAAACAGAGTTATTCTCACCTTCTGAAAATCCTTCATGGAAAACCTCGTTTCACCATGAACCCTTCAGGAAACATGATATAGTATTTTTGGTAATTATGGAATTGTGAAAACATGTCCAATCAAATTATACAAAGATTTATGTCGAAATGAAATGTTTTCCGTTGACAGCCAAACATCTGCGGTGAGAGTCGCCCTGTGTTCCAGGTGTTGCCACCTCGTCCACCTTTGGATTGAAGTTTGAATAATCGCAGAGTCTTTAGATACAAAGCGCATAGCGGTTTTGGAAAAAATGTATGACGACGACAACAATAAACAAGACCTTCTGTACAGCGACCAACGTCTGGCCTTCATTCACAGCTGTGATCTTCTCTTCCTGATGATGGTCACTGGTCTCTGGGGTTCTCGCATCATCGGGGCGCCGAGTGAGATCCTTCAAACGCATCATTCGTTGGAGATTAATATTTAATATAGACGAGAGAATCTGAGGATGAGCCGATCTGCTCCGAGCCTCTACAACACATCCGGGGCTCCAGGGGCCACAGACCATTTGCATGTGCTGTGATGTTCACTCACAGGAGAAAATTCACTCATAATTAGTGTTCATTACTCATAATTAATCCAGTTCAATTTGATGAATGCAATGAATATTGTTGAGGTATCATTCAATTGATTGTTGTTGTTTTTTGACTACATACAAACACACAAGAAATAAAGTGTAACGTAATGAAGGCTATATTTTGCTTTCTGTGGCCACAACGCAACGATCCTCATTTCATCCGTGCTCGTTCGCAGATGACACAAAATCGCGATCTTCTGCTCCCTTTGAGAGAAAGATAACGAGTGAACAAGGCAGGGTTTTGGGACACTGCGGCAGAGCCCAGTATTATGTGTATTATTAATACGTAGCGTGTGCGTCATTGGTTGAGCTCGGTGGGCTTATGTCTGTCACAGGGATATGACAGGATCCACAAGCGTGAAACAGACGAGGCAAGACGGAGGATCCACGAAGAGGAGGAGAATCACTGAGATGGAAATCTTCTTTTAAAAGGCAGGCAAAAACCAGATGAAAGACATCAAAGCATGCAGCTCTTTTGGTAATTGTCAAACAAAGGCCCAATTGTGTCAAATAGTGACATTACATTCAATCGTTCAATTGAGAGACAAATTAACAAAAATAACATTGTGAGTCATGCACCTGGCTAGCAAGGGAAAATACTCTTTCCATGCTAATTATTTAAAAATCCCAAGATTCAATCGTCATAGGCAACCTTTGTCCACTTAAAGCAGATAATGCCAATTTAAGTCACTGAGTTTGACGTCATTATGGTGACGAATAGGACCAGAGACTAGTCAAGCACAGGTGATCCAAATAAAGGAAGGATGCAGATTAAAATCCACATTAACCATAAGAAAAAGCATGCCTCTAAGTCCTCTAACAAAAATGTCAAGACAATTCAATTGTTACCATGGCATATGGAGAGATATCAGCTATTTCTGTCCCACTGGCTTGTCTCCTGACAATACAGTTAATTATACTAATTTCAAAGTCACAATCAGGAAGAGAAAAAGTCTGGTTTGCGAGCGAGGAATGTTTCAAGTCCCCTCTGTTGTAGCTGCCAGCTCTCCGTCGAAGGGAAGGGGAGGCAGAGTATGCATGACGTGCTTAAAATAGCATCAGTGGGATCAGCTATCTTGTCTGGATCAGACGATGGGGGGGGGGTTACACAGGGCTTTTTTGAGCCGGCAACAAATAGACTGATAAAATGGGGAATGAATGGATGGAAGAGTGGTGCTAAAGGGGTGTAGAAAGAGGAAAAGGTATTAAATAAGGATTAAACTGGAGAAAAGGGGAGCGAAAGGAAGCAGGAGGCAGAGGGAGGGAGGGAGGGAGGGAGGGAGGTGTTGGAGATAGATGGAAAATGAGACGGTCTGGTGGATAGTAGAAAGATTAGAGGGAGGGAAAAATAAGAAACTTTGAAATTCAGCATAAGGAATTTGGTGGGCAGAGAAGGAGCACGAGGGTTCCACGGGGTACAAGGGGGAAAAATGCCAAAAAGAAACGGCGTGCGCTAGCTGTCAGCGTCCGTCTCTCCGAGATAAGCAACACGATATGTTTTCCAGCATCCCAGAAGGAGGGAGAGAGAGAGAGAGAGAGAGAGAGAGAGAGCGCTACAGGCTGGGCGATCGGATCGGCCGCGCGCGACGCCATTGTTGCCCCGCCGGCGCCGGGATGATTTCCTCAACGACACAGAAGAAGGACGCACGCTGCCAGCCATTGTGGAGTGAACAATGACACAAGCCTTTGTGCACAATGAGCTGATCCTGCATTAAATGGGTCCCCGGAGCCACTATCCCATCGACAAGATTAGTACAAGGACGTTTAATGCGTTAACGCTTTTTTTCTTTTTTTTTTTTTTCTTTCTGTCAACTGAAGCGAGCCAAGCGTTACTCGAGTTGTGCTACGAAGGCCACACAATAGGCGGAGCAAGACCTTTAGTCCTGTCAGCCACATATGATGGTGTTACACCAGAGGAGCCTTAACTCAGGACTCAGACTAGATTGCATTTGATAAAATCAGCCAATTAGGTAAAAAACACGTTGTCTAGGATTACTTCCTTTTATTTTTGTCGCCTTTAAAATATGGTCATTCCTGCGTATTTATTAAAACGTTTGATTCGACCCCAAAACTCTAAACTCTAAATCTCACGCTGACTGTAAACCGGGTGGCAACCGGGGACATAACCTCAAAGTGACAGAATATGAATATCAACAACGATAAAACGCTCCTCCTTCTTATCTCTCGGACAAGAAAAAAAAAAAAAAAGACGACGAGGCCTGGAGTTGCTGCTTGGCTTTTCTGTCTACACGCCGCGGGGGGGAAAGGGGGGCTGCTGGTAACGTCAGTCCGCTGGAGGGCCAATAAGCTGCGCTGCACACAGGTTATTTCAGTGAGTTTCAAATGCTGATGTGCCAAAACTAACACAAAAAAACCCCACTGTCCTCCCGTGGCTTTTGGGGCGAGAGCCTTTTTCTCATTTTTTTTTTTCTCTCCGCGCACCAGCCCGAGCTCAGCCCGCCAGCTGCACTGTCAATCAAACAAGGACATTTACAGGGCCCTTCAGAGGCCAAAGCCATTTCCCTAAAGACCTGTCTGATTACAACTTTTAAAAATTCATCAGGATCATCATGAAGATCCATTGGAGATTACTTGTAACTATGAAACGGGACGACTTATTGTTATAGCTAATGGACTTTAGTATTTGAAGAGGAAGGCTCTGTTTTAAATGCAGAGACCTCTCTGCAAAATCTTTTATGAGAATAGAAACACATTTTTTTTTCAGTCTTAATGATTTGTGCTTCGGTTAGAAACAGCCAACGCAAATAACAGTGTTTGTTTACAGGAAAAAACTCCTCAGGGAGCCTTAAATATGCCTTTTATCTCCACTGCAGGATTCAGATTTATTATTATATGTGTCTTTATCGCTCTTGGAGGAAATGTTCTTGAATTGAGATGCGAGTTCATTTCTACATATTCATGAGTGATATGTTTAGCTCTGATTGCATGTAGTATGTAGCTGACATCCTACCAAGACGCATCTCACAGAAACACGCGTGGACCCAAAAGGTAAAGAAGGGAACACGGTAGACGCATAACAGTCATTTAGGACAATTTGACCAATTCTGTAGAGCTGCCGTTAGCGCCGGGTGGAGATTTTCACTCAGAGTCGACACATTGCTTACAGCCGTCTTTAAAGCAACGTGAAAAGAACTTAAACTTCATTCATAATGTGAGGGAACTTAATTCTAAGAGTATAATTAGCGCGAATGTTAAATAGATTCATTCCATTTAAGTCATGATCATTTATCAATCAAAAACAGAATACCAAATACATTTTAGTTTTATTGCTGAATCTAAATACATTTTATGATTTGTCAATTTGTCGATTTATTATAATTGTTCAGTGAAAAAGTGATTTCAGTGGTTTACTCCAGACTTCACAATAACTTTGAATGTTTGCCGGTTAAAATGAAAACTCTAAAAGGCCTTTATTTATAGCATTCATCCAGTAATGAGAATCACTGGCAGTAAAATTAATTATGTGACAGATCATTGGCATTGATTTTAAATGCTTTCATTGAGAAAAAATCCATTACTTCTAACAATTCTGAATATTGTTCCATCAGGATCATTCCTCCCTCTTTATACAGAGGTGTGTTGTTGCAAATGAGGCCAGTTCCAGTTTGAAGAGTCACAACCTCGGTCTATTAGTCTGCTGTTGTTCATATTCAAGTGCTAATTACAGGCGGAGATGTGATAGTGTTAAATGTATCTGAGGTGCTGCTGTTCTCTCTTTGTCTTCTTGTCGTGAGCTCAGTGTGGAGAGGAAGAGATGGAGGTTTTCTCTCTCTTGTCCTTTTTTTATCACCTCGCTGTTTGCACGGTGGTCCTGAATTAAGCCAAAATCAATGGGTGGTTTACGCATTGATTTGCCCCCCAAAAAAGAAAATGTTCCTTTCTCAAAATCAATGCAGGTGAGAAACTTATTTTAGTGTCATTTATATAAAGTAACTTGATTCTATTCGCTCGTGCAAACCTACATTGTAATTGAATAAAGCGTTTTCCAGCTGCGTCATACTAACGTTCAGCTTTTGATTTCCTTGATTGAACGCCACACCTGGTGACTCGTGCCCCCTTGACCTGGAGCCACTGCGAGAGTGCGATTTATTCAGCAAGACTTCTCTAGCTAATCTATTTTGATCTCATTGTTGACCCGGTTTATTTTTAGTCATGTTCGCTCACAATATTTGGCTGCCTGCGGTGTATCGACAGCTTGTGCATCGTCGCTGCTGATGGCGAATGAACGAAGCCAGTCAGCTCACGGGGGGGGGGGGGAGGGGTGGGGGGTAGAGCGGCTCATTAGCATTCTTTGAAGGCCGTGGATATTGGAGCGTATTGTTACTCCGCTAAATGTGGTCTATTGTTCCCTCCCAAAACAGAACGCCACGTTCACAGGTGCCAAAAAAACCCCAAAAAAACGAAAAGTCAGCTGCCTTTTTCGACTGTGCTTTTGGCAGTTAGCTCTGACTTGGGGGGGAGACGCGTTTCTTCTCATTAATTTGAACAATAAAATAGATGCTCAAAAGCAGTTTGTATACTAATCAAACATATTACATACAGTGTATGCATGAATACACAAACCTTGTCCGCCTTCATGCATACGCCATTAAGGGGGGAAAAAGGGGGGGGGGGGGGAGCAATACGTGAGACTAATTTGGCACCACGTTGTAATATTTAATGTGTTAATTATGGTGCTTTGTGAAAATGTAACAAGCTCACTCAACTCGGTGCAAAATCTCTCCACCTCTTAAGTGAGCAAGGGGTGAATCGCACGATGCAACGCTGCGACTATTTCTGTCTCAATTTGTTCGGATGAATCGAGGATGCTCATTAATACAAGCGCTGTGACTGAGTGCGCCACATATGGCAAGGCTGGAAGGCAAATATAGTAACACCAGTAATCAGACGCAGTAAATGATGTTAGATCTCTGCTGTCGACATCTTACTATACTTTTCAGTTTCCCTCCTGCGCTGAGGAGTCGGGACCAGCTGTTTCAGCTTCAGCTCTCGGGTGGACAGCGCGGACCGCTCGTGGATCCGTCTGTTGGTCACTTGCTGAAGCAGGCTGGTCCAGTTCTGCACGCGGGGGAAGGTCGGCCGAGAACTTCTGTCAATAGCCGTTAATTAATTTACCCGTGAGGTCTGAACCACTTAAACTGTATAACGTGAAGTGTGAAGTTGTGGGATTTTCCAACTATTGGGAGATCATCATTGCTCTGGCTAACCAAACTGTGATGAAGCTTTCTAATGCATCCACAATGTTCTTGAAGACACACCATGTGATCCAATCATTGAGCGACTCGAAAAAACGACAATAAACACAAATATAAAAGAACTGATGGGTGGAAGTGTACTATTTGATTGAATGATGAGACAAAAAGGTTTTGACAAAGAAGAGGAAAAGCAGCTCCAACCATCGAGGCCATTGCTCTCTGTGAACGGGAGAGTGTTGAAAGAGTTGCACAACTGACATTTGTTTCATTCGGGACGTGGCTGCGCTCATTAACTTGCAAATGGCACATTGGGTTTAGACATTTGATGGCAGCCTTAAAGGTCACATGGTCTAAAAAAATCTTTCAAAATCATTTTCTGTGGGCCGTGGGACTGTTTCTGGGACCAAAGTCCACCGTCGTCGAGAGAACTGCTTTGGCACCACGTAGGCAGTGCCAGCCTCACTGCAGTCAAGCTGTGTTTCAATGGGGCATATTTGCATCTGCAGTTTACAGATGTCCACGTCTTCACAATTTAATACCAAAGTTCCAGTGTTTAAAATCCTCACAATAATTGCCTTTCTTAATTGCACAAATTGTTAGTTGCATTCCCCTGATCCATCACTCGACTAAACTCCTCTCACAAATCCCAGTGTTGGAAACCAAAAAAAAAAAACAACCAAATGCCTAAAAACTTCAAACCTGGACTATTTTCCTCTCCTGGGCAAAGGGACGGCCCAGGCGATCATTTCAAAGTGTGAAGCCCGAAAGCCGCCATGTTACAGCAAGAAAGAGGCACTAGAGAGAGCCTGAATGGAGAAACCTGGACACCGCCTCCTCTTCAGCCTTCTCTGCAGGGGCGTGTTTCAACATGGACGCCCGGCTGTCTCTCGTGCATGCAGCCTGACAGCGTGGAGAGCGAGGGGGGGCCCTGTGTTAGGTCGGCGAGGTGAGTGATGTTGAGATTAAGAGACGCTCAAATCCCAGAGCATCAAACCGAGGGGTCGGCAGCTCGGGGCGGACAGGTGCGAGAAGACAAATGAGTTACTTCCTCATGCGTGGAGCTCATTAGTGCAGCTGGCTCCCTGACCTGTGATACAGTGGTGTGAAATCCACAATCCGTGTCACGTTTAAATTCTCACAGACTCTGTACACGAGGAAACGGTTCTCCTACAAATAAGACGCCGCATGATGATGTTTCTTCTGCTGTGAATTACACACACAAAGTGCATTTTTTAAATTACCATTACAGCATTGAGTTAGACTTGCTATTGACACACACACCTCAGCAGCTAAGGCATTTTATTGTGAGAGGTTCACAAGCAGTATGGTTTTATGTAGGATTGAATGGTTGTGAATCTAAAATAAATATTCTGTCCGTCTTAAAAATGGACTGCAAAAAGAATTACCGAAGATATGCACATTTATATCCAAAATGGCAGCCCTGGCGTGAGTCTATCCGTCATTACCTTCCCGAATCCTGTCTGCCAGCTGTCAGTAGATTAGATCAGTAGCTGGTATCTCCACAGAGGAGATAACAGAACAGCATTTCTTTTCATTCCCTTCTGATTCGTATTGTTATTCACAGTCAATATTAACACTGTAATAGAAAGTCTTCAGCTTATGGACTGAAGTTAGGAGTGTGACAATACTTTTAAATACAAAGGCAATACAACTGTCACGGTTTGGGTCTGCTCTATGTCTTATTTTATAGTTTTCATGTCTCTTGTGTTCCTGGGTAACTTCACTTCCTGCCTTGTCCTGTCTTCCCTTGTGATTGTCTGTCGTGCCTGATCGTTTCCACCTGTGTTCAATCACCTGCACCTCCCTTGTGTATTTAAGCCCTGTGAGTCCCTTGTCTTGTGTGGCGTCATTACATGTCGACGTTCTTGTGTCCTGTCACGTAAGTCAAGTCTATGTTTTCAAGTCCAGGTCCCTGTTTTGTTGTCCGTTTTGTTTTTGCCTCCTTCCTCCCCTTTTTTGGTTGGAGTGATTTTGAGTTTGAGTTTTTTGATTATTAAAGTCCTTTTATTTTCTAATACTCCGCATCTGAGTCCTCCCTCCTTGCCCTCGACCCCGCGCCTTGACAACAACACTTTTTTTTTTTTTTACCTGGGCACATATGACATGTCCTAATTGCTTCTGTCAACCATATACTGTAGCATTTGATTTGTCATCGTGCACAATCCAAACCTTCACCTAACTCTTTGCAGTGTGTCTACTTCTGCACTTGTGTTAAAATAAACAATAAGTCTTAAGGATTGCTTTGAGATGGCGGTCTTATATTCATATTATAACATATTACATACCCAAAAAGGTATTAGCAGCCAACGAAAAAAAAATAGCAGAAGAGTGAAAATGTATTTTACACACTACATTCTGACTCTAAAATGTCACATAAAAGACCCACGCTCAGACTACCTGGAACTGAAAGTGGAAAAACGTTTCATTCCAGAAAGAAAGGGGCACTCATTAGTTGTTAAATTGAGTGGTTTGTGTTCAAAAAAGCACAACAGAGAAGAAGTCAACAGATTAACTGCTTTAGTGTTTTTTTTGACTTTTAATCATTTCAGACAAGAACGGAACTTTTTTGGCATATAATATGAAATTGTCTTCCGATTTGAATTTAGATAAATGTGGATCTCTACGGTGCAGCACAGTTCTGCCCTCTAATCCCCCAATTATGTCCTTTCCCCTTAATAATTTCACGGAGAAAGCTGGATAAAAAAGAAAGCCTTTTAGCGACCTCAGGCCCGTTCAACGCGCGATGCGCTCATGCTGCTACTGGCTGACAAATAGGACGTAAAAGCTCAGTTTACTGTGGCAAAGATCTTGCTTTCATCCATCCAATTTAATTGGCACAGTCATTACAGGAATGAGAAGTAATAGGGGTTAGACGCATCGCCACAAAACCCAGCCACTCACATATAATATATTCAGTGATTAGAGCTGTACCCTAAAGAGATGGCGGGGGACGGGCCTGGCACTTCTGTTGACAGGGCGTCTGTTTTTTTTTTTTAGGGGGGAGAAATATTCTAACAAGGCGCAACCCTCTGATCTCCATCTGAACGCCTGGGTAACTGCTCTGACTCCATTTCAAGCCATCACACACACACACACACACACACACACACACACACACACACACACACACACACACACACACACAGGGAGCCCCAAGTCTTTCTGCTCCGGCAAATCTACTGCTTTCAACTATTGTTAGAGGCTAACGCAGCACGCCACACAGAAGAGAGAATAGCCCTCTTATGGCTATCTCTATAAATAAGCCTCTATTTAAACTCTCCAGGATCTCATAGATTTACGTCGTTGTCTGACATCAACACGGCCCACCTTCTTGGCCTCAGCTACGGCTGCATGTGCAGGTTATATAGACCTTGGATATGTCTCCCACAACTGGTAGAGTAGTCTTCCGATTTTTTGTGGCAAGTCATTGACTTGCAAAGTTGATGCTGTTGTGAAGTCGCTTGCTGGGGAAACGGCGCATAGGGTTTCGCCCTCAGACTTAGGGTGAATCTCATTTCTCTGTCTTACCCCTTCCCCTTCCCCTACCCCTTCGTCTGTGTCTTCCCCTTGCCCCTCGATACCGAGAGAAAGGGGGTAGGGGTGAGAACGTTCCTCTAAGAAATGAGACACCACTCGATAACTGGTTGCGTCATCATCCCTTGCCACTAGCTGGCTGCTACGTCAACAGAGGCGACAAGTGTTGACATAAACGAAGATGCCGTCGTCTCAGGTCGTGATATCGATTGCGCATAGCTAGCGGTTTACTACCGATTCAAAAAAAAAACATTACAATTAAAACCACTTGAACATTTTATTAAAAGGATCATAAAACACGAGTGTCATAATTATAATATCAATTAAACCGCTGAAAATACTTACATTTGTGCGACTCCTTCACAGTTCGACGTTCAGCCATGCCGGCACTTTTGAGAAATTCCTACGTTGTTAAGTTACCCCTCTGTTTCAAGTGTGGTCCTCCGCAAACTTCGTTTCAAGGGCTATGTAGCCCTACGCCTTGGCCCTACCCCTTAATCAAAATGAGAATCGAGACACCACTTCCCCTCACATGAACGCGCAAAACCGAGGGGGAGGGGTAAGGGGAAGGGGTAAGACAGAGAAATGAGATTCACCCTTACTCTTTCAAACCGAGTCGGACGGATCTGCTTTTGGACCTTGAAGATTAGCTCTGCGACAAGCGGCGGGAGTCGGGATAGCCGGCCACGGGGGGGGGACCGCTCTCGCCCTCATGGTTTCATCTCTCGTCCCTCGTTTGCCGATTCCCAGATGACGGATGGAGGAGGGGACTTGGACTGAGACAGTAGGAGTGAAGTTATGCCTTGAAGCACCGTGGGCCTCATACTTTTTGTCACTTTGAGTTCAGTCAGTCGGTTAGTCGGGGGGGGGGGGGGGGGGGGGTCTAATCCAGAGATTAGCCGCTGGAATATAGTTTGTTCTGTGGCTGCTTGTTGGCGCCGCCGCCGCAGGACGTCTTTTTCCAGGAGCATCGCAGCGCTCTGTCCCGTCCCAGTTCGTTCAGGAGCGCCCTACTGAGGCAATTATTTCTGCTATAATGGCTTGCAGTTTTTTCCTAAAAAAAAGAAATCTGATTTCAGAATGCCATATATCCGCCTAGCTGCCATTAGACAGTAGGACATATTTCTTTCTCGGTGGATGGGCGGGGAAAAAGATGAACGGCGGTGAGCGTGGCGCTTGGCGGCGGGTGACAAATACGTTATTGCTTTGCGCGCAGCAGCAAACAATCAAGTGCTGCTTCAGAGAGTGAGCCGTCACAGTCCCCGCACCGGGCGCCATAAATATCAATAAAAGAGAGAAAGTGAGACGTCCTCGGGGAGACCACCACGGGGTACGTGAATTAGAGGTGTCACGGATACGTTTGGCGTTTGGGGGGGGGCAAGTCTACAGCACGGCTCTGAGTTCATTCCTTCACAAAAACAAAGTTTTGCTTGAGGCTGATGCCGGAGCACAACGTGGTGGCGGGCTGTATGACTCCAGTCAGCCGCGCCGGGGGACAGCTGTGCAGGACACAAGTGAGTGGACGTTCAATTTAGAACTTTAGTTTTGTTTTGTCCAAATAAGTGCAAATAACCGAAATGTGAGTCAATTTGTGGAAGCTAGATTCATGCAAAACGTGTGGTAATTATACCACTCTGCATATACCCGTTATCATTAATAGAGATTCATTAGACACAATAATAAACCTGAAACAAAAAAGTGTACCAGAGCACATCAAACTGAGCTCCGATTCAGATGCCTTCAGAAGCAAATGCAGGAATCCTCCTTAAATTCACCTGCTAAAGCTTTAATAAAAAGCATGTAAGTAGGGTTTCTAATGGGTTCAAATGCATCTTTGCCATCTTTAGAATGTACAAAGGGCTTAAACTCGAAGGCCTCACACATTAGCCGAGTTATTTCCCAGTGTGAGGCATGAAATAAATCATCGTGAGCCAAACCCGGCGAGACAGACGACCCCGGTGAGCGCTGGAAGCCTTTCGTCCCCCTTCTGCCGACTTCACGTCTGAGATGTTTTCATAACGGCGACGTGTCAGACGCTGCCTCGCTTGCGCGAGCGGGGGGGGAAACCAAACTTGGACCTGTTGTGCCGCCGAGCCGATGACTGATGTGTGCTCTCTGCGACTCGGGATCGAAATGAATAGAATGGCGATCTCTTCGTGTGAACTCCGTGGCTTTTCTCCTTGCTCCTTCCCCTTTTTTTCCCTCATTTGGCGAACGGGGGGTCTTTTTTTATGAAGCTCTCCTCAGTCCCCCCCCCCCCACTGGGAAAGTGAGCCAAGCACCTGATCTCCAGCTCATCGTGGCTAAATAAGAAAACAGCATCATCCTGTGGTTTTCATGCGCTGATGTTGCGTGATGAGTGAGGACCCCTGCAACGTGCTGTCTAACGGCTCGGCAGTTGTTCACTTCTTCCCGAAGGGAAATGCAGTGTGAACGTTTGCCTCTGTTGAAGGGAGGTCATACGGAGAGGTGACACGGTCGGTCGATGAGACATTGTGGATTTCATCCGCCACATACTAGTCACCTCAAATTAGAACCTCGAATTATGAGCAGCCGAACACGTCGCGTGACCCTTGGACATTTGGAATGCTCTGTATCTGTAATGTGAATAACGACGGACCCGGTGGTGGTCACGGAATGTTTGGCAATGGGCTAAAACGCACGCTTACTTGAAAAAACACTCGAGCCAGACATGTCACTCGGTTCACTTCCAATACAGTACTCAGCCACTTCAAGTGATGCGCGGCGTGCGGCCAGTTTCTGGCACCAAGGTGTGTAATTATCTGTTTTAGCTGCCCGGGAAAGACAAATCAAGACGGCGCCAGCCATCTGGCTGCGAGAGAGAACTCCAGCTCCTTCTGGCAGGAGCACAAATGTGTTCCCCCCCCCCCCCCCCCCCCCCCGCCGCCCCGTTCAAACAACCGGCATAAAAACCGCCGCTGTTCTTGTTTTACAGATTGCGTATTTGTCATGGTCACTTGGACGCTGTCTCAGGGATTTATTTTTTTATTTTTCTGTCTTCTTTTATTCCAGCCTGCCAGTCAAATGGCCAGTCTGGCTTGATTTACTCCTCCCGGCCCGACAAGTATTTATAGAGCGCTACTGTAATTTTCAGATAAAAGCTCTCCAATCTCTGCAGTGCTTTGGTAAGTCTTCAGTCTAGGATGCCAGTGTGTATGTGAGTCTTTCTCTACACTGTCCCTTCGTAGAGAGGATTCAGATATGGAAGACGTGTGGAAGCAGAAGTATGGGTTCCATATTCCACCATCATTTTTGTAAACTTGTATAATGTCTGTGGCTCCTTCGATCAGCTATTTGGGAGCAAACAGGAAGCAAAGCAACCATCACGACCATTTGTGTGGCATGTGATGAATGCCACTGATGTTAGGGCCGTGTGCGTACTTCAGAGCCGTCTTTAGTCGAGACTCAAACACCCACCGCATGCGTTATCTGTGTGAAACGGGGCCAGGTGGGGCCTAACCTTGGCTCGTTCCCCGCTGGGCCTTCATCTAGGCTGTAATTAGCTGCTTTTAGAAGTTTGCTTTAGGGCTGCGGACACACACACACACACCTTTGGTCGCATTGGAGCCGGGTCGTGTTCGGAATAAGGAATGTCTGCAGTGATGGAACTAGTGACATTAATTGCTTTAAGGGAATGTGAATGGGTGTGATTGACGGTGGATGATATTATACTATTTAAAAGGGAAGACCTGGTTTGATATTTCTGTACATTGAGGTAACGTTTAGGTCCTACTGTATAGAGCTTTTATTAAGCTAATTTGGCAAAAATGCAAAACATTATGCTGTTAGGTGCTTCTATACCATGTAAGATCATTAAATCCACCAATATGTTATGACTAATGAAACATTGTGGTTCATAGCAATTTGCCTGTAATTCCTGCAGAAGCCGCGCTGCAACACAATGATCAAGCTTTTTCTTTTGGTACTTTTTGTAGAAAAAGACGTACTGTTTCAACAATGTCTCAACAAGCAATATTCCCCAACGTTGAGTACTAAAAGAGCAGCTTTGAGGAGGCAGAAGGACCTGTGCCATGCTGTGCAAATAGAGACCTGTTGACATTTTTCCTACTTCTTCTCCCATGTTCACTGTGACCTTGATTTACCTAAACACTGGACTGCCATCAGCTGGGGCAGAATTGATGGTCATTTCTTCAGCTGATGAAGGATTGGACGCGTGATTGGTCTTAACCCTCGGACAAACAAGACGTGACGAGGTATTCTGTTAACACGGAGAAATCCTTCCCGACCCCTTCCAGTCCTTCCATCCATCAACTCTCCTTTCATTGTGTCCCCCATTCTCTGCATCTGCACGTCGACCTTCCTCTCTTTCTCCTTGTTTCCCCTTTTTTTGCCTTCAGCTCTAAATTCCTCTCGTTGATCGCCTGATTTTGTTTTCTCCCTTTATCCCCCACCTCTCTTCTCTTTCTTTTTCTTTCTGATCTGTTTCTTCTTTCCTGTTCCTGTCCTCCATTGGGAATAGAAAACAGCCGCCACCTCAAGAATCTGATACCTGGTGTAAAATAAATGGAGCCGACCTGTGACATCTCTCTAGCTTTTTGGGATAAACAATCAAGAGCTGTCTTGTAATATCTCACATGTCTCGGGTTGAAATGAGGAAGGAAATAAACTGTGTACTGTACATGCGTGGTCATGGAAACAATAGATGCATGTGGGTAGAAAGTACCGTCATTTCCTTGGAATGGTGAAGGAACGCGAGAGAAAAAGACTGGTTTTCATTTCATATCTCGAGGATTCAGATGAGACAATCAAGACAATGGCTGGCTCGTCGCTGCAAGGAAGAGAAACCAGTCATTTTCTATCATTTTAACCGGGACTGGATTGGTTCATTGATCCATGACCTATAATAAGGATAAAACACAATCAGTTTCTCTTTTTTTTTTATCCGTGCCACTGCTACAGTGCTGTTTTACTTCAAAGCTCCCACGTACGCTTTGTGTGGACTGGGAGTGACGCGCGGTACACGGAGGACCTGCACGCCGTGTAGCTATGAATTGCTCTGTTGCGGTAAACAAAAAGACAATTTAGTTTTAGGTGTCTGATTGCTCCAGGTAGTTTCCATTGAGACCCTACGCCTGCGTATACTAGTGGGATGATAGTTTTGGAATGAACCGATAATGCGCTCCGCATGATATCACCATCTCAAAGCTTTTTCCCATCATCATCATCAGGTTCCCGCTTCTTCTTTTAGTAAGCAGTGGGATTTCCAATTAACGGAACATTGAAGCCGTGTAGGTCAGGATAAAGCTTGACTGATGCTCTGGGTGCAAAGGGGTTATTTTCAACTAATGAACCAGAATCGAAGCCTGACACGTCAGCCGTTTCCTAGTAGACAGGGAAATGATTTAGGGACTTTCCTAAAGTGGCTTTCCACATTTTTCAGGCACTTCAAACCCTTTTTATCAGGATGTCCTCCCATTAAAATGAACCTCCAGTTTTATTTAAGCATAAAAATCTGCGAAAATCTCATATTCTATTTTCACTATTTGTTCCACTTGGACGGTGACAGTTACACAGTTTTAAAAGTTGAAACTTTTAATTTGTGCAACTCAAAGGTAAGATACAAAAACTTGAGAAGCAGACCAACTAAATGGAGTTCAACACAGTGCAGATATTTTTCCGTTCTCCCTTCCACAACGATTCGACAGTACCTGAACACGGTGCATTTTAAACATGACTAAAATGGTACTTTCCTTGATGCAGAAATACCAATTTCATCACTCGCTGTAATAGTAAAAAAATCACGAAATCTGACTATTACAGTACACATGATCCGTCTGACCTACTGAGCAGCATCAACTCCCGATTCAAACCCTGCCAAAAGGGATTTCCATAATCACACGAACCCACTTGACCTGGTGAAAATGGTGCGAAAATGATTTCCATCTGAAGGGCCAGTAACAGGTGGAAGGCAAAAGGCATAATGACAAATTATACAAATCCTTTGTGACTAATTGGACAGAAGTCTCACTGGAAGGAACGTCTGCACCGATTAATGGTGGATGAAAAAGTTGATCTTTGGGAAATGAAGGGCACGTGCCCAATTACGACCATCCGTGAAGAAGCAAGGAGCCCGGCAGTGGGAAACCACAGAGGAGGTCAAGGTTGTGCAGACACACAGCTACTAGTTTCCTAACCCCCCCCCCCCGTGTCTGAACAACAGTGAGGGTGCGGAAGACGAGCGAGGTGGCCTGAGGTTTGAAACAGACTTGCGTTGAAGCCCGTCTTAGAGGAAGCTGTTGTAGGCCCAGATTGGAGATGAGTCACACGCAACAGCAGATTTAGGTGAGGATGGAATCGGAATTCATGTTTAACTGATCAAATCTGCGTTTTCAATGCCAGCTGGCTCGGCTCAGTTAGTGATGACTAATGCAAATGGGCCATTCTCAGGTTTTTTCATCAACAAACTCTCAGCCGTAGCTCATTCATAACGATGCCGCTTGAAGCCTAACGACTACGTTTTTTGTTGTCGGAAGAATTGTATTTATTATTCCTTTTTATCTTCCATTTGAATAATTCCACTTCATCTGTGCCATTGAATTCCCCCTCCTGAAAAAAAGCACCTCTGTCTTAGCAGAGAGCCACATAGAGCTCTGGATCAAAACCGGACTGGTGTGGACTGGTGTGGATTCGGGTTAAATGCACCCGCGATCCCACCGAGGCCCCCGAGGGCCCCGAGGTGCCTGCTGCTAACGACCCCCTCGGTTCAAAAAGGAGCAACGCTTTCATGTCTCTTTTGATTAGTCAGGTTTGGCCTGGATAGATTCTTCAGTCAGATGGGATTGCTGAAGAGACAACGGCGCCACCTCAGCGTGAATACGCTACGTTTTTCTCTCTGGTCACGTCTCTTCTCTCATCTTTTGTCCCTGAATTGTTTTTGAAACTTCAAAACGCCAAAGAATCACATTTGCGATCAGTCTGAATCATACTTTTCCAACATGATTTATTAGATTATTTCATTTTCGGGGGTTTTCTCTCTGGTCCTCTCTCTTTCTCTGCTTCGTCCCCGCTGGTCTTGCGCTCTCATACAGCTTATATTACTATATATTACTGTTATATTACAATATCACACTGGGAAAAGTAATTTGTTTTCAGTTTATTTGTATTTCTTCAAATAAATCTCTCATTTCTCATCCAGTGAAAGTTGGGTGCCAAAGATGATGCTTACACCCTTGAGAGAAAGAGACAGATGAACCAAATTTGTAAAAATGCCTGGTGTAGAACAAAGCCTGCAACCACGGTGCGATCGCAGTGCTCCCAAGGTGTTATGCGAGTAGTGGCTGTTCCTGCAGTTCAGCCAAATATATTTGGAAATTCAACAAAAAAAATTAAAGTTAGTAAGAGGGGTTCAAATCTGCGTGGACATTGACTGTGTTGCTTCAAAACAGAGGTAGTGTAATAAATCTCAGCCTTACGTCGTCGACGTAACAGCGTGTTCATTCGGTGCGACTGGAGACTTTAATGGATAGAGTAAATGGAGATTTTATCATTTGCTGTTGCAATTTATCCCAAGAATACTTAAACAAGCAGAACGAATATAATGTTTAATAGTATCCGGATCATTTTCCTCTGGGAGTTGGCATCCCACGAATGTTAGTGATAGATTGCCTAATATTAGAGACTTCATAACGTGGTAGTTTCTGGCCACCGAGCTGTAAGTGGTTCTCTTTGGAATAAAAATGCCAGAGGAAAAGAAGGACTACTCTAAAGGAAACGAAGGTAGTGGTTTGGTAGATATCTCCACCTCTAAAATCTAAATATCACCATGAGATGTATGACACCAAATTGCTGTTTACTTGACCCCTTGACCGGAAATTTGTCTTTGAGCCATTTACTCGACCAGCGGATTGCTCTTCAAGACCGTCTACCTTTGTCTTACACCTAGTGTTTCCCTTCCAAAGACAGATGTCCCTCCATTACTATATATTCTGTCTCTGTTGTGTGTTCTCTTCCTCCTGATTTGAAGGAGTTGTGCACACGTCCGGAGTCCATATGCCACAATTAATCATACGGTAGACCATTCTCTCTCCGTCTCATTTCCCCTCATCTCATTTTAGTAAGCGTTCAAGTGACTCCGAATTTGCTTGTGGCTTATGTATAGAAAATGTAATACCTCAATGTTGATTTATTGTTGTAGAAATATAAGATCCGGGTGGACTCCATTCCCTCCGCTGAGAATGGTCAAAAGGTGTGTGATAGACCATAACTGAGAGAAAAACAAACGTAATACAAGTGTTGGCTCACATTTAGATGTGAAAGAAAAACCTTTTACAGTAATTTACTTCCTGTAAGAATAGATGAAATATTTAGTGGCTTAAAGATAACCAGGGAGTGTGTAAGAACAGAGTCTGAAAAACAGGAGGGAGGCATTCATCCAGTAAACATGTCTTTCCTTCCATCTTTTTTAAGGCATTCAACCCTTTCCTGAATCGTTAATCACCTTTTCCTTCTCCCTTTCTCCACAAACTGCCAAATCACCCCTTCCCCCTCCCTCTCGTCTTCCCCTCCCCCCCTCCTTTTATCTTTGCAAAGCCACTTCAAAACACTCATAAGCTTTGATTAAAGACCTCAGCCCGCGTTTTTGACAGCCTGCATACATAGCGAATTACCATCAGCTGGCAAAAGTGGTTATTTCCTTTACTTATTAGCCAGCGATATTCCCCAGAAGGCGACTGAATGGAGATTGATGTCTTGGTAATGGTCATGCAGGTATCGCTCTGCATTAAGTACTGCTGAGGGGGGGAGGGAGGGGGTGATATCAACTCCTTTGACCCAATCTGATAAGGGTCACACTGGTGGAGGCTTTGAATTGGGGCTGTATGAGAGGAACACCTGCTGACTTGAGGCCAGAAAGGCTGAATACGCTTCAGTCACTTGCTCAAATGCATGAACTTTGGTCCACTTCCATCATAACTGACGTTCTTTGTAATCAGAAAATAGTTCAACGTGGCAGGTTATAAAACCGGTAAACTAAAAACGACGACCTCATTCGCAAATTGTTACACGGTTGACAATTGTTGTATTGAAAACATAGACTTCCATACATTAATCCCCCAATTAAGGGATGTAATGTAATCCTTGAAACTGAAAATGATATTGAAACCAATTTCTACCTGGATATGGTTATCCGAGCAGTCCAACTGGTTCCATTTCAAACCCTCCTTTTGCCAGACAGCGGCTCTGAGCTGTGGCCAGAAGATTGTCAGTGCTTTCATGATAAGAGTCCATGGAGGAACCTGCAGGTTGAAAGTAAAGAGCTCAGGAAGCAGCCGACCACAAGGACGGTTACAGTGGATTCCACCCTCCGGTTATCTTAAAGGGTGGGGAATCTGACCGGTGAGGATCTTCTGATCCTGGTTGCATGCAAACAGGCGTCTGCTTTTGTATTTCTCATCTGAATTTACGGTAAACTTTGGTTCAATTTGACGGAGGGGGGGGGGGCTGTAAAGTACGACCCTCGCGCGCACACACACGCACACACACCTGTGAAACAACGATCCGGTGTCCTCGTGTTCTCCACCTGAGAACGGCATTTTAGTAAAGTGCAATCCACATCTGCCCAGGAGGAGACCACAGCCGACCACGCGCACAACACACGGACACGTAGGGACACTCCGGCAAATCGCTCATCGGGGGGGTTTGACGATGCCACTCTGGCTCTCTGAGTGCTTGAAGCAAGGTTCATCAGCCAGCGAAAGAGGCAGAGCAGCTCAATCAATGCAGTGGTCAAAAAAATATATTTTCGGTTACCGGAGAGAGAGCTCAGAGGAGAAAAGACCGATTATCTGCAGAGAACACTTGACTGGCTTTGTTATTCTCGTGGGGCTGTGCCAAGATTGACACAAAATTTGTACTTTATTCTGAGAAGGCAGTTCTATTTTTTTGTTGTTTGTCTATTTCTCTTATCTGTACCTTTCTCCCACTTGTTTATGTCTGGTTTTGTTCTTGTCTGTCATTGGAAAGCGTCTTTGGGTACCCAGAAAAGTGCTATAAAAAACAAAAGTATTATAACAATAATACCATTATACTATTATTATTATTATTATGTGGCTTACCTCAAACTAAGCCCAAATTAAACAGACCCTCGTCTCTTTGACCTTAACGATTAATACCACTAAGAAAGCATCTCAAGAATGGTTAAGAAATAATAGCCCGTGCTGCAAAAGCATTTGAGATAACGTTGAATTAAAAATACAAAAAAAAAAGTCTAATAAGAGAAATTTAGAATTCTCAATTAAAAAAGCCAGGCTTCCATGGCAACAGTACTACAAATATTCATGTGACAGAGCTGTTAGAAACACATTCACTAAGACAACCTGACACCTATAGAGCGTAGGACGGAGTGTGAGGTTGATGGGGGGATAAACATGGAGTGTGGAGGGGGGGGCTTTGATAAAAGTTAGAGAGCGAGGACAATGTGAGGACAGCAGTAAAAGGATCAGAAAAGGGTGCGATGGTGCAAGGACGGCGAAGGGAAGGCATCACAAAATAAACGCACTAAATGAATCGTTGAAGTCGACGTGTTTCATTCGCTCAAAGAACTTCATCGTGAATATGAATCAAAGGGGAACGAGGGACCAATTATTGGAGGAAAAATAAAATGCACACAGTAGCAGCAGTCCAGCAAAAGTAGTCAGGTCCACACACCTGCTATCTCACAGGGAACTATGGATTTCTGCTCCATGTTTTCCCACGAGGTGAGTCACGAGGCCTGGGTGCTTTATTCATATTCTTTACTTCAACGGATTGATCACCTTACGTTCCTGGTGAAAGGCTGAATGTTGTTTCAAAGTCTCGTGGACGTTTCTTTAACGGCACGATTATTCAGAGGGAGAATTTCCCATTAAAAAAAAAAAAGAAATGATGATGAGTGCACATATTTCACACAACCCTAACTCAACGTTGGCAAGCGGCAGCGCTGGTCGCGCTCGGCATTAGTTATTAACATACGAGTGGGCACTGGGAATGATTGCGAGGTACAATCAGTATCTGGTTCTTTTCCATCATTACTTCCATCCCAAATGACAGTTAGACAGTCCGGCGTCCATTCCCACGTCCTCCATGACCCCGTGCCATGTATCTAATACGATCAATATCAATACCATGTGATGTGGACCTCATCGGCTTCATTATGTCAGAAAAGCTACATGAATAAACAAAGAAAGCACGTCGGCAGAGATGGAAACATCTGTGTTGTTTATACAACAGCACAAAGCGGATCTCCTTTGTTTTACCTCCGTTTCTCCCCAAGAAGCAGAGCAGGAAACAGCTCCCTCTCTCTTAGGGATATGTTAACTTGGCACTCCCAGTCTCCATAATTACCATCTGGTTTAATTAAAAAAACAAATGTTAAAACCAGCTGACTGGTAGGTAAATGTTTACATTGTCACCAGCACTTTGACACAAAGGAGTTATGCCTTTTACATTTAGACACAAGTCAGACAACGCTCTGTGTAATGTTTGGAATTGTGGATTCAAGTTAACAGCCTGATTGAAAATGAGAGAGAGAGAGAGAGAGAGAGAGAGAGGGAGAGAGGGAGAGAGGGAGAGAGAGAGAGAGAGAGAGAGAGAGAGAGGGAGAGAGGGAGAGAGAGAGAGAGAGAGAGAGAGGCCCCCAGCACTGCCGGTGTGGTTTTTGGTGCCCGTGTGACTCGGAGCCTTCATTTGTTACCAGTGATGGTTCTGGTTGGATCTTTGTCCTTGGTTGAGGACGGTGTCCCCCCCCCCCCAGGTCTTCCAGAGGGACAGAAGCAGTTGTCATGGAAAACAAAGCAACAGATGGCCGTCTTGAATTGAATCAAGTTGGGAAGTGTGCAGTGAGGCTTCTCGACACGGTGGCTCTGCATCAACTCGATGGGAAGCCGTCCGCCTCTTTTTTTTTCTTCTTTTTTTTTTGTTCACATAATGTTAACACAAAAGAAATGAGTGAGAAAAACAAAACATGTTAATAAGCAATTAGTGATTAACTGACTTAAAAACCTTATGGTAAATAATGAGTTTTTTTCCGCCAGTAGACAGAGATTCATGTTGACATTTTAAAAAGAGGTTTTCATGAATATGAATGAAACAAAACCACTTTCTTCCTTCCTGATCAACTTTTAACCAGCAAAAAAAAAAGACTTCAGCAACGACTCATCATTACTCTTTCTGTCAACCACTAATTAAAGTGAAACGTCTATTATACTGACATTATTTGTTTTAAACTTTCTAATTTTAGTCCGCTCAGATGGCTCCCACCTGAAAGATCAATGACCTCAGTCAAGATAGCATGCAGGTAAGTTAACATAACAAATCTTAAGCCTTTTTACAGCTGAGGACATTGCTGTTTAGGGCTGAAATCTTGAAATAGATTTGTGAAAACATTCAACCTGCTTTAGTCACACATACATAGATGAAATGACCCTTATTGGGTGTAACTATGCCCAAAGAAAGACCTCTGGAAATGTATTCTGCTTTTTTTGGCTCCACAAAAAGAATAAAGCAAATCCGCAGTGTGTTCGGAAACGTGGGCTGAAAAATCCAACTTTAGAGTTTCCACAAGCCTTAGTGGTCATCACAACCTTTCAGGAAGAGCAGGCGTGACACTCGCTGATGTGCTGGTGTGTGATGCACAGCGGGTTTAAGCGAGGCAGCCTTTAGCCATCTGTTTAACACGTCGGAAATCACGTTGTTATACATGAGCCTGGCAGCAGCATTCCCGACGTCCCACTGGCTTTGGGCCTAACCCTGTTCATGTTATTCTCCAGTTGCTCAAGCGGTAAAGACTTAAAAGCCAGAAGATTCGGGAGGTCTATGTCTCACTTTGCACATGCACCGATAACATACTGAGGTTCATGGGGTCAGTGAAGCAGTTTGATGTGTGTGCACTTGAAAAAATAAGGTCCAGAAGTGAAGATTTCTAAATAAATCAAACATACTTGTCATCTGTAAAAAAAAAAAAAGTTCTACTTTTCAAGTGTATTGAAATTTTAAATAGTTTGCGTGTTTCATTATACTGTTTGTAGCTTCCACTGCTGCATATTCAATATTCAGTACCTGGGGGATCAATGATTAGAGGCATTGTAGAGGGAGCAGCAAGTATTCAGAGTTATCTTTTTCTTTCCTGAATTAAATTAAAGAAGAAAAAAAAAAAAAAGATAAGCCAGGAGTTATAGCCCAAAATGAAAAAGAGATTTAAATATATGCTTAAATATGTATACATGTGTGTTTATGAGCATTAACTGTATTTGTGAAGAGGGCTTCTGTGTTTGGTTAAAGGTATTAATTTGTCTATATATACATGTAGCTCCTGGCTCGGGTGCTTCACCGAGGAGAGAAGGGAGAGATATTGGAGGAAGAGAAGAGCGGATGATTTCGGTGCAGCTCGGCCTCCGAAGAACCGATTCCCGAGGGGAAACTCGCAGGAAACTAACAGCCACGAGCTTCTAGAAAAATTAGGACACTGCCAGTGTTTTTTGGGGGGGGGGGGCGTACAAAACACTCGAGTGTGGGCGAGTAAAAAACAACACAAGTAGTGAAGGATGCTAAGGTTAAATGCATAAAATAATGCATTTTTATAACAGTGCTCAAACCTTTGACCATTTTCTATGAAGTGACCAGAGAACATGTGGAAGGTGAATAAAGAGAGAGGTGAGAGGTGGTGGAAAAGATGAGTCGATCACACGTATCCCCTCCATTGATTAAGCTCCTGAGCAGCCTTCGTCTATTTCTAGAACTGCAACCGTCCTCCAAAAGACTCTGTACGTGTCAAAATACAGTAATGGGCAATATTGGTGGTGCGAGTGCATTTTCTGCCAAGTAAATGAGACTAATTTCCAAACATATTAGATCAATTAGACACGGCGAAGCTCTCTCATGGAGACGTTGATCAGCAGTGAAGTGAAGGGCGGATCAAAAGCTGCAAGCTTACTGGGTCACAGTTATTGTTGTGCTCTCACATAGGGAGGCCAAAGGGAGCTGTGGTAATTATTAACAGTATTTACAGTCTAGTGCAGTATTTATTAGCCAGGTTAATCTAATTGAGATTTTAAATAAAAAACCTGGTCAAAATGGCAGCGCAGAGGTTTCACTTGAGGAGAGTGATAAAAAACAATTAGTATAAGGACATACCCAGCGTGCCAATGTATAATGAGTGCTAAAATGTTCCATTACCCCGTTTTTAAAAAGTGTGCACGCCCCTGAGAGACAGCAGCTGGAGCAGAGTGGCTGGATTTGTGCGACTTGGCATGTTGCGTCAGTGTGTTTCACATGCGATGGAAAATTGAGGTGGTGCTTTTCAAGCGTAATGCAATTTATAACCACCAACAGTGTCCGAGTTTAGCAAGTGGGTGCGATTAAAGAAAAATTACAAATTTGGCAGCAATAAATTCAGTTCAGTTTGAGGGTTTGACACCCGGATATAAACCAGTTAAAGGAAAACACACTAAAGAACAAGTGTTAAGCTCTTTCTGAACCAGTGATAAATCATATAAAAGGTGTGTTCATAAAATATGAACATGATACTTCTGCACTAATCTCATGGGTTCGTCCACCTGAATATGACCAAGCCAAACATTTGGTCAACAATGACGCAGCTCCGGACCGTAAAGTAGAAATACATGTTCCTGGAGAATTAAGTTTCCTTCGGCTTCTAAATGCACGTTGAACTATTTGCATTTGATCTGACCGTAGGCGGATCAAAGGCCTCAGTCTGGAGATATGTTTAATGAGAGCTCCCGGCAGCCAATTATTCAGAGTGACCTAATTGCACGGGTACAAACACACACACACACACACACACACTCCTTTTCTGTTCCCCTTCTTGCTGCGGTTTTCCCTTTTGCTTACATATCAACGTCCATCAGTCTCTTTCCTTCCTCGGCCCCTCTCACGTTGAATCGCATTCTCTGCGACTCCCAACGCATTTACAGATTTTCAGAGAAACATTGATCGATCGATCTGATTACAAAACCGCTGATTCCCGTGAAAGAACAGCCAGCGTTTGGGGTATTGATTCCGAGCCAGTTCACTTGATCCTTACAAACCCCACTGCGGGTTGTTTTGCTAAATTTAAAAAAAACGACCAGCGAAAAAAGAATACCTCACAGGACATATATATATACATATAGTAGTTTACTGCAAATTACTGTAATTTGCATTTAATTTAGAAAAAGGTCTTAAAAGATCCTAGTTTATGGACTATGATCCGTATAAGCAGTACTGTTGTGCTCAAAGGACTATTCTACGTATCTTTTTTTTTAAAGCCAATATAAGTCAGATCTGCTTTCTAAACTTTCTTATGAATCTCCTCCTATCGTTGCTCACCCTTTATTTACGTCTAAATGCAATTGATAAATGAAATCATTGACCTGTTTTTTTTTTTTTTTTTTTTTACAGAGTCACACGTCATTATCTTTCACCACATTATCCTCCATTGCCTTTTATTCTGGTCTCAGAGTGACTGATGCCTCTCTCCTTCGACAGATAACGGCTCTGTTGGGTTTCTCATACAGCCAAATCGCTGCTAGAACTCTTAAATCATCAGAGTGCACTCCGGAAATAAGGAAAGATGCATCTGAGTGGCGTGGCCAAAAGGCTTTGTGAGGAGCAGGATGGGAAACAGGAAATGTATTCAAAACAGAAGAAGACAGTTTCCCTCTCTCTCCACTTCAGTGTGTAAATACACACAGTAGATATTCAAATAATCTCCATTTTCTCTGCCAAATTCAGTCAAAGCATTTATTTTCAGTGCTTGTTCTGTCATGATAGCAGCAGAAACACTATTGTTAGAATTCATTATTTTTATAGATTTACATATCACTGGTGTTTAAGTTTTTTTTTTTTAAGGATGGGCATTTTGAACAAAAAGGAAGGAAACACAGCGTGCAGAACTGAAACATTTACTTTGGCGAATTAAGAAATAATTTCAGCCAAATTGTCGGAAGAGTGGAACAGGATTTCATTTTGTTTTCTGTCAAGTTTTCGTGAAATGTATTTTGCATTTAGATTCAGCCCGAATTTCAGATTACTAATCTAACAGAAAGACACAACGTGATTGTGCCACATAAAATAAGCCAGCATTACATCACTAAGCAGGTGCATGAAAAAACAAATTAAAACGTGAGGCAAGTCAAAACCATCCGACTTTTGTGTAGTTCATTTTCCAAAGTTCCACGGATCTGATCCCTTGCGTTTTGTGACAATTTGAGCAAACCCCCCTGCTCGGCCACGCTGTTCCCTCTCAATCAAATGTAGCATCACGGTTGCTTTTTGATTCATCAGCAGAGTTTGTTCACCTCGCTGAACAACGTTTCGCTCTAGACAGCTCATCCAGAGGAGGTACAGTGTGCCTTGTGAAGAACGGGCTCCTCTTTTCTTTAATCGAAAACCATGAATATACCAATGTGGAGGACTGTTTTTACGTCACGCCTGGGCCCTCTGCATCTTGTGATGATTCCATCCAAGCACTCAGCATCCCCCCTGATGGACCTCCAGAGGCATTGCCCCGGACTTCTTCAGCCGCCCTACATGAATTTTACCAACCACGTTTTTAATGTTTGGAAAGTTTAAGGTTTTCCTGCACTTTTAACCGACTGGTAATCTGTCGAGCGGTGGGCGTCACATTTCCAAATCAAATGAGTTCCCACGAATAATCATTCTTGAACTTTTGATAAAGTTTGAGACGAGACTCGCTTCATGATTTATAGGCTTTGTATCAGCGTAAGTATTGATATTGCTTTCACTAGATTGTTAGACTTCGATGCTGTGAGTTTCATTACGTCTATTACAGTAAATGTTTTAAGTTTAATATAAGTTCCCGTCCACGAGGTTTAAGGTCTTTGTGGAAAGTCTGTTCAGTGAAAAGATTAATTACAGTGGAGGAAAAAGACAATGTTTCTACCCCTCTGCTAATTATATGAGCCATTATTGGACTCAAATGAACAGTCAACATGACAATCCCATCCATTATAATGCCCTATGATTGGACTAATTACATGGCGGCTTTGCCCCTGCTCCCCTCAGAGAAATACTTAATTTATTCTTTACATACAGAAACGTGACTCAAATTGATTGGCACGATGAATGATTAGACGCTTGATGTGCCTTTGCAGATGATAAAAGTGCTTCTGAAGTCAAAAGCCAAGAAGTAATCCTCTTGTCTCCCCCCCCCCCCAAAAAAAAAGACATTTCTCATAGATCCTATCTGCTTGTGCTCATACTTTATCAGTGTGAGCGTGTAAATAAGATGAATTGCTTTATACCTCCCGGCAGTGACATTTCATAACACGTCATAGTCGCATATGTTGAAATGCTGCGTGGCTCAAATTCAAGACCTGTTGAATATTCATTCAGGTTTTGTTTTGCACACACACACTTTTAAAAACCAAAGCAAAACTGCAAAACTTTATTAGTCCCGCTCTAATGTCCACGCGTCGAATTGACGTAACCCGCTATAAATCATGAAAAAATGACTTCATTTCTTTGCAATGCTGCAACCAGGAGAACATCACTTCGAGTGACAGTCAGAGCCCATTTTCTCCCTCAGCTCACATTACGATCCTCTCACATACTCATGTTCCATAATTAATTTGCTGGCGGGCCTGTTATGACGAAGGGAATTGGTATAAGTTTGACTTGATAGCTAATAAACATCCCCAAAACATCCACACGCAGGCAGAAATAAATGTGGATGGCAGGGTGGGATGATAGAAGAAAAAAAAAACGTGCATGAATGAGATACAGAAATAAATCGGGGAGGAAGAGAAATTACATCGTAGACGGTTTCATTAGAAACTTAATATCAAATCACCTTTGTTGAAAAAGGAGACGCAGTGATGTTAATTAGCCGGTTAATTAGCAGGGCAAGAGTTTCTTGAAAGATGTACAAACTGGGAGAGGCTGGACTGAATGCAGTATTTCTTTCTCTAAACTGCCACATACTCGTTAGAAGGGGAAAACATTTAGGTTGAAAAGCATATGAATTGTGTCTTGCATGGGAAAATTTAAAATTTAAAAAAAAAAAAAAAATTCATCCTGTGATTTTATTTTGAAGGGACTTGCAGCGGAGTTTCGTCTTTTCGGCTTGTCATTAAGGGGTAAAGGTGGGTCCCGGAGCCAGACAAGTTGAGAACCACTGCTTTAAATAACAACCAAAACTATTATGATTTACATTTGCTTCATATTGTATGACAGATGCAGAAATCTCATTTGCACTTTGGCAAATGAAATATCCAAACATATCTCCCTGGCTAGATGCTATCAGGGCAAAGTGTGATTCGGATGAACTGACCCTTCAAAAATGATCATACCAACCATGTTGCTTAAAAAAACGTCATCTCAGTGATACTCTTTTTGACAATTTTGACAGCATGTCATGAAATCGGAACTTGACTCGAGTCACCAAATGCAACTCAGCAGTTTTAATGAGGCACAAAGACGCAGCTGGAGCCCTAAATATGCTGGCAGAACTCTCTCCCCCTCTGGGACCACTTCTACTGCTACTGATACTAATTAAGTGACTCTGGAATTAGTTCTTCACTCATTCTGTTTGCTCTGCTGCAAACCTCATCGTCCAAAAAGGCCCCGTCTCCCCCCTCTCTCTCTCTCTCTCCCTGTCAAATTACACAGGCTTTATGCTCATGAATTTCGATGTAGTAATGACTAGAAATTAGAATAATCGAATAATAAGAAATTAGAGGCTGTCCACCGGATATATTCACTTAACACACGGACACTCGTGGATGGAGACGAGACGAGACCAAGTGTCTGCTTTGGTCAAGCGAAAGTTCACAAGCAAAAACTGGCCAATTTACATCACAAACTCAGCCATTTATTTAAAAAATGACGACCTAGAAGAACATCTAGCACGGCCAAATGAGAGGACGGTGTGACGTTGTGCGGCTGGACGGATGCGATCTTTCGGAGAAGACAGAAAGAAATCACCAGCCCCGTCTCCTGGGAGACATTGAGCAGCAGGTTGTGACAGAGGCAGCTTTCTGAGACTAAATGTGCTCTCCAGCTCCGGCGGCCTCACTACCTGCTGAGGCAGCCCACACAATGTCTGCCCGGTCAACCAGAACCTTCTTTAGCTGCGCACACACACGTCAACACACACACACACACGCATACACACACTTTGTGACTTGGTCCTCCAGCTTCCAATATGACGAAAGAGGCTGTTGCTCGGGACACGGGGGGGTTGGTGGCGTTCTTCTCCTTCGCCCTTCTTTCTTCTCCTTGCTTAATAAATTAAGAGATAAGTGGTCGCACCCACAATCATGGTTTCAACCTAAAATTGAGTCAATACTGAGTACACCAGATTTTACGCGACCTTTTAGCTTTCAGCCCACAAAATTAAATCTCACAAATGATCGTTTTCAGGCAATGCGAGCTTTTGCATGGACAATTAATTTGGACATCATGAGCGAGGTGAATGAATGAGGTGATGTGGGAACAATGCGCTTTGCATGCACGTACGGGGACTATTTTTCCTCTAGACTGATGAAATGTGAAAGGCAGCTATTTACTATATTTATAATGTTGCTGGTAACCGTGTTATAAAAGCAATAAAGGCACGAGAAGCTGTACTTTATCGTCCAATAATGTAACAGTTGGAGGGTGTAGTTAGGCCCGAAGTACAGCCTCTCGTACCCTATTAGTTAGTTTCTTCTTTTGAGGTGATTTCGTGCAGTCTATATCGCCATATGGGCCGTCCCCGGCCCCAGAAACACAATGTGAAAAGGCCAGAGCATACCAGCAGCTTGGTAAACAACCACCTAATTAGACCCATTGATCACACACCTGGCTCAGTCAACCATGACATCACGGTCTGAACGGGGCCGCCAACATTCTGTCAATCCAAAAGGCTTCCGCACACTCGGCTTTGGTGTGATTCAGTGTGTGAGGGAGGTCGCACAGAGAGGGGGGGGGGGGGCACAAGGTTGTGCATGAGTGGATCAGAGCGAATTATACGTCTTTGACAAATAAATGCTTATTAGAGGCTAACATCCAACTCTTCTATTCACATTAAACTCTCTCCACTGAGCCATTAGTTTAAATGACAAATAGCTCAACGGTAAAGCAAGCAAGTCCTTAAAACACTCTGCCATTGCCTTCCAGAACCAAACAAAACATTCAAGCGGGCCCATTTTTATTTAAACAAAAATAAGCAAAGACTGAATGAAGATGGAAACATGTGCTTCCGCCGTCTGGTTCAGAAACCAATACCAGCCGACAACACATACATAACTACTGGAGGACTGGAGGGAGTGGGAACGGATTATTGCGATCAATATTTCTACTTTTTAGGTTGTGTGAGTATATTTCAAACGGCCTGAATCCATTTGAGAGAATAATCTGTCTCTGCCTCCTGTAACAAGGGGGCGGGAGAGCATCCTTCACAGCACTAATGGCATTTTCTTCTCGTCTAACTAAACTGATCTGACACACGTTTTATTTCTTCTTAACCGTTACATTTTTTCCCTTTTTTCAAATCGTACAAAACATCCTCCGTCTATGCTGCAAAGTTTCGCTCGGGTCTTACGGCATTGTCCACTCGTTGAAAGTCGCATCTGCGACGTCCCTCTGCTTCGCCCATCCGCCGCATTGCACTGCCCCCGCAGTCCCCTCCTCTCGGCCCGTCTCATTAGGAGAGCTAAATTAACCGTGGCGCTTACCTTCGGACCATGCAGAGATTTTACAGCGCCGCATCGGCCTCGCCTCACAAATGCTCCGACGTGTAATTGAATCTCAATCCTACCAGGCCCCTTCATTACAGAGGGGCCCTCTGCAGGCACATGCAGCGGCTGCATTACAAAGACACTAGTAGAGGCGTCGGGGGTCGGCTGGATGATGCTCTTTTCTACGGTGGATACAATGAGAGCTCGGTCCACGCCGACGCCAGATCAGCGCCGCGAGGGCCAGAAGGTGGAGGCGATGAGTATGGATTTTTTGGGAGGGGGTTTGACACTGTGCCTTGGCGGCCGATTGGTCACAGCGGATGCCACATGTGTGCAATGTCCTGTCAAGGTGTTGAGACAGAACACAGTGTAGTTTGATCTCACATGACTCTTCTGTTGAAGCAGTACATGATGATCAGTGATGATTAAAGCAAACTTTGAGTTCATTGTTAGACAAATGTACGCTTGCAGATTTTTCATGGTATGTATTAAAAAGAGCTGCACTTTGAATGGATTTAAAATGTATTTTGTTTTTAGAATGAATTTTCCATTAAAACATGGGTCCACTTATACATTTCCATTGCATTGCACAATGCATTGTTAGTTACTCTGAATCAACTTGATTTAGACTATGAAGCATTCATTTCAATTCTTGGAGGTAACCCAAAAATTATACTTTACCAATCCTGCTTTATACAGGTAGCATGTGTGTATCTGAATGTGTAATAGCACCCAATCTTGACAAAAGAATTGCCCGTTCATTCATTTTACATCACATTTGAATTGATGTGCAAGGGATAGAAAAGCTAAGATGTCAAGTTCACAGCCGAATACACTGGGCTTAAGATTCTTCAGTAACTATTGGCAGTTTGTAGAAGCTTTGATGACATATTTTCAATCCCAGAATGTACACACATTAAATGTCAGACATGCACATCTATATTCATTACTGCATATAGTCCAGCTGAGGGGACAGGGGAGTTTGCAGGGCAAAAAGAAGCTTCTCATAATATTAGTTCTCTCCAATCAGGTTTGTCTTTTTTTTTTACACATTCCCGCTTCCTGAGGTTTGTCTCTGATTTCACGAAGGCTTTTAATGTCACACACTTGAATCTCTTTTGCTCTTAGCTGTTGATTCTTCTCCAGGTTTGGTGCATCTTGTCTCCCCCCAGATCCCCCAAACGCCTCCGAGGCTTACTGATCCCGCATGCTGCCCCCTACGTGCAGCCTCCACTAATGCAGTCGGCACAGCCAGCTGTGGTGTAATTAATTTCTCATTAGTGTAGGCAATAATGACTATCTCGCAATCTCGCTTTCCCGTTCTCTCTCTCTCTCTCTCTCTCTCTCGCTCGCTGCTCGAAGCATCTTTTGTTGTCCCTCTCCTCAATTCACCACTGCTGCCAATTGCCTGCTGCAGGGAAACATTCACATCCCTCTGAAAAAAAAAAGAAGCAAAAAGCAAACAAACAACAATTAGCTTCCTGCTGACATGCAGAGTGGTAGACTCATCTAGTGCAAATTACCCCTTACTGAAAAACGGGCAACGGAGACTTTCCCTTTAGGTGTTCTTTAATGAACCGTCTACTAGATGCTGATTATTTACAGCACGTAGCAGCCGAGCCCCCACTGAAACAACACGTGCACGCCGTGCCAACGGGACAACGCGGCACCGACAGCAACTCAGACAGCCAGATGTGAGAAATATCCGCGCAGGTGTCCGTACACATATTTACAACTGAAGAACGAATCAATTCATCTTCCCCTTTATGGACTGAAACACTTCAGGCTTAACTAATGATATCAGTTTTACACATTTACAACACGGAGCATAATTTATCTAACAACCGAATAGAACAGTATTCAAACATTTTGAAGAGGATTTGGATTGTGTCATCCTGTCTCAATGTCTGATATAAAAACTTCTGATTGTAGTGAGAAAGTATGAAAACTTTTGATTCTTTTTAACCTGTGCTTCATGCGCTAATGTGCGTCTCGCTTTTTCCACCCCCCACCCCCCACACACACACACACACACACAATATCCATCTACTGCATATTTGTCCTCGCTTCCTTCCTTCCACTCATCCATACCGGTGCAAGTCCTTGTTTCCACTGTAATGTGGGAGAAAAAACCCACAAATGAACATCTTTGCAGGCCTCCTCTTGGAAACAATGTGGCATTAGAAAGGAATAACTCATGGCAAGCCAAAGTTCTTGTTTTATAAGAAACATGTTGAAATAGAAATTAAAACTTCAAATCTTGGATAGAGTCTTGAATCAGTGGCATTATCTCACGTGACGTGTCTTGATCTGGTTGTCTGTTTATACCTTAAGTTTGGAAACTGAAATTTTTCTAAACTAGCGTAATTTCCAAAAGGTGAAACCACGTTGCTTTGTTTGGCTTATGTTTCACATCACAGGATAACTATTTTCTATTGATTCCAAAGAAATAGCATTGCAGCCTGGCCAAGTTGGAATGATACAATTACCAGCAGTGCTGGGCTGCATTCTGCCCTGACTAAGTAGAGGAAGCTTAATAATTTAACACCAGGCTTCTTATCATTTATTAATATAAATGCAGACTCATCCACTTTTACGTGACGCAAACTTCGATATATCACTTCACTTTCAACCCGCTGAGTGTTCTACCTAATTGGATAAATAGTGCTTGGGTTTATTACAAGAAAGATCACCCTATTAGAGAGGGTGAAGGAAAAGAGCAAAGACTTGTCTTTTTTCTTCTTTCCCCGTTTTGCCTTCAAGACCCAAACACCCACGCAGTCATCGAATAAGAAAAGCCTTCATGGACTCCAAATTAGATACATTATAATGCCAGCATTGTCATTCCCTTGACAGTAAATCAACAGGCTGATTGAACAACATGATTTCCACACAGGTGTGCATTTGGCTCTTGACAATAAAAAAGGCCATGCTAAAAAGAGTGTGCCATCGGCCTGCTGACTGCAGGAATGTCCCCCTGAAATTGAATATCCATCCCACTGTCACGGTTTATCTCCACGGAGGTCCAACAAGCAACAGACGGGCTCGCAACCGCAGAAACACCGGTGACCCCACCCCCAGACGACCTCCACATCCAACCTCTTCACTTCACAAAATGTACAGTATATTTCAGAGTTCCTCCATGTCAAGAGAAAACTGCACATTTTACAGTGGTCAATTATTGTGACAACCACACACATAATAATACATAAGCTGCAAAGAACTGCAAGAAAATGAAATCCGATTAGGGTAACAAAAACGTATTAGGTCTCATTTAGGTGAATTGGCTGAAAATGATCTACGAAGGGCCGCCATCCAAGAGACAATCAATCAATTTAGCCCTTAATACTCATGACACCAAAACAGGCAAATCCGTATTTCACAACTCGTGAAATAAACAGTCAATCAAATAAAAGCCAAATTAGTTCACTGACTATAAGAGTTCGGAATTTATTTATATTATTGTAACCACAATGAACAAGGTTACCTTACCTTAAGTACTTATTTTAACCTAAACCATTATCCTCCGTTGAACCTAAACAGGCCTTCGTGCCTCACCCAACCAAAACCATGTGTCATAATACAGTCAGGCATGGGGAGCACTTTAAAAAACTTGAATAGATATTCTTGCACAAGTACAGAAGAGCACAGGATCAAAAGTAAGCGTATGTGCTCAGTCGGTTCCATTGAGAGGAAAAAATTAAATATGCTTTCTCCTCAGACAATGGAAAGCAACACAATATCCTCAGAGACTATTGACCACAGAGACCCCATCAGAGAAGGTATTGTCTGCAGTGTTCACAAGGAGTCGTATCTGCTGCCCTTTGGTTTCCTCCCTAAATCTTAAGGTCCACACAAATAATTGGATGCAGCCTTCGACACGCCCACGTGAACGAAAACACATGTTTATGAATGTAAAAACATTTACATGAATTCATGTCTGAAAGGAACACATCGACGCTGAAGTCTCAGATGAGTCTGAGCTCAGTTGTCAAAGAGTCACTCAGAATTGGTCTTACAAACAAATTCAACCAATCAGGGCTTGTGCTGCCTTTCATTTGTGTAACAGTGCTTTGCTTTCTACTCGCACAACCAGAACCCAATCAGAACATTCCCTGTTATTGAGTAAATCTCACAGCTAATCTGCGCTGTGCTCGATGTGAATTTGCCAGCATTAGAGAACAAGGCCCTCTGCTCTGAGCTGAACTCAGGCCGGACTTACAATGACCAGCATCTCTGCTGTTTGGAGGGTAATGGAACAAATAAATTATGCATTAAAGATTTAGCGTGCGGGGGCGGGGGAGGGGCGGTGGGGGGGGGAGTGGAGGAGAGAAGCTGGGCTTGAGCCAGAGACAAAGCCAGGCAGCGTTTGAGTGTAGTCTCTCTAGAGGTACTTCAGCAGGACGGGTCAAAGACAGGGAGGGATGAGAGAGTGGCAGGATGGGGGGGTGAGTGGGGGGGGCTCGGGGGGGGATCGATTGTGGCTTCATCTCTGGGAAATTGAACTGAATAAGAAAGAAATGAGTCAACTTACCACAGACAGAGTTAGGGGGATGCAGAGTTGCCATACACTGTAATATACACACACACACACAGTGAGAAGGGATTTGAAAAACCACAAGGTGCCCTGAACTTGTTTAAAATTATAAGAGTACTTTTTACCAACACAAGCGTCAGTGGACTGTATAGAATCCTAAAGCAATATCTAATATATATAATTCAACATTTTCCTCTCTCGGCAGTTTCAGCGTGGCAAGAATCCATGAACAGCAAGGTGTGTCTCTGTAAATGTCCTCAGAGGACACGTAGGGTACTATAAGTCTATAAGGCTCTTTATTGTAAAGGAATAGATAATAGAATAGATGGTCAAATTAAACTAGTAAACCTTTTGGGTAGAAAGTTTAACATATATATACATTGTAGGAACCGATCCAGGGACACTTGTTTCTCGTTCTTTTGTGTTTTCAGAATAGGTTGGATATGTAAACGAATGATGTGAATAAGACCGATAGTAGTTCATTTGCACATTTTAGTAGAGTAAAACCCTCATGGACCTGAATGAGGATGTTCAGGTGGGTAGGTGGTGTTTTTTTGTGTGTGTATGTTCCTCTTCGGCTTTATGGGACTTTTTCCTTGCTCAACAGCACTTATCACAAAAAACCTTATTAATATAAATACGGTGATGATTGATCATTTTTTACATATTTGTCCTTATTTGATGTTGATGCTTTTGCTACAATTCCATAAACACAACCATGACCAGCCCACCCTCTCAGGTGTTTTAACAAATTAAGGTTAATTAAACTTCTGCTCATGTGGAAGTTGGATACACCCCATCAACCATTTAGAAGTGCAAAAGGTTTGTTGACATCTTCCCCCCGAAACAGCTGCAACAAAACAGGTCAAAAGGTTCAGGCAGATGTTAATTAAGCACAGCGGGGCCTCAGGTTTGGTCCAGTGAGGTGAAAACATGAGGGAGGAATGCCACTGGGTTCTTAGCCCTGCAGAACTCTGGGTTTAATTCATTCTCAATAAGCCTCCACCCAGGGATGTGTCCCCCTTATTGACGGGGGACAGAGTGTCAGCGGAGAGACACGAAGCGGGTGTTGTAGGCTGGATGAAGACCGGACATGCCACTTGATTCTGGAGCCTCCACTGAGCAGAGCCGAGAGCTCAGCTCATCCTCACTGGGCCTCCAGCCTGGAACGGCATTGTACCCACTGCTGGCAACGATGACAAATGATGTCCTTGGTCCTCGTTTTTACACCGATAATCCCAAGTCATTGGCGGAGGAGGTTTTAATTAGTTAAGGGGGAATATCTATCTGGTTGAAGTTCAAATAATGTTGGTTAAAATATCATATATAATATAATCGTTTACTTTTCCGTCAACTGTGAACATGGCAGTTCTGTCCAAGATAAAAAAAAACGTATTAAAAAAATTAATTAAAAAAAAAAGCAAAACGGGTTGTTCAAATTTTTCCTTTAAAGTGCCACTCATTATCTCATGAATATATAGCCATAATTAACTCAATAACTTCATTCAGGATTCAATTAAGATACGGCACACTGATAGAGTACCATTCAAGAGCCAGTAGTTGCAATCTCCTCCTCCATCAAAGTACTACACCATCGCCTCACACCACAAACAGCTGTCTTTTATCCAGACGTATGGATGTGCTAAAAAGCACGTCTGTTGACTGTGACATATAAATGCATGAGCAGTTAAGCGTGTGCACACGTCACGCCTATCGTCGCGCCCATCGAGTTGCACATGAACACACACCCCGGCTACATTCACAGCACGATTCTTCCAAACACTCGTTAATCACTTGAGGTCCCGCTCGCAGGGATTGTGCCGTTCCTGTGCACTGCAACGCGCTTCACGGGAGGCCTGCATTAAAGAAAAGAGACAAGATAATAGGAATCGCTTCGAGCAAGGCTTGCTCCAAAATCAGGGTGTCCCGCGTGGCTGCAGAAACTGGGTGAGAATGTTGATTGCTGGTAAATAAGGTTGCAAATGAAAGGATATGAAAAGGGAGGATGCAGAGAAATGGATAAAGGAGCTGGAATCCAAAAGGACTGTTTGAATTATTAAGCTCTATTTACAATTTGATCCCAAATAAAGAGGCTTTTTGGCCCATCACTATCGTAGCGTTGAAAAATACATGTCATTAAATGCAGAAATGTATCAGTGCTGTAAGTGCATCTGTTTTTTGTAGCATCCAATTTCCATCTTCTTTTGCCTGAACAGACCTAAACATTTTTTCCATAAAACAAACATCAAGTCGGCTTTACCAGAAGAAAAAAAAGTTGGTAAGATTGGTATTTATTTATTTTTTACACAATCTGTATTCATCATTCAGAGGTTAACAGGCAAATGCTTATGTCGGCCTCATTTAAATGAGGAGGGGGAGGAATTATTTCGTCAGAGAGGGTCCAGGCATGACTTAAGCTTCCCAGATGTTATCTGGTCATTTCAGTAGAAAAGACTCAACACACAGATACATACATCTGACATTCAGTCAGTCGAAACAGATATTTCTTAAGTCACTTCACTTCCAAAAGATTATACATCACACTGGCACATTAGCCCAGTAGGCACATGTGAATACACACCCAACAATGTACACAGACTGAAAATAAATACCGTCACGTCTCCAGATAGTCCCCATCTTCTCCCTGTTGTTGTAAATTGACGCTGGAGCGTCGTGTTCCACCTTCTAATGGACGACCCCACTTTTGTCACCACCGACGAAGAGCTACATCTGTAGGAAAAAAAAAACCCTCCGCCTCGACCCCCCCAAAAAAAGGCCCACGTCACAGAAACAAGGACAAAACCGCGGTTCGATTTTGCCGTCGCCTCCGGGGAGATTCACGTGCGCGCCTCAACCCGGTGCCTTCACCTGATTCAGGCCCTTCCGGGTTGGTGGGATTGAGGCGATGCTTCCATCCAATCAGCACAAGGATCCGGACACACCTGAGCCCGACTCGCCCGCAAAGTAACGCGACGCAGCTGTTCTCTGGGGTTTTATAGAGACACAACAACCTCAACAACCACTATCCCCCCCCCCCCCCCCCCGCTACTCGTTTCTGTCTTATCTGCTCCCCCGGCAGCTCGACTTCGTCTGAACGGATGAGGTCGAGAAATCCCCCCCCCCGAGGTATACGACCTGTAATCCCGTCATTATAGGGGGAAATAAAGATAGCTCCAAGGGAGGAATCCCCCTATCCATCATCGTCCGCTTGTGATATAAAGCTAGAGCAGCTTTGAAAGAAGCACTTAAATCCGAAAGATCCAGAACAAAGGTTTAGCCCTCGACGTGGTCAATGTAAGACTATTTCCCAGAGTGCCACCTTGTTTATGGTGGTATGGTGTAGCTCCGGGGACGTTGATTGATGCTTCTTATTTAACTTTCTCCCTTTAACACAACGCACAGGTGTCATGAAATGAGAGAATACAAATACAAGGAATACAACAGACGTATTAAATGAAGCATAGGCGTAAATTCAGTCTGGAAGACTGGAGTAGCTACAGCCCCTCTGTCTATGTCCCTCCACGTCTCTTTTTGAAGTATAATGAATTGGACAAACTAACTTGGCACCTTCATTTCCCCAAACATACACGGAGCTTTGAGCTGTGCAACATCAAACATAAAAATCCACACTACCTGTAGCTCCAAGTGAACTAACAGTGTTTTTTACTTGTTAGATGTGGATAATAATGTTATAAGTAAATTAGGATCTACATGGACACCAAGCACGGGCAGGTGAAAGCACCTTGTGCGCCGCGGTCCTTGGTTGTGAGGATGTGTAACTGTTGACAAAACTGACCCAGAGCTGCTAATGGACGTGGTTTTGGTGGTATGTCTTCATGCCTGGTGAAAATAAACAGTTCGTGCACGCTTGCACATGGAAGAAGTTTGCCCTTCGGGGTATTCTGCTAAAAAAAGGGTTTATTTTAACTCAAACCAAAGATCTTATCCGAAACCTAACCGTTTGGTTTTTTGCCTCAACCCAGATTTCCTGCAGAGTGGCCTTTCTGACAGAAAGAGGATTTCTGGCAAGAAGCCCAGAAGGCAAACATCTCTCTTGTGTGTTTATCCATCCATGTGTGCTACAAACGCCAAAAAACACACACACACACACGCACGCACACACACACCTGAAACCAATAAATCAAAACAATGCCGCCATGAAAGGATAAGATATATCTATTTTATTTCATCTGCTGTGGGTGTCAACAATTACATAATAGAAAATATTAAGTGATGCAAAAAAAAAGGAAGGAATAACTTAGTGGTTCTTCGGTGTCAACAAGTCACTGTCACTTCTGCTTTAGAATTCCCTTCATCCTATCAAGGATGTCCTCTAAAAGCAGTCTAAAAAGATTTAAAGTTGGCAACCTAGAACTACTTGAAAATATGCTCTACTTCAATTCGATTGGACCATCTGAGTAGTGCAGAGTAAGAGTAGCTGCACCGAACACACAAAGAGCGCATTTTCAGATCAAAACCGTTTGTTCAGAGTTTGAGTGTAATTCAAGAAGTTAAAGGTCGATATGTAGTGCCTCCCACATTCGTCCAAGGCAAACAGAGGCTGCGGTCTATGGCGACTAAAGCGATGAATAGGATAGGTGGTGAAATTGGATAATTAACGTCCACGGTTGGTCACCAGCCACTTTTAATGCAGCACAACCTGTCGCTTATCTCCCACCTTCACTCTCAGTGGATGTGAGGCCCAAGCAAAAGGCGACAAAGGGACTCACCGCCTCCATGTGGCGCAAGCCAACAAATTAGCAGCAAGAACTGAAAGAGAAAATTGCTCAGAAAGGTGGCACTCAAGGAGCCGGCGGAGAAGGAAACAGGCCGAGGGGATCGGAAGGACTGGCGGGCACACTGAGATTAGGTTTCTGAAGTTTAAGACGGGAAATTGAGCCCTTCTTCGCTTCATTGGTTTGCCTCCGCTCTGGCAGAACAACCCTCCGTGATGACTTTCCATCTCGGGCTTAATATTCAGAGTCAGAGATGATTTAGAAAGAAAAAAAACACAAACAAAATTGCATGTGGCTGAATGCTGCTGGAACCGTTGGAGGCCAGCACGGCCTCATCAAATGGCGACCTGCGTGAATGGAGAGATGACAACATCAGCGATATTATGTAAGAGTGCACGTTTGGTCGTATTGCCAACGTTAAAATAACACAAAAGATGTTGAACATTAGTTTGTTTCTTCTGCCCTGCTCCAACGTAAAAGCAACCCCCACGAGATACTGTACAAGTAAAAGGTTATATAACACCATCATTAAAAAAATAAAATAACACAAACTATTTCACTAGCCCCTAGAGGTGTGAAATGATCACATCCACACTACCGCCAAGTTCAGTAACGGAACCCACACACTCATTCACACCACAGTTGTACCCACAGCTCGCCAAAACCATTCCCATAACTGCCAATGGAATCCAAGCGAACCCTCCTTCTCCCGCATAATGCAATCTGCTGCTGCAGCTGCCTCGACCATCGCCTCGGCATCTCTCCCCCCTTCTCCTCTTCCATCCAAGACAGGTCGGAGAGCAGCTCAACCAGGGATGAACCCGACGGCCCCGTATCTCTCCCTTTGCTGATTGGACTCTTCATGGTTGGGCGGCGCTGGCTGTGGTGGGATCTGTGGTGATTATTCTGTGCCACGGGCGGCCTGGTGGAAAACAATTTTCCTCTTGGTTTTTCTAACTGTATCACTTTTTTTTTTTTTTTTTTGTTGTATCACCTTTTTAAAATGAAAAGGGTAAACAGTCTTAGAGCCTCAAGACGTTTCTCATAGTTCTTATTTTTAGTCTCCTGATGTTGAATAATTCCCTGGGTGAGAAGGCAATTTTTTTTTTTCTGGACGTGCAACGCAAGCCTCGGGGAGAAGTTTGATTCATTTAGTCGTGGCCTGTCAGTCATGTTTGGTTAAAGTCTTCCAGGATACTTGTCAAACGTAGAATAGGAACGCACAAATGTCATTGACACAATCCTTAATATTGCGTGTGTCACATTAAAGGAATGTTTCAAGTGGTTTTAAGTCATGTTGGACTTGAGCAGCGAAAAAACATTTTTAAGACCCCTAAACAACCCCCCCACACCCCCCCCTTAAGAAACAAATGTCATTTTAGCTGAACGGTTGCATTTAGAAAATTTCCCATGAGTCCCTGAACTGAAATTGAAACTTGTTCATTCATGAAGCAGTGAAAATGTTCTTATTATAGAATGCCCTTAATGGAGTAAACCGATCAAATCTTTAAGATGTCTTTTTTTAGGTTTCTAGAATTCATCTCATTGCTGCTCCCGTCCAAGGAGTTAAAACCTTTGCTTCATATAAACAGAGATACTCAAATGAGACAATACCTGGCAGCGCTGCAGGAACATTTGAAATTTTCCAGCATTCTTGAGTTTCTTTCAGTTAAAGATGGAAGTGTGAATCCATCTAATGCACATATAGCAGGGCCTACATTATGTAAGATTAATAGTCGGCCATTAATCTATATTCACATCCTCTGCTATTGATTGAATTCAAAATAGCTTAAATTCTTAATGTGAAGCGGGATATTCACGGCTATGATGGTGCGCATTACTATATCTCCATGGATGAAATATTCTATTTCAAACCACAGCAACCTCTGTGTTATGCGTATAAACCTTTTCGAGTGGTGTGTTTTCAGCCCAGAACGGAGCGTCGCATCTGTCCTCACAGGAGAAAGCAAATGGATTCCATTTCAGGCGTTGTCACACAATTGTCTAACCGTAGTAATTGCAAACGCATGGTGAGGAGTTCAGACTGTGGCGCACACACAGAGGGAAGGCTCTCCATGTGTTCTTCAGTCGCTCAGGTCCGGAGAGAAGGGACACCAAGAAATACGGTAAAATACTGTGATTTTACTGTAAAAAACAAAACAACGTCTTTGTGTTAAAATAGTTGTTTAGTCTCTCCCACTGTTTACATTCTTTTACATTTCATCACGTTCAATCAAACGTGTTTCAATCAGTGAGGGCATTAAAGTGCCCATTAAATGACAGCGCAGTCAGATCAGGGGGAGAAGAAACGGCGTAATAGAGAAAAAGAAGCAGATAAAAGACAGAAACCGGCAGAAATACAAGCGGAAAAAATCCTCCATCCGTCAGATCAGCTAAGGAATAACATTCCTTCCTGTTTGCACTGCGCGAGGCAGATGGTGTCTGGAGCTCATTTAATCACCAGAGGGGTTAATAAAACAAACGTGAACTCCACTCGGCGAGTTACTGACTGAGAGGATTGTCGCAGTAACTCCGCGCCGCGGTAACCCCTCCACCTCCAGCCGGGCCCAGAAAAGTGCATCGGATGCGAAAGAGCCTTCGACATTCAGCGAACTCTTGAAGAAAGCCTCGTTGTGAAGGAAAAGGGGAAGTCCGAATGGATGGAATATGAGAAAAACGCCCCGACGTGGTTTTTTGCTTCGAGTGACTGATTCCTCCCTCCCGACGCGGCGTCCTCACCGCCACGCGCATCCGTCATCGTCTCAACCTCGGGCCCTTTGTTTCACGCCATATCTCAGTGTCTTTTGGATTGTGGTCTGCATAGATATGCAGATACCAGATATATATATATATATATTGTTTGGGCACTGGGGAGCGTCTTCGGGGTCAATGCTTATTGTGCCAAAATAAAAGAGTAAACACATTTATGTGATTTCTAATCATCTTGCGACTTCGATATGATTTCCTGAAGGAACAACAAATAAGAAAGCTGAGGCCATATTCTCTTTCTCGTATGGCAGATTCACACAATTTGAATCTACAGATAACTGTTAGGTGTGCAGAGGAATTCTTGTGCGTCTAATATTTGTTTTTATCGTAGTAGTTAGTTTGAGTCACACGGGGGGAAAACACCGGGGAATTTAGAGGAACAAAATGGAGCGCCGAGCATTCCAAGCAGTTACAATATTTTCATCCTCAACATTGTTTTCATACCGAGAGAGAAATTCATTCTAGTTTCCCCGACAGTGTGATGAAATGTTTTGCATTTGCAGGAGCGTGAATTAAATTCTGTCTGCGACTATGATTACAGTGGCCTGCGTTTGCTTGGGGTGGGGGGGGGGGGGTATTTTTTGACTAAAATAATTAAATTTGCCCTTTGCTTCAGGACTATGAATGTTTTAGTTGCTCTGTTCCCCTATGCACTTCTGCACCATGAAACCAAGCAGTGTCAAGAGTGGCTTTGATCAAATAATGGCTGTGAAATTAGTCGGTAACATATGCAAATGTTAATATACGGATTTGTAGATGTTCTAAGCAGCAGCCTTGAGGTACCGCTGCATGCATATGTCAATATACAGTTGGCATTCTATGAACTTGATTTTTCATTCATTAAAAAAAAGAAAAAATCCTTTTAGTGTTGAGCTTCAACAACAGTGGCATAATGTAAAAAGTGGTGATAATGGAGATTAATATTTAGTCGAGAAAACTATTCAGATGACCTAAATCAAACTATGCTGTGTTAGGTGATGGTCTTTTTAATATCCAAAACAGACTCTGTTTCTAAGAGAGTGGAGTTACTTTGTGATTATTGTGCTATGATGAGAGCAAACATCTTTGGTCAAACAGAGTTTCTTCTCACAGGGATAAGTGAATTCTTGCTTCATGAAGTCAGTTTTAGGTGCGACCTTCTTGGTGTTAAGCATCGATTGCATTACAACAGGACCTAAAATGTCAAGTTAGTTAGACAAAATGCAGGTATATTTGATTGTGATATCTCAGATCCTAACACAAGGTCTGGCCCGGGCCTTCATAATGCATCACGTACAACTATTTAACCCAACAAATCACAAACACCATGATAGAAGTACGTGTCCTCTTGCTCAAGACATTGGGCGATCATCAGCATTACCTTACATTCACATCTGATTTTTCATCAGCATTATCTTCTATATATTTTATATATATATATATATATATGAAACTTCTTCTCCTTACTTTGCATGAAGAGGTCTGGATTGGATAATGGAGCCATTAGGAGCGATTCTTCTGCAGCGTCAGGACTTGCTGTGATGGAGGCGTGAAGCCTCATCCATCTGATCTCTCTAATCATCACATCCCCGTGCAGCTCCAACTTAAGGGAACATGCAATCAACAGAGCTGGTACAGAGCTGGGACTTCTGTCACTACCCGCTAAAATCGAGTGAAAAGATGGTATTTTGTGGGTGGTGGCTGTAGAGCAGAATTACACCAAAAATGTTGTGTATTAATGGCAAGTTGTAAGCTCAGCACGGTGGGTTTCTGGTGGTTAATGATGTGGGTTGATAAACAAAAGGAAGGTGATAAAGGGGGGTAAAAACCCACCGGTTGCAGATTAATCGTGTCTCACTTTTCCCAGGCGGTGCTAAATATTACTGTATGATATTTTATGATTTATGTACCTAGTCTGCTCCCAGTCTGCTCTCTACGTTGTTTATTACAAATGGGCTATAAGAGATCGTAGATTTATCTGTAAAGCATCATAAATGATGATGCTGCCACAGGAGGAAGGTATCACTCTTTTTATTCAGAAGGAAATTCTATGCAAGCTGCTGTGATTAAACAAGCCGTTATTTAATAATGGAGATCTCAAAATGAAAGTTTTATGTAACGTTCCACAGTATATCACAAGAATAGCAGATGTTATGGCTTTACGGATATGTGGGCAGTGTGTGTCCTCGTGTAAACTATGGTGAACAAAAGCCAGGGAGTCTGTAAATGGCTGCAGGATATTTGTTGAATTGCTCTGAAGAAGTGTTACGATTTAGATTGAGTAAGAACTTTGTTACCAATAGAGCAATGAAACATGTATCGCTGATACAAAGTCTGACACAATTTTTTATCCAATCCGCAAACTTTGTTAATGACGATTCCATTCTTATCTCTTTCCCTAAAATCAGGTATCCAGGGTTGCGGTGTGGCTGCTCATCTTTTAATTTTTGTCATTTTGGGGTGTGTGTTTTTCACTCTTTACCATTCAAACTTAAACAATATTACTATCTAAATAATAATACTATCTCACCTTTTGTAGAATATTATCTTTTTAAGAAGCAATTTATTGTGTTGTTTGTAGGTGTTCCTTTGAAACATTTTAATTCATCTTGGTACTTTGCCTGATATGCTTAAAAAAATGTCTGTCTATACTAGTAAAGCAGCCATTCTCAATATGATTTTCCCCTTTCCTGAGCACTGTAAACCCACATTATTTTAACACTGTATTTTTACCTATTCTCTTCTAAACAGGGAAACTCAACAAACCAAAATAAATCAACAATAATTATACTCTTCAGAAAAGGAACAAACATTTCCAGAATAGACAAAGTTTGTGGCTTAACTGTATTTCTTTTTGGCAGAGATGGGGACTTGGGTCTCGGGCTCAAATCACACTTCACACCTATTTGCATGCAATTTGGGATATCACCTGACCACGGGACGCTCCGGGCCAGAAGTCTTCCTGCTGTCCATCCTGTGGGACAAGAGAGGGCGACGACAGATCTGTGACCCATTTCTGCCTCACTTTGACCCCATTGTGAAACACTGTGTGAGAGTAGGAGCTTAAATTACAACGCTCCGTTTAAACAACATTTTGTAAGCAGACAAAACCGAGAGAGAGAGAGAGAGAGAGAATAATGAGAAGGAGGGAGACTGCAGCCTCACGCGTCTCTCCTCGTCCCAGGAATAGGGATTAGATTGCTGATGGGACATTTTGACCAGGCTGCTGATAAGCCATACTGTCTGCTTTTTGATTTAGAGTGTGAGGCTATCTAATGTAATAAGACAAAATAATGGAAATGCCAGCACAAAGATAGTTGGCTTTAATGGTCTGGGGGGTGCTTGTTCTGGCATGACTTTGGGCCACCAGCACCTTGGAGGATGTGGTCAGTGCTTTCAACTTCTTACATTGATATTGATCGAGTATCTCTGACTTGCAGCTTAAGGGTAAGTGTGAAAAAACGCCAATTCGGCACCGGCTGCAATACAGTGCAGTTCATTTCTGTCAAATACGAGGGGATTTGTTACTGGGTTGTTTTCAGAAAGGTAAACTGGTAACTTTAGCTGCAGCTATCTGGTAAAATACTGTGGATATTGATATTATTTGATGTTTGCTTGTAATGAGTTGATGGAATCTGGATACAAAATTGATAACTCAGTGTGGAAAACTGTTCATTCACAACAGTTTGCCATTATGGTGATATGGTGATAACGTTTTTTTTGTTTTGTTAAATTATCCCGAAATGACACGCTACGAAACCTTGTGGCTGATTGCAGTCATAATGAATGGAAATTTTGCAGCGTGTTGCATCTGTTTTTATTGTGACTTTTTATTTTCCTTTTCCAGCTGGGATCACAGAAAACAAACAGTTCCCACCCTACTGTGAAAACACCTCCAGCATTTCAGCAATGACTTTAACACATCAGAGTCACAAGTGATGCTGCTCCCACTACCGGTTGAACTTAGTTTTGTCCCGATTACTGCCATGAAAAACGAATGATGACATTTACACAACAATGAACATCTTTTACAGTGTAGATATACTGTATACGTCATCATCATTGTGGACAACGAGGTGATATAATAATCCTGTGTTATTTACTGAATACAAAAAAACAATAACTTTCAAATAGCTGAACAACTGTTGAAGATTAAATATTGGTTTTATTTCATGTATAATATTATTTACAAAAAAAGCAAAACAGTTCCTCTAGTGAAATCATAATGGAAGTGTCTGCTCTCCTTTTCTTCCTAACTGTCATTTTCCAATAGGGGCCTGAAAAAAGTGCTATTTGCAAGTATTGGGTTGAATGCACATGAATCACTGACCAAACAAGTTGTTTTGTTACCATTTATGCAACAGTCTCCCTTTGAACCACACACTCGTCATCATTCTGGCTGTAGTTCCTATTGTCTCTTTCCACCTCAGAGTCTCTTTTTCCCTCCATTTGAAACAGAAAAAAAGCATCAGTTACCAACCAATACAACATGTTGGGATGTAAAATGTTTTATTCTCTGTGGTGAATAGAGAGGGGAGATTTGAACGGGGCCCTATTCTCAGTACATAAAGATAACTGGCAAAATGTTTGCATCATTTCAATAGAACTGATTTCATCGGGAAGAAAGGGCGCAGATGCAAAACAACACGACAACGCACAAGTGATTACGTGTTTGTGTTACCGCGAGCCACGTTCACTGCACACAGTGATTGTATTTTTATCATTTTGGGCCTGCCTGCCGCGCGCGGTTCATAATTCCCCTTTTCCAACGACGGCTTATGTCTCCTGGTGGGGTGGGGGGGGGGGGGGGGGGGGTGAAAAAAACCCTCGAAACGCCCCAACAAGAACACTTTGGATTGGAGCAATTTAGCCCCCCCCCCTGAGACGAGACGCGATAAGCCCACAGCACATGCTCACTCCCGGGCCGCACACTCTCATTCGCTCACTCGCTCACTCGCTCACTCTCCCGGCCAGACATGGGTGGCAGCCAGACAGAGCTATTTGCTGGAGCAGGACTGGCACTTCTCCAGGCCGTGAGGGTAGCAGGCTTGGCAACGCAGATCGCTGATGGACTCGTTGAAGCGGTTCGCCAGCATGGACAGCTTGCTGCCGTGACACAGAGAGCAGGGCGCGCAGCCCGAGCCGCGACAATGCTGGCAGCTGTCGGCCTCCTGGAGACGGAAGAGACACGTTTAGAGGGGAGGAAAAAAGGGGGAGGAGAAAAGAGGCGGCGGAGCCCAGGCGTTGCGGTAAGCGGTGGGCGAGGGGAAAGGGGGAGGAGGGACAAGGGACATTATCGATAGAGAATGAACTGAAAGGGGAAGTTGTTTTGGTTCCGTGTACATTTAGAACCAATTCAACAACAAAAAGGAAACTATAACTAAGCACCTCGCAGCACCTTCTGCCAGGGCAAAAACATAAAATATCTGCTATTTGATGAACCTTAACGACATGAAGGATCTTCCCCATATTATTTATAATTGAATGAGCGTGGCACAGTGAGTAGCTGTGTGTAATATATACAACCGGCTTGTCATTCGATCAAATGTTGAATAGCAAGCAGCTGCCTGTGGATAATAGAAGACACGAAGCAGGACACAAACAGAAGACGTAAATCTGAGTAAATGGATTTTCCGTTGGTTGCAATCTGCTACGTCACCACTAGAGGCCTAAATACCACCCACTGCTCCTTGAGGTATTTACAGACTACAGTATATGTCCTTCACCCTTTGAGATTTTATCTGGGAGTAGTGAATTAAAAGAAATAGTTAATATAGCCGGAGTAGACAGGAAAACGGCCCCACAAATCACAAAATACGATGGCCTTTTTCTAACAAGCATGTTAATCCTTTAGCTAAACTGAGACAGCTGGTTACACTTTATATCAGATAATCAGTAACCAATGTTGCAGTAATAATCAACCCAACGAACGAGCGTCTGTGGTTGAAAAGCATTATAACCCAACATTTATTTCACTAAAGACTTTTAGTGAATCTAATTATTTAAAACTGCACACACTACGCATTTAGTGATATTCATCATTAGCTCGTTAGCATTAGCATTGCACTGGGATAATCAGCTGCCAAGATTTTGGCAGCTGTAAGCTGTAAACTGTCCAAATTGCAGGTACATTCACATGAAAACAGAAACAAAGACACAGAGAGAGAAACTTTAAGCACCTTTGGATCAGGGCAACAAAGACAAAGACGATAACAAAAATAGATTAACATAAAAAGCTGTGAAATTGCCGAATGATGAAGAAAAGCAGCTGAGGGTGAACTTTTTCTTATTCTACAGAGGCAGAGAAGATGAGAAAATAACAAGATTGGTGAGAAAACAATGGAGGGAGTGAGGTGAAGAGAGCAGTAATCAGCCGAGGCGGTGAGGAGGGCCGGGGGAATAACAGCCAGCCGGCTACCTTTTTGCAGGCGAGTGCTGCAAGGGGCGGTGAGTGGAAGTGTGGACTCATCAGAACGTGGTCACACCGGGAACGACGAGGCGGGCCGGCGCAGCGCGGGAAAAGGGAAGCGGCGGGGGGGGAGGAGTCGAGGATTGTGTCGTTCGGCTGCACAGACATCAGATCGCAGATAAAGTGAGGAAAGGGGGACTGATGCAGAGACGGAGGTGGAATGGCGCATCCGGGGAAACAGGATCCCACGAAACGCGAGGGGCGGGGGGGGGGGGGGGTAGGCCAAGGGCCGTTACCTTGGCGTCTGTGTTGCAGACCTGTTTGCCCTCCTTCTCCTCCACATCCAGGGAGAGAAGAGCTTTAGCCCTCCTCCTGCTCCCCCTCTCCCGGGCCTTAGGGTGCCCCTCCATGTCCGCAGGGGGCACCGTGTGCCGCGGTGCTTCGGGCGTCCTCTGCGGCGCCCTCTGCGGCGCTCTGATGATGCGCAGGTTACTGGTGTAGATGATTATCTTGCCAAAGTCCAACACTGGGGACTGGTGAAAAGCGTCAGATGGTATATAATGTATATCATCTTCATTTCTTAAAATCATATATATATTACATTTTCAATGGGAGGATAAAGAATGGGATGACCATGTTTTCCGGAGTTACAAGTCTTTTCTTTACTTGTGAGCTGCATTGCCACGGTATGAAGGTCAGAGGCTCAAAATATATTGAATTCAGAATGCAAAATAAAGCACCACAGTTGCTGAATTAATCCCAGATTGATCTGGAGCATAAAATGATGTTTTTTGAAGAACAAGATACTGTATGTTTGATCTTTTGCACTGATGATTACCAATCGCTCTGTGATTACTTTGCTAATCCCTGATGTTTCTGACTTTTATAACTTCTCCAAAAGGCTTTTTTTGGCCCTCAGTGTTTTGGAAATATATATATAAAATTAAAAAAGGAAAAGAGCATTTCATGTGTGTAATTCTCTCTTATTATAAAAAACGGAGCCAAAGCATAGGTTATATACATCAGGAACTCATTAGGCTTTGCAAATGGGGCTCCTGTAGGATCACTGTGTCACTTTTTCAATAATGTCCTAAAAGGATAAACTTAATCCAGATTAGAGGATAGACAAATGAAACTGACAGGAAGCTAGCAAGTGATGTATCTGCCCGCTTCTGCATTAGTGAAGCCACTGGCACAGCAGCTGTAGTCATTATTAACACGTTAACTCACATTCAACAGAATCGTGTCATGATTTCTGCTTTGCTGCATGGGAGAATGAATGAAGACCATGAAGGTGACCTTCACGCAGACAAAACTTGGCCTTGTTAGTGGTAAATCTAATGTAAACTGATCTCGATTAAGATATATATTTTTATTTTTATTAACCAGCCAGCATTATTGCTTACTTTAGCGTCTCCCTCTGCTTCTTCAGTCTGGCCTGCAGCGGGCACGTAGCTTCCCACTCCTCTGTACACGTTTATCCTCTGGGCAATGGGCCCCTTCGGAGGATACACACCTGGGAACAGAAGGAAACACGTTGACGGGATAGAGCTTTTCAAGAAATGATTATTGAACCCTAGTCAAAGCGACTCAATATAATTATCAAACTTCTTTCTTGGGAGAGTATTTTTCCTCTGTTGTCAGTCTGTGTCTCAAGCTAAGCTAAGTGGCTTCATTTTCACGAGGGTCGTATTGATCTTCTCATTTAACTCTCTGCCACAAAAAAAGTATTTAACCCAGATGTCTAATACATCTATTAACTGAACACTGCACCAATTGTCACACTGTTTTAAACAAGCGCATTCTCGCTACACTAGACACTTCATCCTTGAAATTAGTAGCGTTCCAAGACCACAGTTTGATTGACCTCCTGTGGTTCACGCTGCTATAATATCTGAGATTTTAACTGAATGAATTGAAATCTGTTGCAACATTTGTTCTCTTTCCATCTTTCTTGGGTTTCAGATCAGCGTGTTATTCGTCACCAATAAAACAAGCAATTGCAAATCACAATATGATCGCTTCACATGGGTGGGCTATCATGCCTGTAATTGTGTGGTTGTGAGATGTTTCCCATCATCCTCACATAGATAGCTGTAGCACTTTGTATTTTAGATGTTTGTAGGCATCCTGGCCATTTTACTGTGCGCAAACCATTTGAAACACGCTGCACAGCGAAGGCTTAATCACACACAGCCATCACATTACCATGAAAGCTAAAATGTGCCACAACCCTCCAAAGGATAGCCGGGAGTACCACGCACTGATGTAATGTACACATCCTGTTGGTCTCCATGGTTACCTGGCATACAACCCACACAAATAAACCTCAGTGCAGTCATGCATACGAAGTAAGAACCGAGTAGTACTGTGTAAAACAAGGAAATAAAACCCACCCGGTTGGTCCCCGTGGGCCTCCTGAAACCCACAGAGCTGCTCCACCTCCAAGTGGCTGGGAGGGATCTTGCGGTGGACGAAGCTGTGAGGGTATTTCTCCTCTGGGCTCTCCAGCTCCTGGCCGTCCTCGTACACGTGCTTCAGCACCCGGCCGCTGTAGGACGACGCCAGCTTGAACCTCACCTGTGGAATGCGACAAGGTTTTAGCCGTGAAGATGCATGGGCATGTAAACTGCTGTTAAGATACTTGCCAGCAAAAAAGAGAGAAGATTTCAAGGTAGAGATACAAAACTAGAGTGGGCTGCATGAGTGCATTTCCTGTTAACTTCCCGCTGTATTACGTATGCAGTTTGACATCACGTGCAATAAGAAGCCGAGAAGCATCTTTAAGCGCATCAGCTTCAGCGATAGTTGAGGACCATAAAGCCACGTGCCTCTCACATTAAAGCATAGCTGAAAGCCTGCGGATGACCTCAATATGTCTTTCATCAACAGAGTGTATTTAATAAAGTACTTCAAAACCCTTGCATTTCAAAGAAAGCTGTCCTATAAATAACTCACCTTTCTGGGCTTGGTGCCTTCATAGCGTTGATTGAGTTTTCTCTGGAAGTCCTCCATGGTGGTTGGCTGATGGGGGGGGCGACGTTGAAAAACCGTCAGTCCGTCCAAGACGAGTTTTTTACCTCGGACATCAGCTGGACACCTCGGACCGCGACGCGATTAAGGAATGTGCAGACGGGTGGATGAAAGAATTGGTTTAAACGCAGCTTGATCGAGCGCGACCAAGGAGCTGCGTGCAGGGGGGCGGTCGGACGTGGGGATGAGATGAAGCTCCCTCCGTTTGAGTTCGGAAATACCTGCTGTTTCAAGGGAGCACCTTTTTTAGCTCCTTTGTGCTAAATTATTCAAAGCTGGATCGTGTATACAAAAGGGGGGGGGGGGGGGGGTTGAGAAACCAGAGGCCCCGGCATCAAATAATTATGATTGCCAGAATAGAAGGTAGCCTGAACTGCGTGTGTGTGTGCGTGCGTGTGTGTGTGTGTGTGTGTGTGTGTGTGTGTGTGTGTGTGTGTGTGTGTGTGGGACTGGAGCCGAGTGCATCAGTGTGGAAAGTAAAACACAACATTGGCTGACTGTTGGTGTCAAACCCTCTGCAAAATGTATGTATGATTGCATGCATTAAAAGTTGTATCACGTTGATTTAACACCTCGCTTTAAGGGTATTTCTTGGATTTGTTTACTGCATTTTCTGTCCTGGATGTGTTTGTGCCAGGAGAGTGAGTTAGCATGAAAACCTTCCAGGTTACAGAGCGTTACTTTATAAGTCAGTCAGGACTAAGTCTGCATATTTAAACGTCTAAACTAAATGAGCATCTTGGGTGAAACTGAGCATTTTTGTTTTTTTCACTGAGGAACACTGCAAAGTTTTATACTACGCTCATGGAGCTCATATAATCTGATATTTGTACGTATCAAACAGACTCGTCACAAGTAAAACTCCTTTATGCAACACAGACAAACATGAGGAGGTTTTCTCATTCCAGGCATTAAACTGAGGTGAAACATACCTAAACTTAAAAGTTATTCCCAATATATTCTCAAAAAGTATTTGAAGGAAACAGATCACAGCTAATATTTTTGCGATGTCTCCCTTTAACAACAAAGCGTTTGTGAGAATAATAAATGTGATTAAATGGACGGAAAAAGTACGTAGCACTTTGAATTAGAAAGAAATGCAGTTTAATCTATTATTTCAATTTAAGGGAATCATTGGAAGTATAAGCGGTTTTCCCCTCCAATGTTACATTGTAATTACTCGAATTGATGAGTCGTACAATTAGTCCATGTTTTTTCTGTTTTGTTTGATGGCTTCAATTATTTGGAAAATTGTGTGACCCTATTTTGTGTTTCACTTTAAATGATTCACTACTTAGTGGGACTAATAGGACGGGTAACCATGCATTAGACTCTGTGTAAACATTCTTATTCCCACTATTCCATTGTTACAGCCCGAGAGGACTTTCAGACTTGAAAAATGTATTAAAATTGTGAATTTTTTTGTCAATTATTAGAATGTTTTCCCAGCAAACACATTATACTATGATTGAATAAATCTAAGAGCAGAGGCCGTTCGTGTTCATATTTTAGTACTTTAAATTGTGTATTTCTCACAACTTGTATTACATTCAATGAAACATGTTCCTCCAATGGTGTGTGTGTGTGTGTGTGTCTGCTTTGTGCAACGCCACAGTCCGCAAATGTACACACACGCCATTTGAATGATTCAATTTACAGGTTTGCATAGTATTATCGATATTTTGAAAGTGCCGATGGCGGCGGCCCCTTTTTTCTGCAGACGGAACAAACGCTAAACCAACAAACGGATGCCATTAGCCCCGCGAATGTGTCACGACCGATCTTACATCTATTCCATTTATGTGCGGTTAGTGGACGGATGGTTTAGAGAATGATGACCCCCCCCCCCCCCCCCCACCCTCCCCCACACCCTTGTCTCAGAATCATCTTAATCAGACTGCAGAACAAGCAGCCACGGCCACTCGAGCGGGAAATTGTTTTGGGTGCAAGGAATCGTTTAATGTGCCAGGTTCCTCGATGCTTTCGCTTTAAATAATTGCTGGTGTAAATCTGTGTGTGTGTGTGTGTGTGTGTGTGTGTCACCGCATTAGCAGTTCATGTACATTCTATCATCCCCATTATCCTGCGTAAATATATGCAACGTGGTCTGCAGTGCTCAGGTAGAGCACACACTCTCTGCTGGCTAAAGATGATCACATAATCCATTCGTAGTGCTCTGACGGTACAAATGGGAGCTCATGAATAATAGTTCTGGTTCCACCGTACTGGTTGATAATACATTTTGGGCCGCGGGGCGTAAAGACAAGGCTCACTGAGCCGCAAATTTAAACCCAAATCGAAGTCAGATTCCCAGGATTGACGGATGCAACCTCTACAAACTACTAACTGTGAGTTTGATTGACTTATCGTCGACGTAATAATGAGTTAGTGCAGGCTCATTTTAGCAGGTGTGTTTCCTTTATGTTGATTGTTCACCCCCCAGGTGCCTCACTGTGTACTCAACCTAACCTCTATGGACTTTTTTATCCGTAAAAATATATTTTACAAAAAGGGGAAACGCTCACTTTAAAAATGAAACCTACTCATTATTTTTGCGGCAAAATACAGACTTCTTCATTTCGGCAGGAACATTTTTTAAAACCACACCGGGGCAGAGATCGCTCCGTAACCACTGGTTTCAATTTCTCCGTGGCGGCCATTAAACTGAAGTCCCACGGGACCCAGATTTTTTTTTGGGGGGGGGGGGGGGGCGGGGGGGGAGGAATTACTGAGCTATGCAAAAAGTTTCTAACAAACTGTTCCCTGAGGACATAATGATCACCTGTTGTTTTGTCATTTTAAATCAAAACCACTATTATTCTGCACCTTCTCTCTCTCTCTCTCTCTCACTCTCTTTCTCACCAAACAGATTGTGTTTCTTGCTCAGCCCTCAGGTGTCTGACAGGCCGGAGAGGGGGGGGGGGGGGACGTGGGAAGAAGACAGAAACAGAGGGAGGGCAAAAGTGAAAGGCCTGAAATTAAGGATGAGTGAGTCTACGAGAGGGAACCAGCGAGAGATGATTGGGGAGACGTGAAGCCACAGATGAATGTGAAAGACCACATTAGTAATAAATCGTATCTGAAGATACTAATGTCACTTCCTCTCTAAAGGTCGCAGACGAAAAAAGAGAAACCATTGGCAGCTCAGACAAAGGCTGAGGTCCATCTCACTCGTAAGTGTCTCTCTCACTGTAGTTTTATTACCTCTGTTTCAGCAATTAACCAAATGGAATATAATTATCCAGATGTTCCTCGTGGACAAAAGCCCAAGTCACAGGCTGTTCTTTTGGGGTTGATACAAGGTACTGAAGATCTCAACAATGACAGATTTCTCGGGTTGTTATTTTTCCACCCAAATCGGTTTTGAGGGGTGTTTTCCTTCCTTTTTTAGAGCCAATCGAATTCAGATTTTTTTAAATTTCAACATTTAAAAAAAGAATCGCTGGCTCATGCACATTTAAAATCACAGGCCACACACACACAAAAAGGAGATTAGAGTAGATCATTCTTACTCAGCAAGTCTGATATTAAAAATCAATAAAGAATACCAAAAAACGTGATATATTTTTGATTGTTTATTTATTTCCACCATAAATTGGATCTTAAAAATGGATGGAAGGAAATGATGCTACAAACTTTATATTTGTTCCCCCAGTGGTGAAATGAAACATGAGAAATCCAAGCTGACACTGCTTTGTTGATTTGTTGCTGTTTGCGAGCAATGAAAAAAGAAAACAGACTAGTTTTCCTTGACAAATAGCTTTTATTATATGAAAATGTTTTCACCCCCTAACCTAAAAAAAGAAAAGGAAAATGACCGCGGGGTTTGACTTTACTTCATGTTCCTTCATGCCCGCGACTGGATGACAAAGCATATAGCTTAATTAACTGTGATAAAAAATAGACTGATACAGCGCAGATTTACTTAAATGATGACAAGGCAGACACCTTCAACATTGTCTTAGATTAGACTGCCATTAAAAAAAAAAAAAACCTGTACAAAAGCACCTCTGGAACAGATGTTTTTAATAGAACTACTAATGCATTTTAACATCGTCATCGTAATTGCAGTGTCTGTCAAATGATAGATGTTGCATATCACGGCGAAGTTAATATTTAATACTTCACCAGGAGTCTCTCACATTTTAATTAGCCGTGTCGTGGCGGTGATTGCGTTGGGCTCTCATGAATCCTCGAGCACAAGCAGCAACTGCACAAGCCCTGTGACCTCTCCACCACACTCTAATTTCATCTTCGAGAAAATAAAGCATGCGTGAGTGTTTCCACCAACCCGAAAGCACGGAACGGAACGAGACGAGCAGCGGGGGAAATCGGCCCAACGAAATGTAGCTTGGGGAATAAATCCAAGCTGACCAGGAGACACAATTGTACTGTTGAGTTTCAAAGGTCGCAGCCTTTTCATTTTTACGTAGACAACTCATCAAATTAAAACATCAACGGAGCTTTTAGGAAGCTGCCCGAAAAAAAGAATAGCTTTTCCTTTCTATTTGCAATCCCCCGTGTCGGTCATGTCACAGTGTATCGTGACAAACTAGAGATGGGCAAACCTGTCCAATTAGCATAATAAAGGTTATCGTCGGCAAAGGCATAATCCATCATTGTTGAACCTAGGTATTTAAATGTGACACTATTGCTGTAAGCCAATTAAGACATGTTTTGGAAGCACTGTTAATGTGCAGTGACGCATCTCTGAAATAAACTATACAGATCTAATCAATTTAGGCAGGAAATTACGTCGGAGCCACAAATGTATTAAAATAATTGAATTATTGATGTGTGGCCTTCTTTAAAACCCAGTGTACGCTCTCATTGGATATAGTGTGTTTTTTACTTTGGACTATTTGTTTAATAGTGTTTCCGCGAAAAAAAGAAAAAAAACGAATACTCCGGATGATGCTGTTGAGGATTCAGAAGCACAACACAAACCAGCAGGGATGTCCAGTTTGGCAGTAAAAACTGCATCCAACACTGCACTCTTTGTTGCAATTGCACAGGCTGAGAAATTGTTCCTGTGCTTCGCCGACCATGAAGCAACAAAATGCGTTCATTATTTGTAATAACGTTATGTCGCTATGTGAGCTTGGCGCTGCAGGGTTCGAGTTCCGTGAGGTGAAGCTCATCATCTTTTTAGATCTTTTCCGAATATTAAATGCGTTCCTGTTTGTTTTGTGCTTTTACTGTTTCCCAAAACCAACAACAGGAGAGGAGAAAACAGAAGCAGCCAAATGCTCCTCGTCTAATATTTGTTTTTTCCAGGCTTTTCTCGGGGGGCCTTCATCTCAACGAGGGAACGGCCCGTAATCCACGTTTCCAAAGGTCGCATTAAATTTTGCTTTATGAGCTACATTTTGTCTTACCTTTGCTTTGTTGTGATTAATAGTTGCGTTTGTATTCATACCTGTGAATGTTTTATGGTTGTTTAATGAGACAAAATGTAATTGCTGCTAGTTTTCCTTTACAGCCTGGTTGGGAACTACATACGTGCCCCCCCCCCGTACCGATTAGTACAGTTTCTTAGTATGTCTTGATCCAATGCAATATGCCGAAAATATCAGTGTGGCCTTCACGGCGTCTGGTCACATGTTGCAGCCTGAATGCCTCTCAGGCTATTCTTCCCCACAATCCTCTGCACGGCGATGTATGAGCAAGAAGGTCTGAGTTCATGCCGCTGTTTTATGATAGCGGCGAATGTTCAGTCGCATTAAAACTGCATTGCAGTTTTATAGTTGCTTGAAAAAACGTGGTACCCAAATGTACTCAAAACAGGCAATTTTTGAAAGAAATTCCAGCAAAACGTTTCTCTATGGTTGAACTACTCCGTCTTACATGCTTGACTTCATTTGCATCAGCTTGTACAGGTTGTTCAGATAGTTTAATGTGGTGCATCAGAGGATTTAGGATTGCAACTGCAATTATTCCAGAGGAACATTCAGTCTAAAAGTGTACAGTTTGTAAGGCGGTTTTCCAATCCCATTTTTATCATTGTAATACAGTAAAAAATGTACTGACTCTACATCTCTGGAGTGCTATCTTCTTTGCCAGGAAGAGATTATTTGAATAGACCGTGCGGACCTGGTTATGCATTTTTGAGCCAAAAGCCAAGGGTTCATTAGGATAAGTTAACCATGTGTGCAGGAAAGGCTTTTTGGGCATTGTATTCATTACTTGTGTATGTACTCAGAACATGGTTAGTGTTATTTTAATGCAGGTAATGGGGGACAAAATCCTCAGTCGTCATCCTCTCCAAAACTGGATTTCAAAGCGAAGCTTATACGAGGCTTCTACAATCTGATTTAGTCAAATCAATGAATCAGAAGTAAGAAATGTTCCACCTCTAGAGCTCAGCAAGAATACACTGTTTGGGGGAGAAAGAAAAACTGTGAGTATTGAATTAAAGGCTGTGAGGCACGATTTGTAAGATCTTCTTCAGTCCCACAATGACAGTCTGTAATTATTAAGGTAAAAAATTAAATCACGCACTTTGTAGATCCTTTCCATTATTGCCCTACACATTTCCCCCCCCCCCACAATAAGTCAGCAAAGTTTTGAAAACGTACTTTGTGATTATGCATTTTTTTGCCAATGAATTCCCCCGAGGTGTCTCGTTTGTTCTTCACCTTCACTGTCTTTGCCAATCTTTCCTTTCCCCTTTGCCATCCAGCATTATAATTGGTCTAATAATGGAGTGAATGACAGCCTGTGGCTGTGTGCTCAGTCTGCCTACACCAACACGCCGCCTCAACCTGCCGCCGTCTTCCATTATTCATCGTAGGGAGAACAGCCAGTGCTTTCTCTGCAGGACCCTTCTTCAGAGATCACTTTTGAGTCTGTTCAATGCCACGAGAACAGAAGACAGAACACGAGAATTTTCCTTCGTTCTTTTCATTTTAAAGGTAAAACAACATGAAGATGAATCAAAGGTGGTGTGCACGGGGAATACTTTATTTTAATTTGTAACATTTAGAGAAAGTTCACAGCTCGATAAGAATGAGGTTGGAATTTCCTTAATCCTCCTAGCTGTGTTTACAACCTATTGGTTATTATTGGATCCAAACAAATCCACTGATGACCTTTAGAAGGATTTTACTGCATATTAATAATAACATGAGCCTGCAAAATAGGATTATTCCCCAAAAAGACAGAATACCATCATCATCCTATATTTATTGTAGCGTAGGTTGCTGGATCTCTTTTCTTTAGTTAATCGAGTTTCAACCTAATCGAGAAATCTTACATCACCTTTATTCCTCTCATATAATTACTATAATACAAAAAACTAAACATGCAGGACTCAAGAGTATGGCTATATGTTATCTTAAATGATTTGCATCAGATTCATTGTTGCTTCTCAGGCTGCCATCAATGAGAAACATAACCGTGGTATTATTTACGTAGTATTATTCACGAAAAACTTGATTTATTATCTCTGGTATCTGGAGTCTGGTATCTCAGAACTACAACTTTGCAAACATGCGTCATATCTTCCTGTGTTAGAAGAACCAAAAATACAAGACTGTATGGGCTTAAACATGAGTGTCCCCTTTTTTGGAGCATAGGTCACGAGGCATGTGAAATGAAACTCACCTCCACCTCCGAAATACATACAAACACTGTAGCAAAAGCTGCCATTTATCATCTTTCCAGTCCACTGATGAATTCTTCTTCTTCAATCCGCTTCAGTCTCTTTTTGTACTCGCAGTAACCGTGCCGCTTTCTTATGACTTTGACATGGGAGTAATTTGATACTCTGGGTCTTCCCTTTCAAAGCCCGTGGCTCGTGGGCCTATAAGGCTGAGTACTGCGCCAAGCGCCTCACCCACGCTTCAATTACGCATGGAGGTCTGCATGATTGCCAAGCGCAGATAGCGCGTGACAAAAAGCCACAGTGACAGAACACATAGTTTGGGGGGGGTGGGGGGGGGGAGAAGCGGCAGTGTGGGGGGAGAAAAGAAATTGGGGATGGTTAGAAAATGAGGCAGAGAGAGAAGAAGTTGAAATCATGTTTTCAAATATGCAATTGCTCTCTTATCGGACCTAGGCCACATACAGATTATTGCAGTCTTCAGATATCAATTGAACCGGTTTATCTCATCAGCCATGTTGTGATTCATGTGCTGCTGCACTGATCTGGAACGTCGCAATGACTCAAGGGGTCTCTGGCTACGGCGCCGCGCGGGACTGGCGTCTTCATCACGGCGCGGGTCAGGTTGATCAATGGGCCACCGAGTAGATCGTATGCCTCCTCCTTCCCAGCCATCTAGGCTTCACGGTGCTGCAAGAGGAAGAAGAGCAGCCAAAACACTGACGGCCCTGTGTTGCCGTGGGAAACCCGAAGAAGCGCTGGCATGTAGCCCGTGTCTATCATTGACTCCTCCTTGCCCATCTCCGGTCCAAGGACCTCACCTTTTGCATTCCCAGAGCTTCCCAGAAGAAAAACCTTTAGGCTCCCGCCATCCTTCCTTTCCTTTTGGAGCAGGACTCCGTGAGCCACGTTAGGCAGGAAATGGAAGGAAAGGTCAAATTTACAGAGCTTGTCAAACTAGGCTTCAGATGCAGCCATAAGAATGTGGTGCTCATTCTCGGGAGATTTGTTCTACATTTTGTAAAGACATTTTGCTTTTCAAATACCCTCCTGGCTCCTCCCTTTGTTAACGAGATACCTTTTGGCACTGAGAGAGTGACACACTGCTAAGTGAGATTTAGAAAATGATGGAATACACACAAGAACACATATACTGCTATTGCATGGGATATACAATGGATTTGTAAGAGTACTCACACAACCCTGCGCCCTGCATACACACACACACACACACACACACACACACACACACACTGTAAAGCAATTCAGAGTGAATATTGAAGGAAGGGCAAAAATGAAAACTAGACAAGCAATTATGGGGTTGTGAAGGACAGGTGATGAGAATCCTCCCACAAACAAAGGCCACGGAGGGGCTTGCTTTCATTCCCATTATAATTTGAAATGAAGACAACCGTTTATGGAGTGCCTTTAAATAGGCTGAAACATTGCTATAAACAGACTTCTTCACGCAGCTTTGCAATAAAATATATTACAAATAAATATCTCTACGCACCCGTGACAGTTTAAATGGCAACGCGAATGACGGATATTAGATATTAAGATATTAATACATGTTTACCGTTCTCTATTAACAAAGTTAACAATGTGATAGATAGAATACCATTATTTATGGAAAATCAGAACGCATTGGGATTCTTAATTCGTCAAACCTATCCCCAACATATGGTCCTATATATCAGAGAGGGAGGGAGAGAGACCAAAGGTGATGGATTATGCTATCTCCTACAAACACGTTCCTGCACCAAGATTTGTCATATGCCTGACCTCTGAGTTGAGACCCTAAATCTACGATGAAAAGAATGAATTCTTTATTGAATAAAATGAAATTGCCATGCAAAATATTATTCTTCCAGATTATAGGTCTTTGTGTTTTAGTTTAGTTAACAACATATATATTATAATGCAATTTATGCTTTAAAAGTGCGCCATAGAAGAGCATTTAAGATGCTGCTCAACAATCATCACACAGCCCAAATAACGAAGACATTATTGCCTCGCTCGTCCCTTTGCACGCAGCCTCGTGTTATCCACAGCTACTTAGTCCCCCCTTTTACAGGGCTAATCAGGGTTAAACTGCTGCAGAGATGGGATCGTTCAAAGAGAGCAGATTAGTATGCATACGAGCAGTGGTTGTGAAATGCACAATTCAAAGATATGTGTACATTAATGACTAAATCTGCTGTAAACATTTAACAGTCCAGTGAAGTCAGAAGATCTGCCTCTAAACGCAAATTCTTGACATTGCATAATGGCTTTTTTTCATTTTATTTTTTACTTTTTACTCCCCCTATCTGCCTACTTTATCTAATATCTTCTCATTTGTCACACGTGGGTCGTGGGTGTCCCTCAGCTTGCCATCACTAGTGAGCAGAAAAGGTGTTGCCTCAGTCATGAAATTATAGCATTGGGCATTAGTGTAAAATGCAAAATGCTATAGTTCGTGCACGGTTGTCACCAGAGGTAAGTATCCTGCAAACCCTTCGGTGCCACATTAGCTCCTACATTTGTCATGCACAGTGCGCGAGGTGATGTGGTTTAAAGGTTAGAATGTGGGTGTGTATGTGGACCTCGAGTCAACTGTGGTGGATCGGAGCTCATCTTGTGGAATCTTTATAATGAATATTTAGGTATATTCCTTTAGTTTGCACGTCACATAGAAACTTCATTTTTTGCCATTCACCATCAGTTTAAAAACCCAGAGCCGAAATCTGTTGAAGTTTGTCAGCAGCGTTTCTGTGTGACGGAGGAAAGGCTTCAGTGTCTCATGTCAGCACAGAATCTACTTCTCCTTTTCCTCTTTCTTTTGCTTTCTTCTGCCATTTTGTAGTCGATAAATGTAGATTTTCATACGCACTAGAAATCCATCCACGGACCTGAGGGTAAAGCTAAAGGCATGAGCGATGGAAAATAACCTGGTCTGATGACCCCTCTATTTTCCGGGTTTAAAGTAATCCTTATCTCAGTTACCTAAATCCTGAGTATTTGTACCTCAGTACCTCCGGCCCACTGAACCAATCACGTATTTGATTGGATAGATATTTAGAAAATCAAATCCAAATCAACTGGTAGCTCATCATCAAACACACACACACATCGGCCACAGAAGAGGGGCCTCTGACATTTATTCTACTTTTGGAAATCTTAACCAATGTAACATCTGTCATGGTGTGTGTGTGTGTCTGTGTGTTCTTGTTGTGTGTGCGTGTAAATGTTCCTGTTCTGTCCTTGAACAACGTGTAACCTCCACAAAAACCATGTACAGAATGAAATCACAACCGTGATTGAATCGCATCGCACCTGCCTACCGGCCGGAGATACACTTTCCACCAGCTACATTTACTCATGAGCTGATTAATCCTTTAGAATGATGAACTGTGTTTGTGTGTGACAGAGAGCCAGTTCTACGTACACGAGGGGGGGGGTTGAAAGATGAAAGCTGGTTTCCATCATGCAGCGTGATAGCGGCATACCAGCCCCCACCAGTAAATGGATTACCTTATCGCAGACCTCTATGAGTGCGCCTGTCACAGTTGTCATTTAGAGATATGACCGGAGGGACGTCCCTCACGGGGCGGGCGGGGTACCGCTCTTTCTCCGACCGCCCGCATCCCTCACTTCTACACCCCGCCCGGGCCCCCACTTGTGTGTGTGGGGACGAGGGGGGGAGGGGCGCCCTCTAGGTAAGCATACGTCTTTCTCTCAACAACATTGATTAACAAAATACAAATGAAACAAAACCCTGGTTAAATAAAACCATCATTAAAACAAATAAACATGGCGCCCTCGCCATATGTTGAAATTCAATTTTATATGTGTTTGGGGGGGGGGCGCAGCGGACCTTATGGTTGCGCGCTTATGTCTGCGTGCGTTTCAAGGCGATGGTCACACTCAAGCTCAAGATCAAGCTAACGTAAAATCAATGGCGAAGAGGAAGAGGAGAGGAAAGGTCTGCATCTCAGACAAGTGGTTTCATGTCGCACATGGGATGCTTTGGATTAACACCAAAGCGCTTGTTGGCCAAACTGCTTCATGCCTTAAGGAGCCTTCCAGCTAGCATAGTGATGGTGCTCTAATCACACATTCTAATCCCGAGCCAAGCCCAGGCCATATGCAACTTTTTGCATTTGAGGACCCGCCTTCTCGTTCATTTATTCATTCAATATCATGCTTTATTCCCTGTGCTAAGTGTTTTTTTCCAGCTGGAAAGTAGCACAGCACAGCCTAAGGTCATCTCATCCATTTCCTTCTTTGGCCAAATGCGAGGCCGCAGATGAAGAAGAGGGGACTTCTGTATCCGCGCACATACCTTGAAGCCGGAAAATCTACTTTTGTCAATGATAAAAATGTAAATTAAAATTGTAGTCTCTCATATCTTGATTGCACTCATTGATATGCGGAACCACGAACATCAGCACAGTTAACAGAAGGCAAAAGAGAACATAATTCATTAACGTTTGTGCCCACTGAAATCCATTCAATTGTTGTCGATTCCATGAATATCTGTACACAGTCATGGCAAATCCATCCAACACAGCATCGAAAATCACCGAGGTTCACATTCATTCATCAAGTTCCACAAAGTCTTCCTAAAATCAAAAAAAACCTTCCAGGCGCGATTTCACTCACCTCCGAAATCCAAGAACATTAAAAACAAATACCACAGATGCCGTGTAACTGCCGAGGTCCTGATCTCCCCCGCGGGGAGACGTCTCATAAAAACATACTCTCCGCGGTGTGAACAAATGTGGAAGACTATAAATAAACCAGAACCAAACTGCCTGTCTCTCTTCAAACAGCCCGGGCTGCCGTCGAGCAAGCGTGTCCAATCTGGAGTTCTCCGGCGATGCAAACATCTTTTGAGGATGAGGTGTCAGTCAAACCGACAGGAAAACAACCAACAAAAAAAAAAGAAGAAGGAGAAAAGCAATGAGGCGAGGAGGAGGTGTCATTCAGCGCACATGGGACACAAAGGGGGGGGTACACGCGGAACTTGAAGTAAATGAAGTAAATGAGTAGAGAGACCCAACTCATTGGTGTTTCGGGAGCCATTCCAATCGTCACATGCAAAGAGTGACCGCTGACAAAAGTAACCCTCTCGAAAGGTCACAGAGATTTGAAAATAAACCGAGACAAATGCACCAAAGGAGCACTTGGTCTCCCGGGGCCACACCTACGTCACTACATCGCTTGCATCCAGCGAGGAAAGAGAGAGAGTGAGAGAGAGAGAAGCGTAGTAAAGGACAGAAAAGCGACACAAAGAACACACATAGAAGGCCCTGGATAAGAATAGCGAGGCAGAGAAGAGATAGAGGTGAAGATAGGCTGACAAATATTTACGTTGAAGAGAGATGAAAAGGGTAAAGGAGGAGGAAGCCACCGATCTATGTCTCTATGCTCTACGTCCTCGTCTCAGAGCTTCATTGGCAGTCTGAAAGGGAGGAAAAGTTGACATTTCAAAGTCTGCTGGAACAATGTGCAAAAGGGGGAACGAGCAGACGAGCATCAGACAGTAAGAGGAGACGAGGAGGAGGAGGATGAGGAGGAGAAGCACACTCACTCAAAGGCAGGAGAAAATCAACGACTGCCAGAGCGTATGTTCTCAGATCTCACACAGGACAGACGGGAACACTGGGACATTTGGGTCAATCTCCGCACTGTGTGCTAGTATCAGTAAATCTATTGGGATGTGTGGCTAATTGACTAACACAGGATTCATTTCACTATTTAAAAGGTCATTCCAAAACAACGTTTTGGTGGCGGCCCTTTCAGTACAAAATGCCTTTTTGTGTATTTCCAGTCTTTCTTTGCTGAGCTGCAGAGCATCACAAAACCAGCTGGATTCTCCCCATTTTTTGTCCCTCAGCCTGTTCATTTAACAACAGTGCGAATACAAGCCTCTTGGTTTTCTTCTGTGTTCCCCTTTAATTGTCCCTATTCATCTGCCTGTTGCCTGGCTGCGTGATATTCTGATTGTTCCTCTGACTTTTTACCTCAGGCAGGTTTTCCTTTGTGGTTTTTCTGAGCTCTCTCTGGGTTTTTGACTGCAAGTAGTCGCAAGCGTTTGTGTGTGCCTTGCTTTCCAAGCAGTCCAACGATCATGGGAACACCTGTTCAACCAATGCATCAGTGTGAAGACGGCAACTTCTTCTATTTGTTTCAATATAATATATATATAAATTTAATCTGATAACTGTTCTAGACACACACTTGAAAAACTTTACCTTTACATCTGTGGCTGTGGATTACTTGGGTCCATTCTTGTTTTGGGCACCGCTCTCAGAATCGTGACATTCAGATTGATTGCCGCATCTTCAAACTTAGAGTTTATCCCTTCACGCTCTCTGTTTTGAAGTTGATCCGTACGGACAATATTGGTCCTCCGAGCCGGCAGGGAGAAATGAAAAGGGACCCGATTGTGAGAAACACAGAACAGGGCAGCCTGCAGCTCGATTGGTAATTCTTTGGAAATCCAGCAATTTAATCAGGTTTCATCTCTGGGGGAATACTTGATTAGGAGCAATCACAAACCAAAAGGTTCAATGGGCAGCTTAAACATTACAAGCATTCTCAGAATGCACGACAAATCGCTTAATAATTATACTTTAATCCCAGATTAACATAATTGCCAAGGTCACGTCCCTCACATTGTTTACTCACCAACGCTGTCAAGGCCCCAGACTAACATCATCCAGTGGGACTGTGTGCCATTCAACAATTCGGGCCTCATTTTATTTCCACATTTCCAACTATATTTGAAAGAGCTGCAAAAAAAAAAGAAAAAAAAAAAAAAAGAACAGCTCAATATTCATGAATGTGGCCACGAGGTTATATCACCGAGGCATCAGGGGAGAAACATTAGTTTATAGACATGGTGCCATTTCGACATGACATGCCTGATGCGTCGGTAGCCATCAATCACAGTGTGCCGCATGGAAACAGGACTATAAATGGAACGGTCCGCCCACATGAATACAGCCCAATTGGAGAGATAAGTGGCCCTGATGGTTGGCCACAGTAGTTAGCACACATTCAGCTTCAAAAACATCTGCAGTCAAGATGAGGGATGCCTCTTGACCGCATGTGAAGCTGCTGCAAAAGTCTAGCATGCGAGCATTAAGGGAGAGGAGGGAGGGAGGGAGGAGGGGGAGGGGGGGGGGGGGGGCGCGGTGTGGAGAAGATTGTGCATTAGCCGTCCGCAGACTCACTCTCTTTTCCTCTCCGCATCACTACAACCGGTTTCAGAACCCACACCTACAGATTATTCCACACTCACTGAGGCACGGCAGACTTTTGACATGTAGTGATCACACAAACACACACCCGCACACACACACACACACACACACTTTGGATGTACCAGATGAAAGAACACCTACATCAATGGCAGGAGTGTGGAAGTGTGTGTCGTAGAGGTACAAGCATTAGGCTACGCATGCCGGCCTGTAACAGCCTTTCATGTCGCGCGAGCCGGACACACAAACAACGCTAACGTACACACATGCAGTACATAACACACTTATAGGTCACGTGATATTAGGTAAGGAGAGGCATATGGGCGACATGCAGTACAGCTAACGTGAGAGGGCTGACAACCGCCTGCAGGAGTTGGCTAAGATGTGCAGAGTAAGATTTATTGCCTGAGACTAGTATATCGTGATGCAACTGACAGATAATGTAAAGTAAGTTCTAGCAAGACTGCTTCACATGCAAAGATAAACTGTGCATAAATCATTAACAATAGCGCAAATAAGAGTCTGAGATTGACAGGTAAGCAGTTACGAAGCCGGATAGGAAATTGAAAGAATACATGATTTAGATGTTAAATGTGTATATGACGGATTTCCGGATGCCACTTTTCATAGACAATTCCCCGGGCCTACGTGTTGAGTGAAAGTTGATTTTGAACCTTTATTTCTCCCAGTCAATGCAGCACGTTTGACCTTTTCCCAGCAGCCAGTCCTGCACGGATCCCCACTGGTTGTACAGAGATATTACGAGACACGAGCGGCAGAGCTCCGAGTGAAGCATCGTTCTGTCAGAGCTGCATGCCATCTAGCCTCCTATGGCACATCAGCCAGCAGTAAATTGAGTGGATAATGAGAAGTTAATCTCCAGGGACAGTGTTGGGTCTCGTCCGCGCTGACAGTTTCCACCAGTCTGCGCTGTTATGTGGAGCAATGGTCTTATTGCATAATTCTGTTTTCTAGTTGTTTGGTAGATCTTTTTCTATGCAAATGTGAAAAATAAAAGTGAGAAAATGTTGCCTTGCCAGTTGTTATTTCCTAGAACTGCAGACTTCTTTTAAATTTACTTCATCCTCATGGTGGCAAAAGGTTCTTAGTACATAGTGAATGAGGAGCAGAGAAACCTTCAAAATATTCACTGCACAATTTTAAAACAAATCGATTATATCATGTGAAAGCTCATATAAATACCCTACAATGCTAGACATTATATCCATGAATCTTGTATGATGTGTCATGGAAATAGGATGATTGACAAGTACTACTGTATAATAAACACTTTGGATATTCATTCTGAGGGGACAGCGCTTATGTGCTGATGAGTTAATTAGTTATTGAATAATGACTGGAAGTACATTTAAAACCAAAACAGAACTGTAAAAACAATAAGACCCAATGAAGTCATTGCATTGGTCATATACGTTGTTTTAAACATTAGTTCTTTTGCAAGCAGATGCATCATAAGATGCACCTTTTTTTTTTTGAGTGGGAAATAGATGACTCGTCGGGTGTCAAAACTTTTTTTCATAGCTCGTGGGTCTCGGTTCTCCCCTCTCGCATCCACGGATGGATTTCAGAGCGAGCCAAGTATACATAGATCAGTGACCCCGGGGGGGGGGGGGGGGGGGGGGGGTCTAGGGGTCCCTACAAGAAGGGTCTCTGCGTGAAGTTACTGCTGTTAAGATTCCTCATTGCAGACTGAAATGCCAGAAAGACCTTCTGGCACATAAACATACACTTTGAAGTTGTCACAAGAAATAAGCCATCATGACACCTTCAAATGGAGTGTTTATCCCCTCAGGTGTTCGGTTGCACATTTAGGGCTCCTGCGTTATTGGTGCTCTGAGCCTGCAGGAAGAAATCAAGGACTATCTGTCAAGATAATGTGTGTTTTTTACATGACCAAGACTCCAAAAGCCAATGGCAGTGCGATAATTGGTGTGTCTGTATTATTCTCTACAGGAGTTTCAAAAGATGGCAGAAAATGACACCTCTACAGGAGGAGCAAGACGTGTGCGTGCAGAGCGGCATCACGGCACCACTGTGAATACTGATGGATGCTATGCAGGAGGCCAAGAATACGTCTAGAAATCTTTGCATTTGCTGACTTTGAAGGCATTCAAACAAGAATGAGTAATATCTAACAAGAAGGCATTTCGTTTTAAGATAAATTGAGAATATTTCCATGGAAAATGTTTAGGTAAAAAGACATTATTTTCTTATTCAATTAAGTGAGAAAGTGTGTCCAGACCTTTGGTACTGTCCTTCTGTGGTAGAAATTATCTACTTATCTATATTGGTTTTATTCCAAAGGGTTCCTTTTTAGCTTTGCACTTTTAAAGTATGTTTTTCATTCTTTGCAGGAATAAACTATTTGACCTCTGTTTCTTGCCTCGTATTGCTTCATCTCCTATATACATTTTGGTCAGACCTCCTTTGAAGTTGACTCATACCAGTAATTGAAATTTCAACTTTGAAGTCAAATTTGGTGTTTCTGCCCGGTCATATATATAACTGTTTTAGCATTTAGTCACAATATATAACACCATTCTTTCGCTTTCCGCGAAATTTAACATGTAATACTAATCTGCAGCTTTTGGCATAAGCAATGGCACGTTACTAAATTAATCATCAACTGCTTTCATGTTTTCAAACATTCATTTTTTAAAATACATAATAATAAATAATAAATAAATAATTCAGCACAACCCATGACAAAATTGTAAACATTGCCCATATTTGTTTATTTCAATTAATGGTGCTGAAAATAAACCCATCTGCCATGTTTTCTAGCTCTGGTTACTGCCATGTTTAATTAAAAAGAAAAAAAGCATCCTCCCTTTTCTTGTCCTCCAAGGAATTTAAGGATAAATTCTTCAGCAGGCCAATCTCTAAATTTGTAATCCCTGTTTGTTTTTTTTCCAAGTCAAATCCTTCCTACGATGAAATCCTCCTCCTGTGTGTCTCCAGGAAGTGAGGAGCAGAACCCAATCCAAGCCTCCATCATCACACACAAACACACATCCCAAAACAGGACAACTCCACCGAGCGGCTTCCACCAGCAGCTGAATGCCCCCCTGATGATGATGATGATGATGTGTGTGTGTGTGTGTGTGTGTGTGTGTGTGTTTGTGTGTGTGTGTAAGAAAGACAACATGAAAAACAGAGTGAGAGGACATAGGAGGGGCAAGGATTAAACAAAAGAAAATCAAGGAGAACGCAATGTGAGGAGGGAACGTGAGGCAGGGTGTGCTGTGTAAACCCCAGGTGGGGCTTGTTGTCCTGGATAGAAGTATCACCTGGGGGACGCCTGCTCCAGCTCTGCAGGTCCCTCCACTCCTCTCTCTCCTCCTTCTCTTCTCTCGCCTCTTTGTATTCACAATCACACACACACACACACACAGACACACACACACACACACACACACACACACACACACACACACACACACACACTAGCAGGAGTTTGGAGGACGGGAGATACATAAAACGAGGGCAATGGGAGGAGAAGAAATGAAATTATTGAGGGGAGGGGGGGGGGGGATGGAGGGGAGGCTAGAAGGAAGAGCAAAGAGAGGGGATGCATTCAGGAGGAGACGGAGGTAAAAAAGAAAAAGAAGGGATATCCATTAAGAAGACAAATCAGAAATCTCAGTGTGTAGTTTGGGAAAGCGCTTCACACCTTGGGCTGGTTGTTATTCAGTCACGTGTGCAGCTCAGGGGGGGCATGATCTAATACCCCCCGGTGCTGTGTTTTGCATCGGATCTGTTTACTGTTGCTCAGCTGTGCAATGAGCGCAATCGTGGGGGGGAAAAGCCTTTTTTTTGGATACATTCTGCATACATCACACACACATTTTCCACACACCCCCCCCCGAGGGGGCCGTTGTCGATAACAGCCTGCACTCCACACCTGATGCGTCTGTGGGGACGGTCGCATCCACGCTGAGACAGCGAAAAACAACAACATCAGCAGAGATGTTTTATGGTCCCTGTCCGGCTGCTGACTTAGGAATGGCTTCATTGCTCCAAGTCTTGACCTCTACGACTGCTGTGGAAATCCCAACTCTGACCTTAGATCAGCACTTAAGACTTGGCAGCTGCGGGGAATGGGAAAGAGACAAGGGAGATCCAGATCTGGGACAAGACTGCCCCCTAGTGCTTCGGTCATGGAATTATATCCGTTCGATGACGTAAGGCCAGGCAGTCAGTGTGTGAGTCAGTGTGTGTGTGTGTGTGTGTGTGTGTGTGTGTGTGTGTGTGTGTGTGAGGCGATACAGTAAACGTGCAATATGTAAATATGTTGGAGGGTTAACTCTGAGCACACACACACACACACACGAGGGTTCCTCGTTTCAACCGTTTTACCTGTTGGGATTGTTCGATTGAAACCGCAGAATTAAAGGGATAGTTCCCCCCCCAATTACAGATAAAAATGGAATGAACTGACCCTTTAATAGTGGAAATGCGGGGCTTACTTTGGACACTGGCCACAAGTCATGCATTATGTATAGCTCAAGCAGGGTAAAACCTTTTATGGGGCCCTGGGGGGGGAAGTGTTAAATGTCCCTCACAATACCAGCTGCTACTTTGGAAGCAGCCGTCACAAATACATGCGTTAATGTAGATCTAAAGTGCCCCTAAATGCTACGGGTGTAACTGATTTGCAAAGCAAATATATTTCCATTCTACGCAAAAAAACAATTCAAGTGCTACTGATGCCGAAGCAACGCGGAGTGGTGGGGGGGGAGCGAAACACGTCACCACGGTGCCTGGAGGCAGCTCTGCTCCAAGCAGATCCAGCTCACTAACAACCCGCAGTAGGCGGAGAGCCGTGGAGCTGCAGGAAGATTTATCCAGCCGGGGGCTGCTCAGGAAACACTGGGGCCTAACGCAGCTACCGCTGACCTCATTACCACCGTGGTCATGTGAGATTACCGTATGTAATAAATAAGATATGATCCGGTTTCAAAAACTCCTTGTTTTTTTTGGGGGGAAGATCCATTTTCTTTCTTCCATCATTTCATTTGAAGCAGATCACATCCGTGAATGACACATTGGCCCTTTGAGGATCTGCTTCTGTGTAGAAATGACCCTCGTTCGCAGCCTCGTTCTCGCTGGTCGGCCTCTTTCTACGGTTCAGGGAACCACAGAAATCAGGGATTCGGGAATATGATTGAATGAGGTGAACTGAAGAAAAGAGGGATAATAGAATATCAATGTGGAAATATGGAAATGGACTTGAGCTGTCGGCTGTGATCAGACTAATGCTGCGGCCTGTTTGCCGCGTAATCAGACAAGTGGTTCTGCATTCTGAATGCTCCTCGCACAGTTGTTTCCATTCCACACGCCGCAACTGAGAAAACAGCTCTCCAAATCAATGAGGATCCACTGGCTCAGCACGCAATGCCCGGTTGGTTCTCCTGCTTTCCTCGTATTTGGACTTAAATGTGAAGCTGGACGTTAAGATGCAGCAGTCTGACTTGTAGTTAACCGTCCTTACAGTTGAGTCACTTCCTTCAAGTTTAACAACTTGTCCATCAAGGTGCGGAAGGTGTTTTTCAGGTGTTTCCTCACTTCATCTCGGCCCTGGAGAGAGACTGAAGAAGATCTCTGGTGACCAATAAACAACAAACGACATTTTTGGAGATGATATTATAAACAAACTCGGAAGCAACATTTGTTTCGGGCTTCGTTTTGGTTTCTGCACAAACCGCACTAAACATCTGTACAACTCAGACAGCAGACACTGTCTCTAGTTCATTAGTAATTCATTCCATTTCAACTCAGAAGTGTACAAATAAAGTGGAAAAAAGCGATTTGTGTGAACTGACCATTTATTTTTGCTCTTCAAGTTCAATAAAAGTTCCTCCTTCTAAGGCCTCTTAGGCTCGATTGACTGTCCGAGACATTCTCAAGGGCATCTGAAGCCATGTGTCATTGATCCTTTGTGATATTCATACGGTGCGTCTCAGTTGGCCCTGAACCCGTCCCCGCCGCGTGGCAGAAGGACGGGCCTCAGTTACTGGCTAGAGTTTCTTCACGAGCATTCAAGGGCAGTGGACACATGATAGGTCTGTGTCTTCATCCGCCGCTTCATCTCTCTTATCATCTGACACACAGCCAGAGGGTAGCAGCAGTACACCGTGGTCCAGTCCTCACACACACTTCCCTGTGGATAAACATGCGGACGGACACGCGCGCACAAGCAAAAGCAGCAACACGTCCAGAACCATGAGGAATATTACATGTAAAAACAATTTTCAAAAAAAGCAAACTTTCAAGTTCGCTTTTACCATCGCTTTTACTTTCATTTATTAAGTCTTCCTAGTGGTGCGTTCAAGGGGTGACACTCACCCGTATTTTGTACCGCTCCCTGATCCCGACCCGCATGGCAAAAGTGGATCCGGGCAGCAGTGGCACGCACAGACATTCTCCGTACTGATGAGCCAAAGTCAGGTCCAAACAGCACGGCACCAGAGCCCCGAGCACACCTACGAGCACAGGGTAAGCACAACGTATGTACCTTTGTGTGTGTGTGTGTGTGTGAGAGAGAGAAATATGTGTACATATGCATGGGAGAATGCGGCTTCATGTTACATGTGGTCTTGTCCCCGCAGACGTTCAACAGGCCAGTGCTCCAGTCTCCTCCCGTCTGGGTGATGGTGGTGACGGTCGTCGTGGTGATGCCGAGGCCGGGCTGCGTGAGCATTGGATCGGTCGCTGCCGGGGCGTCGTTTGACCTCAAGCCGTCTTCACTTCCTGTGCTGGAGACCCTCGCTTCCTCCTTTTCAAAAGCTGACACTGAGCCTCGAGTGACTGACAGCCTTGGTCTGAAACATACAAACAATGTGTTTTTATTGTGTATAGATAGATGAATCATCAAGGTTGTCCCACACTGAAAGAAGTCTTAACTTGTGCTTTTTGGGAAATTGTTTCAGAATAATTTTTCTAGTGCACCATGGTTTTGTACTGCCTTAAAATGAAACTATAATCCACTAATATTACCAAGCCACTATTTGTAGTACGTCATTTATTCCCTCATTCAATTACTTAAGGCCTTCAGCAACTTAAATTACACACACACACTTTAGTGAAGGCATAGGTTTTAACATTTTAAAATGCAGCAAGAGTGTATTTCATTTGCATTATCAGTTATCATAGACACACAAAAAGGTAATGAAATTAAGGGGAAACCAAGCGGCACCTAGAACAACAAAACAGACCAAGATAAGTGAGCCGTTTGCTGTAATTCCATCGCGCCTCAGCGGTGTCAACAAAGACAAGAAAAAGCACTCACTGCTGTGTGACTGTCATCTGCTCCATTAGTAGAAGCCACGGGCATCCACAGAGGGGAGAGAGGGGACTGGGGTGAGAAGGGAGTCAGCAGGAATGAGGAGGTGGAGGAGCGACACCCCCCCCCCCCCCCCCCCCCCCCCCCCAGTGAGAGAGGGTGTGTGCAGGGGGCAGATAAACCAGCAGTCGAATGGCTCGGCCTGAAGCTGTGTGACCGAGATAAGTCCCGCCGATTGCCTTCCGTTCTGCGACTTTTACAAACGCAGCGAATGCAAAGAGGGAGAGATGAGCGTGAAATATTCAGATGTGGCGACGTTCACACGGCCAACGCGGAGCGACCTGCGGGTGGGAAACAAGATGACATCTCGTAATGAGTGAGGACTTATTCCTCATGATTAGGCTTAAACAGAGCTAAATATATGGGAAGTGATGCATGTCAAAAAGAATGTTTGACCTGTGATGTTCAAAAACCAGCATCATTTGACATTAAAACGTTAATATAAGGTAACACTCACCAGCAGACAGACTCAAGAAGAGCTGAGAACAGACAGATGGGTTTTATGACCAAAGGAATACGTGCAGTTCATATTTAGAGGGGATTGTCTGCGTTTCCTACTTTGACTCTGACCTTTAAATTTAGTGTGTGGGTGTGTGTGTGCGCGCGCGCTGTACGTGGTGAAACGACACGAAGTGCGACCATCGTGGGTGTGGAAGCCCACAGACATTCACAATGGGTCTCAACCCAGATGTGGGATAAACATCGCTGATGTACTACATGAGAGCGAGCTTTAGAAGGGCCTAAGGGCAGATGTTCAGACCTTCAGAAAGCCGGTCAAGCAGTTTCCAGTCTGCATGCTAAACTAAGCTAAGCTTCAAGACACCATTTCACATCTTAGCATAAAACATGTGGGCAGTGTCTTTTGATAGAATACACAGTCCTTTGTAAAGGTATCTTGACCCCAATGATGAACTTTTTAGATTTGATAATATATTTTTGCTTCTAAGTCAACTGAAAGATATTTTGGCTGTTTCATTTTATTTGCATATCCCCATTGCATTCATCAAAAAACATTTCAACCCTTTAATGCTGAACTTTTAAGAACCAACATCTTCTCTTAGTCGCTCTATTTATATGACTGTGCACATTGCAAAATTATACAATTCCTCACTATCTACATTACAGGAGAAAACATCACATAGCTTCACCAAAATCATGACTCATAAGTGCCATTCTTGTATTAAAAAAAAAAAAATTCAAACCCACATGGAGGGTAGCAATAAACAAAGAAGGAGGCTGAATATTTCATAGGTTTTATTATTTCCCTGGAACGCACAAGTGAGACAAGCACCATCCAACCCCAGAAAACACAAAGATGTCCTTTAGGATGTCACATCACGAGGGAATGGCAAGTCTCACCTTCAATGTTTAAAACAACACAGCAGACACATTACCATCTATATGAAAAAAGAAGGATGCAGGAGCAGTCTCACCATGTAATGTAATAAAAGAAGGTGGAAAAAGAAAAGGACCTGGTTGTAGGTTTGTTTGTTCCTTTAAGAAAAGATGACTTTGCTTCTGACCAAATAGGAAGAAAATTACAACATTACACTTAGACGATTAAATTGAGACTGAACAGAAAATAAATTCTGGTGTCACCCTCAAACACAAAATCCCATTGATTTTTAAAATCAGTTTAGATCTGAATAGACTTGAATTGTGCTGTTGATGTAAGAGAACAGATGCAACCTCGTGAGATCCAATTCGTTTCAGATGGTCACTGAGGCCGCATTCAGCAGAGAAAAGAGGTGAATAATAACCTGTCACATCCACAGAAACACAATTATAAAACAGATATATGTTTGAGTCAGTGTTCTATGGCTTTGAGTCAAGAATACCCTTTTTATGGCAACAATTATTGATTCATTCAAACCGTTTAGAAATATTTCATTGCTGAATGCGGCAACATGTATGTGTGTGTGTGTGTGTGAGAGAACTAGAGAACCAGGTAAACCAGGGAGTTCCCGATGTCCACAGTGAGGCCGTTGTCGGCCAGGGTGACCTTCTTCTCCTCCAGGTTGACGCTGAAAACAGACTTGTTGGAGATGGGCACTTTGCCCTGTTCCTCGAGTCCCAGGACGGGCACCCGGCGGGGCCCCAGCACAGGGTCCTCGTACCTCATCAACTTGACTCTGGACAGGTCTGTTGGAGGAGGAGGAGGAGAAGCAGGCAGAGTCAGGTGGAGGTGTGACACATGGGAGGTATGAACTGATGGCAGGAAAAGAGTGCAGAGGTCAGGGGGGGTGAGTGATGGAGGAGAATACGAGGTAGCGCCCTCTACAATCACAGCTGTGACACTTTTCCATTACGGTGACATTTCAGATCCGTTTCCAGTTATGATATATCAGAGGCTAATTGTTTTTTTTTCCATTTTATAACAGCTATCACATAAAGCACATAGCTTTGTCTTCCATATAGTGATTGTTAAAGTCCAATGTGGACAGATACTTATTGGCAATGAGTCGGCTTTGAGTTGCAGTAAGTCAGCTGAGCACCAAGGCGTGATGTCGTTTATTCCATGAAAGATGAACGATCCGCACACACCCTTTTAACCTTTGCCTCAGCGGCTTAGAGACATTTTTCATCAAACAAACCATCCTATTTAGATAATGACCTTCATTCATGTTCATATAGACCCATTTGTGGTTCCTAACCACAGTTTATGAATTTCTGCAGTATATCCATTTGTCTTACTAACCTTTAATGAGTCTGTTGACCTTGGCTAACCTACGGATGATGCCATCGCCGCTGTCTCCCTGTCGGATGTCAACCTTTGTGGAGAACTGGCCGTTACACGGCTGAGGGTTCACGAGGGACACACACACTCCAGGCTGGGGAAATAGAGGACAAGCGCAAATTCACAAACACTCATTTTAATTGTAGGTTTATATGTATAAACACGTATTTTGTTAACCAGGAAAAACTAGCAGAAGGGATGCGTATAAGCAAACAAGCAACCGACAGATACAAAATGTGTGAAGAACACATTTAAAAAAAAAATACAAGTCACAAAATCTGATGAATGGGTCGCTGAAATAGACTTTTACACACACACACCTGCACAAACACACACTTAAGAGCATCTAACACAGCCAAACGCATTTACCTCTGATCTGAAAACACAGAATGGTTTCCCTGGGCAACAGTCCTCCTTCACTTTGTCGTCGCCCTCAGATGCGAACAAGATGTCAATCTGTTCCAACTGTGGAGGATGTGAAAAAGAACAATCATCAGCCGGGATCAATCCACCGCCGGGCTAATCTGTACAGCGGCGTGTTTGGTATGCGGACTGGCAGACGCTGGTGGTGTCAATCTGGCTCCGGCAGAGATCAGAAACACAACATCTGGCTCTGTGGCTCACACGTTCCCGACCAGGGGATTCAGCTCGAAATGGAACAGAGTTATCAACGGTATTGTGAAGTAGATGAACACTAGAAAAGAAAACCGTAACAACTTCCCTTTCCATCCACACATGCAGCATAAAAAGACTTCCCATCAAAACAGTAACTTTTCACGAATGCAGAGTTCCACGGACTTACGTTGGAGTATTAAACAAATCATATCAAGACTCAGTTTTACTTCTCTGTTGAAGCTTACTTTTCAGGTGTGAGCTACCAGTAACATTGGAAATGGATTCAGGGTATTAGTTTGACGTAGATTATATGCAGTTTTCTTTTTGTGGTTAAATCTGTGCTCGTTTGAGACAACTTTCCTAGGGACCAAGGTTTTACTTTCGACTAAGCCTCTTTGCAGACAAAAGTATTAAGGGCTTCCCTGACTGACAACCGAGCTCAGGATTGTCTCAACTGACTTCTGCAAAAGTAGCAAAACCCGGCTCTAAAGCGGAGGTATTGTTGAGGAAACCAAAATTCTGTGGCTGCAAGTTAGTGCTCGATTTGGACTTTGGACTGGATTTGTGCTGCCCGGAGTTGTTGACTAACAAATTTAGTATATCATCAAATCTTTAACTCTGCACTCATAAAATTGCAGACCTGTCAGGCGTGTTCTTAGCTGGCTTTGAAGACTTGGGCCATCCATAAATATCATTTCTGATTTTAGAAGTGATCCCAAAACATACCTCGAGAGAGTTGGTCAAGTAGACCAGATTTTCCATCAAAACTACCCGCTCATCAAACTCCAGCTCGAGATCCAAGACTCGCGAACCGTTCTTCTCCAGGTTCTCCTGCGGAACAAAAATGGTCAGAATCAAATCATTTGTCAGCGATGGGGGAAAAAAAACAAAGTTAACATCAAAAAAAAAAGTAGCATTATGGAGCGTCATGATAATACTGCCATAATGACATGATTGAATCTTCGTTCTAGTACTTACCCAAGTAAGTTTAAAAGTGTGATGGAATTTGCAATTTGAAAAGGAATTCAACACATTCTAAAGGCGAAGCAGCCAAAGTATAAAAGCAAACATTTTAAATGTTTATGATTGTAGAAAACATGGATGAGAGGCTGAGAAAGACTTTGAAAAGCTTGTTTTGTACTCTTTCAATCAATAGAGCAAAAATCCCACTCTTTGGAATTTCCAGGTAGCTCAAACAAAATTGGCTACAGCTTTGTAATTATTTGACACAAAGAGGAAGAGAAAAAGAAAAAAAAAACTGCATTTGATGATTCATACTTCAACCTTTCAACAGAAGCAGTAGGACAGACTTTGGACCACAACAAATAAAAGACGAGCTACCTCGAGCAGTGAGTTGGGTGGTAAACAAACAAAAAACAGGAAGCAATGTGTAGAACACTGACATTTAAAAGAATTATGAAAATGACTCTATAGACAGTATGTGCTTTTTCTGCTTTACAGTGCACCCGCCTGCTCCAGCTTTACCTTGATCATAGCTACAAAAGGCATCACTCTCTTCATGTATTTCTTCAGGTCGGGGAGGGCTCCCAACTCGGTTGCGATCACTTTGTTATCTGGAAGGACTCCATTGTTGCTCTGGAAAGAAAAATGGTAGAAAATACATCCGACCACAAACAGAAGGATGTACCAAGTTAAACACGTAGCGCAACTTAAGTGATCATTTAAAATACAAGGGAAAATATATCAGGGCATCACTTTGCAATGGACCCTATGCTCTTACATGTAACCAATGCATAGAATTGCATATATAGGAACGTTGTTTGTCACCTTGTAGTGCTTGCCGAGCAGAGACAGGGCACTGTGCTGCCAGGGAGGGTAGCTCTTGGCAACGTAGATGTTGCAGTGGGAAGGCTTGGCTGGGGGCTTTGAGTCACCTTTCTGTGGGGGGGGGGGGGGGGATTACAGATTCATCTCGTATTTCTATTGTCAGGTGCAAGACTCTGAGGGTTGTCATTATATTCGACACAGTGACAGCATCCATGGTGGAGGTGGGCGGCCTCAATCGGGGGATGGTTCCAGCCGGGGAGGGGAGAGGTCAGGGGGGAGACACTCATTAGGCAGAACAAATCTGCTTACTTGACAGAAATGAAAACAATATTGTTATGAGAAGACGTCTTTCCCGATCTCCCCCCCCCCTCGGCCATTATCCTTCCATCTTTCCTTCATGGCAACAAAACATTTACAGCAAATCAATAACCTCAGTCTGGAAGCCTGAGATATCGTCTGTTTCAAATCTTGCCAATACTTTTTGCTTTTCCCAAACTGCCTGGAGATACTTATTGAGCAAAAAAAAAAAAGCAGACCAACTTTCCTGCTGTGAACAGACCAGACGTAAAAGAACATTCAAAGTATTATTTAAAGTCTTTAAACAGAGTTATACGAGGTACTTAGTGTATTAATAAAAAAGGGATCATCTAGAAAAATCTGTCATATACAAATAACCTTAGACATGCCATATACAAAATGCCATTCCATAAAAAGAGAAGGGAAACACAGACAACCTACAAGTTTATACTATTTTCTTTTATCATCAAGTTCCAAACTGATTGCCTTTTATGCGATCTCAACTGTACCATCGGCAAGCTGCCTGATATTGTCAAGATGTTTTATTGTTTTCTGCCTCATTGTCCTCAAACAATCATAAAAGACCAGAGGCAGAAAAGACTGACACAACACTGCCTCGCATTTAATTACCAAACTTAAAACAGCCTTTAGACAAGCATTGAAATTTCATAACTGTAAAAAAGAAAGCAATCAATTGTTAAACCGTAAATCTTTTTTTTTAAAGAATTAGTTCAAAAAGGCATTAAAGCAGTGAAGCACAGTGAGGGTGAAGCCTGTGAAACAACACGGAGCGATTTCTTACTTTGCTTTTGGGCGGCTGCAGGTATGCCTTCAGTCTCAGACGGAGGTCATGTGCCGTCTCCATCAGGTACTGGGATGATCGGATCAGAATCTCATCCACCGGGCCTGCCACGGGCCACGACGCCTTCATCAGAGATGTGGTCTTTTGGGGAAAAGGTGAAAGAAAGCATGGCTGACGAGCTCAGGGGGAAAGATGGAAAGTACATGACAGGCGGTGGTTTTTATTTTCCACACTATATAAACTATGAGTAGGAACGCCGGGCGTTTGTGTGCGTAGCACCGTGTCCACCAAGTGCCTCTTAGCGCTTTAGCTAGCGGTGCTGAACACATGATTTGAGAAAACACCGTCGCTTAGCAACAACAGAAGCCCGACAACCAACCGAATCAAATTAAATAAATAAATCTCCAGAGCGCCGGCAGCCGCCTCACTCTTTCATATTCATAAATTCCCCGTGTTAAAAATATTCTTGGGTCTCTGCTGAGCTGTCGGGAGCGTGCAAAGTGTCTGCGTCCCCTTCATACTGATGAGAAGCCCACAGCGTGAACACAGGCTTCTGCTGGAAATGTACGGCAACTGTGTGTGTGTGTGCGTGTGTGTGTGTGCGCTGGTAGCCATTGAACATAAGAGTCAGTCGTTATGTGAAAAAGTGCTACTTCAGACCTACAGTGCAGGAAGTATGTTATCTTAGCTTGTTGATCTCAGGTGTACACACGAAGATGAATGCTTCTCACGCACCGTATTTCGGTTTCACTTGCGAGTTTTGAAGTGGAGGTTAAAAACCGAGGGGCAAACCCATGTTTTCTTACCTTGCCCAGCAGACCCCAGGTATATTCACACAGGTGTGGGCAGATGGGGGCCAGCAACAGTGTTTGCCTCTCGATGAACTGGAAGACAAGGTCCTTGTGCATGCCCTCGATAGCAAGCTCCCGATACTTGTCTTTGGCTGCCTGTGTGAATAAAACAGTTTGAAGGGTCTTTGACATGTAATTATGCCATTTGTAGACAGCGTCATTATTCCACTGGATTCACGGCATGGTCAGGATGAAATTTCAATCAGTCGCGTTCTCTTCGCAGTATTAATCACCATCACAATATATATATTAGTGGAGATGAACAGCGTGCTTGTCTTTAGGCCGTAAAGATGATTGAATATGTATTAGAGAGCGGTTTGAAAATAGACATCTTATTTACCTGGAACTCAAAAAAGCCACTCTTCAGAGCTTCCTTGTACATCATCTTGTCATAGTGCTGCTCCGTCTTCAGGATGCCTGCATTCATCTCACTAGAGAGACGGGACACAAAATCCTTACAATCAGGAGGCCAAGCCAGTAAACCGTTCACTTAATTCAGCGCTAGAAAGTACAGGTTTTTGCAAGGGAGCCATAAAGACTCTGAAGGACTGGCTTACTTCTACCTGGTTAATCTTAATAATGGGTTATTCTTCTAATTAATAATTCCAATCCAACTTGCAATCTTTCTTGTCCGAGTCTTAAAATGTAACTTTCAGATACTTAATTAGAATAAGACCACATACGGCCTCTGAGCTGTGCAGTGAATTCTGGACGCTACCTGGCAAAGACCCGATCGTTGAAAGTATCTGCAGGTCCGGTCCTCAGGTTGTTCTGGTTGGCAATCATCTCCTTCACCCACTCCACCCAGGTGTAGAGGCGCAGGATGCCGGCGTCGGCCATGGTCTCCACGAAGTTGGCGTCCTCCACCGTGTCCCCAGCATCGGCGAGAGCCAGACGCATACCTGAAAGAGGGAGTTCAAATGGCTAGAAGGTGATTTGTAGATGTTTCAAAGCAAAAACCTCATGCGGTGCAATGGCTCCATTCTCCTCAATGTCTTATTTAATTTATTGGAAAATCCATATTCAAACACTAAACATCGCACTCATTTTTCTGTTCTGCAAAATTACTTCAAACACAATATGAAGTTCAAAGGATTCCAGGGAACCTTCCACAGAAAACTTCAAATACCCAGAATACACCACACCACAAGCTCTTTGACAGGAAGTCAATTTAACACATCTATGTGCTATCTGTCACTGCCACAGGGGGGTGGCTTCTATTATTCAGGTCGTTCAGAACATAACAATCAACAAACAAAATAGGAAAAAATGAACTAATCCTGAGGTTCATCTATGTCTCCAGCAGCTATAAAGGAAAACATTCAGATCAACCATAGCGAGAACAACCCACACAAAACCAAGTAAACACGTGGAGAGATAAAACACTGGGCTCAAATTCTCCTAAATGGATTATCATTAATTATGCCTCACACAATCCACCCTGCCCCCGAACATGGGGGTTTGTTTTAAAATACATTTTCCCTGTGCTTCTATTCCCATTCTTGGTCTCACAGCCTCCTCAGTGAAAAGCACGTCGTCCTCTCATGTTCCTCTAAATATTTGATGAAGAGTCTATCTTTTGCTTCTCTCCTCTGTAAACTAAAAGGTTCCTGACTTTCTGGCATGACGATCATGAAAATACATCATTATTCTCGAATGATTTGGAACATTTCTATTAAAATAATAACAAAGCTGCAGGGCCTCAATAACTTTCTTCTGATACAGAGATAATGTTAAATACGAACCACCTTACCGCTACACCTTGACATCCAATTATAAAGAAAGTAATCTCCGTCTGACTGTCCTTCGCATATCTCTGGAGAGCAGCTCATCGGATCGACATCACCTCCACTAATTAAATCCATGCTCTACTTTGTAACCACAGTGATTATGCCAAAAGAAAGGGACTAAAAAATGCCTATTTGGTAATTAACCCAATCAGCTTATTATACAACATTGTTTTCCTCTAAAGTAGAAATACGCAGGAATTTAGTGGTATAAAAATGCACATCTTTTACATACTTGGGTTCTACAGAGTACAACGAGTTGGTAAAGCAGATATTTTGGAGTCCTTGCCCAACGGCAGTTTGCCCTCAGTGTTTTTCTCTCCCCACGAACCAGACTGATGTTTCTCACCCTAAAGGTCAGTTGTTCTTGCCAGTGAAGCTGGAGCGAGGGACGCAAATTAGAAACTTGGTGGGTGGATGCAATCATGAGACTTTTCAAAGATGGCCACCTCGCATTTAGAGGTTTTAGAAACTAATCTTTTTCGATTCTTCACCATTGAAAATGTTCTACGCGTTTTGCAGAACGATGCCCGATGAATAGATAGAGCATCAATGGCACACAGTATTAACGGGACAACGGGCGGCACAATGTTGAGTGTGATGTAGTTTTTCCATGAGCGAGCTTAAAATGAGCGCTGCATTTATTATAAATTAATTCAGAAACTCATTAGTTAGAGTGCAATCAAATTGCTTTGATGTTTACAATAGCTCATGCCACCCAGTGACAACAGCTTAACTATATTATGAAGACTGGGCGTTTTCTAATTATCTTCAGAACAGGATAATAGATGCTTATATCATAACCAAGACTAATGGTCCATGCACTATAAAAACACTTTGTAATCTGTTCGGAGCGTACACCTGATTTGTTTCGTCTCCCACGCTCCAATGAGAGACTAAAGCAACAGAACACAAGGAAGAAAGGGAGCATACCGTCCGCTGAGAACTTGTCAACGGCTTGGCAGAGTGTGAGGAAGTTTCCAGTTGATTTTGACATCTGGTGAACAGAAAACAGATGTCAGCAGCTATAGTCATTCAAGCGTGCACACGTTTATTACAATGTTTAGTTGAATAAACCATCGAGTCCCAGCCTGTTGGTGTTTAAATCAAAATCACAAACACCAATTGAAATTCTCAACCGCATTACCAGCACATAAGGAGCGGTATTTGAATACAAAGCTTTACAGCTGAATACAAATGTTGATGGAACCAGACATTTATTACCAAGAGCATAACGTTAATATCAAATGAAGGGATTTAAACTATATTACACAGTCAAAACTTAACACACCTTCTCAGAGTTGAGGAGCAGATGTCCGTTGGCTCGCACTGCTTGTGGCCATTTACCACTGTGGAGGACAGAGAGAACGTTGGCGTCATCAAGTTCAACCCAATATAACGGCAACCTTTTTTAAATTGAAATGCAATACTTTGTTCAATTAAGGCATAACGCATCAAATTATTTCCCCAAAACATGCCATCTTTGGATCTTAGATCTGGATGCCATGAGTTATAATTCATGCTATAAGCCGCGTGACTTGCTCCTCTCTGCACTGGTCAACCAAGCGGGCGAACTCACGTGTCTTTTGGCCACATGGCCACGTGGTTGTACAGGTAGTAAGACAGGTGGTTGGGAACCAGATCTTTGCCCGACACGCGGACGTCCACGGGGTACCAGTACTCAAACTCCCTCCGAAGCCTCTGCAGCCGATCTTTAGGGATGTCCGTCTTTGGGAAAGGAGACGTCTTGAAGAATATGAAGTCCCAAACTTCTCTGGTCATCTGCTCCGGCCTGTGGAGCAAAAAAAGAAAGAAAAAGGGTCAAGTATTGGGTTAAATGGAAGGATGAAGAGAAGTAATTTAATGGAGCATTTGGCAGTGTCATCATTTTATCTCAGATTCAAAGATACTTAAATAAAAATCAAGCTATAGTTACTGAAAAGTCTTGCTCCTCACCGAGTGGACATTTTTACTATTCGTTTAATTTTATGCATCAACGCGAAGCAAAGCATCAAGCTTTTTTTTGCTAAGCAACGCCTGTAGTTGAAAATATTAAATTAAAAAAAAGGTATTAGATGGGAGACTTTTCTCCACGGTTGTTTAAAATGACTAAGGAAGGAGAGGAGACAGAGTGAATGAGTTGGGTATTAATCCTTGTGCAGTCTAGTGTGTGTTGTGTGTCCGTACTTGATGCCCAGCGGTGAGGCTCCCTGTCCATTGAGCACACCTCCCTGGAGGAGGTGTGCTACGGTGTAATAAGCCATGTAGATGGTGGAGTCTGATAGTGACTCAATCAGCCAGTGCTCGTCCCAAGGCAGCCGCGTTCCTATGGTAACCAGAAGACGTACACACACACACACACAGATAGAGAAAGACACACATGCACACAAAACGGAGAGTGGAAAAAAGCAAAAGGAGACAAACTTATTAAGAAAGACAATTGTGTCCTGCGAGCCGACACAATCTCTGGAAGGATTTGCCATCTTGTTGAGTTGGTTAAATACTGGTGCCAAGTAGAACATATCAGAATGGAATAGGTCCTGGGCGTCATTGTGTTATTCTTGGCAAACAAGCTGAGAAGTAAATCTTTTGTTGTCAAATAAACTAAACATTGACAGACAGCATCCAGTCTTCACGCACTGGTTTTCCTCACAAAAAAAAAAAAAAAAAAGTTAGCTCTTATTGAGATCGTTGTTTCCAGCAATCAATTGTTGGAAAGAAAGGTGCTTATGTCATTTGAGTTCTGCAACATTAAATAGAAAATCTTGAAACAAGTTGTGCCCCCAGTCTACGACTGCTCCTGCATGAACAGAGGCAGACTCTTGCTCTATCGTCGGTCCTTTGTCTCCATCTATGGGCCAAGAACGTCACCAACAAATCTTAAATAAAGTCCGGTTTGGCTTTGGCCGGCTGGTGCAATACACGAAACAATATTACATATTTAATGCAGCAGCGATTGCAGCAAAAAGAGTTTTATATATTACTGTGATCAAACAGAATAATTCACACATGAAAAACACAAAGAGATAGACGCTCACCAAGCCCATAGGTACGAGAGCAGGCGTGCTCCTGTAGCCAGGCCAAAGTCGCCTCAAAGTTCCTCCTGGTCTCGTCACAAAATCTGCATAGCAGGGTGGAAAACAGAGCATTTAAAGCACACAGGAAGTAGTTGTGTATGTTTATTTATATAAATTTAGCATGACTGGATTTGTTTTCACTATGATAATCAAAGGCGACAGGGTGATTTAATATTTTGTGTAAACTCCACACTAGGTGGTTGAGACTGGAGCTTCACATGAGCCTGGACCAACACCACACAAAACATGACGAGCAAAGGGAATGTGTAATGGGAGCGCAGAGGCCCCCGTCTTACGTCTCCAAAGGTTTGAGCCCTTCATGAGCCTGCTGCTTCCACTCTGCATCCCCATAGTCTAAATACCTGTAGTTTAAAAAAAACAAAACACCTTCCATGAAGATTCAGATCCCTCCTAATAATGTATTCCAGTTACACATTAACCACATTGAGCTGGCACTCACCACTGGTCACAGAGAGCCACCACACACTCATCCGCCGATCGCGACATGACCTGTTTTTCCGGCTCCATGTAGATCATGGCTTCGCCCTGTGATGAATAGACAAAGATCCAACATGAGTCCAGCTAAAAATATAGACTGAACATTTATCAAAGATGGTGTACAATTGGCTTCGGGATTAAGTCAGAAGTTAAAGTTTAAGATTTGACACGTCTTTTGAATGTCTTACCCTCTCCGTCATCATCTTCTGGATGGGTTTTTTGACATCCTGGACTTTCTGCCCCTTGAAGCCGTCAACCAGCATGACCTAAGACATTTCATTCATAGTGATGCAATTCTTTCACAGCGTTGACAGTTCAGTCAACTAAAAGTGGGTCACGTCTCTGGAGTGCCTTCAACAAGCACACATTATCCTAAACTGCTCAGTGGAATGACATATATGCAGCGTACATATAAGAGATGTGCTGTTGAGTTGCCCCCTAGTTTCTACATTTACATTCTTATTTTGTTCAAACGCACACTACGCTGACAGGTTTGACTTGTCTAATGTCATGCTATATTGTAACAGGAAAAAGTATTCTATGCCTGGATATGTGTTTCTTTCTCTACAATCCAACTTGCTGCAGTAGAGTTTTCCATTGTCAAAATGTCTGAGGGAAACACTTAAACAATAGCTAGTCAAATAATAATTTAGTCCCCCCTTAAGCTGTGAATTCCTTGTTTTGTGTTTGAGATAAATCATAAAAGCTTCATACTTGCTTATATGCAAAAGGGGGAGGGGCTGCATTTTGCTGACCTATGGGTGTATTCTTAACTCCACTCCATTAACCACTAAAAATCAACTCACCCCTTCATAAAATCCCTTCAGGTAGACTTTCTCCTTGGCCTCGGCCAGCTTCTCTCTGTCATTCTGGCTCTGGATCTTCAACTCGTCACACACCGAGGGGGCAGACAGGTTCCCATAGCCTGGGATCTCTATGATGGGGATCTGACATGTGCACATACACACAAAAGATACAACACGCACATTAAGGCTCTATTAAACACCTGATCTGAGTGAATTTGTTCAATGCATCAAAGAGAACAGCTTACCGGTTCAAAAGGCAACACCATTTTGTCCTCGATTCCATACTTCTCCCGCAGAGCCTGCAGGAAATTAAGCACGCTTAAATAAAGGATGCACCTTCCAAAAGTTTCTTCCGTAAAATGTTTATTCCCCTAAAAATAGGGATTTAATCCATCCGAAATTGGGTAAATAGCGCAGCAGATTTTATAAGCAGCAGAGAAGAAATCTCCTCACCTGTTTTTTCTTGATGTCTCTGAGAGCAGCGATGTCGTCGGGGGCGTCAGAAGGAACGCTGGTAACTATTCCCGTGCCTGAGAAAACACATAAATTGTATTGATACACGGCAGGTGGTATACACTCACCGGCCACTTTATTAGGTACCCCATGCTAGTAACGGGTTGGACCCCCTTTTGCCTTCAGAACTGCCTCAATTCTTCGTGGCATAGATTCAACAAGGTGCTGGAAGCATTCCTCAGGGAGTTTGGTCCATATTGACATGATGGCATCACACAGTTGCCGCAGATTTGTCGGCTGCACATCCATGATGCGAATCTCCCGTTCCACCACATCCCAAAGATGCTCTATTGGATTGAGATCTGGTGATTGTGGAGGCCCTTTGAGTACAGCGAACTCATTGTCATGTTCAAGAAACCAGTCTGAGATGATTCCAGCTTTATGACATGGCGCATTATCCTGCTGAAAGTAGCCATCAGAAGTTGGGTACATTGAGGTCATAAAGGGATGGACATGGTCAGCAACAATACTCAGGTAGGCTGTGGCGTTGCAACGATGCTCAATTGGTACCAAGGGGCCCAAAGAGTGCCAAGAAAATATTCCCCACACCATGACACCACCACCACCAGCCTGAACCGTTGATACAAGGCAGGATGGATCCATGCTTTCATGTTGTAGACGCCAAATTCTGACCCTACCATCCGAATGTCGCAGCAGAAATCGAGACTCATCAGACCAGGCAACGTTTTTCCAATCTTCTATTGTCCAATTTCGATGAGCTTGTGCAAATTGTAGCCTCAGTTTCCTGTTCTTAGCTGAAAGGAGTGGCACCCGGTGTGGTCTTCTGCTGCTGTAGCCCATCTGCCTCAAAGTTGGACGTACTGTGCGTTCAGAGATGCTCTTATGCCCACCTTGGTTGTAACGGGTGGTTATTTGAGTCACTGTTGCCCTTCTATCAGCTCGAACCAGTCTGGCCATTCTCCTCTGACCTCTGGCATCAACAAGGCATTTCCGCCCACAGAACTGCCGCTCACTGGATGTTTTTTCTTTTTCGGACCATTCTCTGTAAACCCTAGAGATGGTTGTGCGTGAAAATCCCAGTAGATTAGCAGTTTCTGAAATACTCAGACCAGCCCTTCTGGCACCAACAATCATGCCACGTTCAAAGTCACTCAAATCACCTTTCTTCCCCATACTGATGCTCGGTTTGAACTGCAGGAGATTGTCTTGACAATGTCTACATGCCTAAATGCACTGAGTTGCCGCCATGTGATTGGCTGCTTAGAAATTAAGTGTTAACGAGCAGTTGGACAGGTGTACCTAATAAAGTGGCCGGTGAGTGTATGTCTGCTTGACATTGTAAAAGTCCACTGCTAATGCCATCACATTTATTCAACTGCCAAGCAGCTGAACTGGGGCTACTCTAACGAATAGACAAATCTGAATACCGAAAAACTTTAGCGGTGGCCGCAGATTCAGCCTCCCTCATTACTCGCCGTGACCCTTGAATCCCGGACACACTGGGCATTCCAATTAAGACTATTTACAAAACAAACCTCAACGGGACACACAAAGTCACTCAGACAAACTGCACCCCTCCAGCTCCACGGAGCAGAGAAATAGATAGTACTGACTTCCAACAGCAAAGAGGCACTCTGGGTGCAATTAGGTTCATTTCACATGTTTACAAACGTTTTCCCTCGGGTCCAAAAAGCAGCCATTATTTTCATCCTTTGACATCGCAGCAAAGCACCCAATACATTCTGCGGGGACCTTGGACTGCTATTTTCAGACTTTTCTTACAGCTTCCCCAATTATATCAACGACAAGGAAGGATCAGGGATGAAGCTCAGTATTGATTTTCTGCGGAAAGTAATACCTAAAGCAATTAGAGCAGGAAGAAGTTAACTTAATTTTAACGAAAAGACATACATTAGGCAAATTTAAATCCCCTTTGGTTTAACTATTCACAGGGTGGACCCTGGACTGCGATCGTGATTTTAGCAGGGATTGACTCGAGCCCCCCTCCCCCTCAACCCTCTAAGGACAAGCGCAATGGCAAATGACTGACATAAAATCCAGAAAAAAAAGTGCTTCCACCCAAGGGCATTCTCACTGCGGTGAGTGACACCGCTATAGAAACCGTTTAACAATGAAGACACCAATGTGGAAAATATCTGCCTTGAAAAACACTAAAATTCAATAAAATATATCTCTTTTATCCCCTGAGTTCTTGACTCATACCTTTGTCCTCCTTGATGGTGAGCATGGGCAGAGCGTAGATGATCTGATAGGAGGTCAGAGGAGCAGTCAGGGCACAGCCAAGGATATCCTGGAAGGAGAAAATGAAAAGCAGAGCCTGGTGTAATTTGCATTGTAAGTACCTATGCACCTGGCCTTGACCAAAGTGAATTGCTTCTTCCCGGACAAAAAGGTGGTGGATAAATAATTCAAACGAATCAATTTTGCATCATGGCCATGAAACATTGTGTCTGATTAAAAGTAGAACACGTATGCAGCTGAGAGAGAGGCACAAAGTTAATACCTGACCCAGTATTTCCATGACCACGGGTACCACTCCATTCTCTTTGGTGAAGCCCTGGTAAGACATGTTCCTAGCAGACCTGCTGGTGCAGATGAAGATGTCCCCGCTGGTCGTCTCAAAGGCGATGTACTTCATGTCGGGCCGTACCCAGCAGTTGGTCTGACCGAACATGGTTTCTGGTCTCAGAGTGGCAGCCACCAGGTAGATCTGTTTGCCCTTCATGGCGCTGAGGAAGACAGTACCAGTACTTTACTTTTGTTTTGTAAAACGTTGCGTAGACAGACATAAGTCTGTCAGTGATTGCAATTTGTTACCTGCTATAAAAGACTTTGGACTTGAATTTTGCTGTGTAGGGTTCAACTATTTTCATCTTGATGAGGGTGTACTCCTGAGGTCCAACTCCCTGCCGGTGGAGAAAAACAGTAGTTGAAAGGCGAAGAACAAAATACAGCTTACAAATAGTCTCGGCAAAAAGCGGGTCAAATAAAATCACTAACGATTGTGTCTTGGATACGATTGATCAGGTAGTGTTGGATATTTGTAGTACATTTAATTTTGAAAAGAATGTGAGCCCATAGTTCCTTTTAACATTTTTAGTATTCTCAACTAATCACATATTTATTTTTTCAGTTTTTCACAATGAATTCATTATTTCATTGAGCCAGGTAAGTTCACCTCTCCGGTCTGCCTGTCGTGGTCCATGCATGGCTGTCCATCCTTGGGGGAGAAGATGGTATACCTGAAGAGAAGTCGAAGGACAGTCACAATATATTTCTGAAAGAACGTACGATGCCTAAATATCATGAGACTAAGGCAAACTTATGTTACCTAGTACTGTTTTGATTTCAAACATCTCCTTTGCTTTTACCCAATGAAAAGAAAATACATTGGTACAGCATTGTTTTAGGGTAAACAGTTCAACTGATCCTGAAAGCATTACTACCACATACTGTAGGGCATGTCCTACTTTCCTTATTTTTCTATTCATTACCACCTAGACAGTACTACGGAGAGTTTCACTGTCACTCCAAAACCAGCTCACCTTTTGCCAAACTTGATTTTTTTTCTCTCCTTCAGGGTGATGAACTGCCACCTGACGAACGAGTCATAAAAGGGGTTCACGTCAGTGGTGATGAACGAACGCCTCCAGTCCACCTGCGGAGTGATGACATGGCACCAGGATTTAGGCACAAACCACTAAATATGGTTATCAACAGGGTCAATTCATAACGGTTAACACATGTTTCGTTAATTTAGCCGTAACAGTAAGTTGTACACAATAATGCAGAATCATGGCATATTAAGGTAAATAAAATACAACTCAGGATTACAATTGTTTACCTTTACTCCCATCAGTTTGAGATCTTTAACAGCCAGAGGAGGAAAGTATTCCAGCCAGTGTTCAGCATTGGCAAACTCGGAGATCTCCTTGTCTTTGAGGCCCAGAGACCTCATAATGTCCCACTGGAAAGTGGCGGTTCCAGATTTGGCCGCTGCTTTACTCTAACAGAGGAACACGTTTCCTTTAATGCAAATTGATGCAACATTGAAAAAAACATTTTTGAATGTGGAGTTGAAAGAAAAGAATACTTAAAGCTAATAAGACCTAGTTGTTAGTAACAAAAACTGTATTTCTTTGCCATCCACATGTGGAAATTGGTCTCAGTTAGGCCTCTTAGATTCAGACCTTCTTGCCCTTTGCTTTGTCTTTGATGATGAATTCATCAGATGTATTTGGCTTCTCCTTCTCCTTCTCCTCTTCCTCATCTGGAAACTCTGGAGGGTTTCCATAAAGCTCCATCTCTCTCTTCAGCTTGTCTGCGCAGGCCTGGTGGAAACAATGATTGTATGAATGCGAGGAATAATAAAATGGCAGCGTTGTGGGGAGCTATACGGTGCAGGACCAATTGTTGAAGAAAAAAAAAATGTTTTTGCAACTTCACACATATGTGTTGGACTGAAAAGACAACAACCACACTAACTTTGATTGGCATTCCTGTACAGTGCAGCCCGAACGGGAAGAGGCATTTCTTCCCTTTCAGAGACTGGTAACCAACAGCAAACTACAAGAAAAAAAAACAACTTAGTGAGTTAGTGGTTAAGATCATCAACAACAATGTGTCATAGGTGCATGTGAAGTTCATTTTAGTTGCTTTTGTATGAAAACTTACTTCACATTTTGACAAACTGAACGTGTGACCCAGGTGCAATCGGCCATTCATGTAAGGGTAGGGGAAGGTGACAAAATACTTGTTTTTGCTGGAAGGAAGGAGTTTATTTCATTAATATTAGAAGAATTTCAAACCAGGTATCTGTTAATGAGCAAAGTCATGTAGGTTGGAGAAAAACATGGGAACAAACATTATGGAACCAAAACAAACAAATCTCAGAGCTTCACCCACAATTACATTGCTTCTTTCGGTTTCCGAAAATGACAAAAGCACAAGTAGTGTACCTGTTATTAAACTACTACTTACATGTTAGACAGCACAAGGAAGAGTTTAGTTGAAAGAAGTATACCTGACAGATTTGCTTTGGTATTCATGAGTATAGCAGACTGTGATAAGTGCTCTCTTAAAGATGGTCTTATATTTTTGAGTATTCCTCACTAAAGTGTGTAAAGAAAGTTCCTTTTTGGGAAATAACATAAGCACCTAAAAGAGAAGATAACGTAATCAACTCACTTTGTGCTTTCCCCGACTGTTGTGGGTGCATCATGTTCAAATGCCTTCTCCTTCTCCCATTTCTCCTGGATCTCTATCTCAATCTTTCTCAAGAAGTCCAACTTTGCTCTTCCCTTTCGCTCCTTGAATACAATGAAGTCCAAGATTATAACGTTGGAGAAAATCGGGTAGAGAAGTTTCTGCAGTTCAACTGAATAAACATTATTTGAGTACACAAATACACATTAATTAAACTATTAAGTACAATAACATAATACGTTAGAATAAACTAAATACATTAAAAAAAAATGCTCCACACGCTTTAAAGAATAAAACAGCTGTAACCTCTTATTTTAGGTATGCGGGCTCGACAACTAACTAGCTTATGTTAGCTAACGTGGCTAGTAGCTACAGTAAATTAACGAAGACACTTTCTGCAAACCAGCATTAACCTTTTTGAACTGTAGATACGTTGAGCGTACAACCTACCGTCATTTCGACCCAAATCACGAACAATTAAGAGAACGATTCTATTGTTTAGAAAGATGAAACAGTAGAAGTAGTTTCCAGTTTGACAAGAGAAACCCACGCCACCGGTGCTTGGCTGACGACACACAAGATCAGGTCCTCGCATTGCTTTCTGGGAAATGCAGTCCGGAGGACTTTTCCGAATGCTTATTTTTACATATGTGGTAAACTGAGACTTCTATTCACGTGGTAATTTTTGGGGGTCGGGGATGATCCTAAATATTTTAATACTCAACTTGCCTAATATACCGCTGATGTGAATAATCACGAACGGAGTTAAATAACGGCACGACATGATTTTAACGTCCGGCGTCTGTCCAGCGTTACGACAACTGAAGTTGTGTTGCCATGCCGTAAAACACTTTCGTCCGACCTGCCAGTGAAGAGAGACAGAAGGCCTTAAAGCTTAAATATTTGTAGACGATGAAAGCAGGATTATCGAAACGCACTTTCATTTTATAGACAGTATTATAGTCTTTCTCACAATGATCATAGAGAATGTTGAAGCCCTGAAGTCATGGCTGGCAAAACTCCTGGAACCGATGTGAGTATTGAATTGAAGTGGCATTTAGCTTGCATGGTACGTAGCTACGTTAGCTAGCTAGCTAGGTATGTTCTGCTAGCTAGCTAGCCATTGGGTTAGACGGGCATCAATGGGGACTTGCTAGAATCTGATGACGAATTATTGCACGAGTTAGCAAAACACCATTGCCGCTACCTGGCTTTCAATAGGAAAGACCATTTGTACGACTTATCGTGACTTGTAGATATTTTGTACACGATGTAAAGGGTTTGTCGCCCAGTTATTTTAAGGTAATTAGCCACCTAGCTAGTCTGCCCACGATTATGTGACTTTAGCACAGCTCTGGGGCAAGCTATGAAGTTGAAACAGATCACTGCAAGTGTAGGATCGTGTAATATCAACTGTTACGTTATCAGGTTATATAACTATATATTTCTAAATAAATGAGAGCTCTCTGAGTTACCATAGTGACACATACTCTTTCGCTCTCTCCCTCTCTTGGTGCCTCTCTTTCGTATGTAAATAATTCAATTACATTGTAATGAAGAGGACACAGATGTTGTCCGGGGAACATGCATAGTTTGAATGGTGAATTTACGTACTGAACAATGTGACTCAAAATGAGTTGGTGCTTTGACTAGCGGGTGGTGTTATGGCCTGTTTAAGTGGTGCAGTAACAGCTGCCTACTGTCTCTCAAATTAAAGCACGGTCTGCAAAGCTGCTGCACTTTGTCAACTTCACAAACAGTATTCTCCCTGACAGCTTAGTTTCAGGCGCTATAATCTTTGACCCCACGGTTCTTTAAGCTCAAATGGAAGGGAAGGTAGTTTTGAGAGTAAATAGTTAGCCATTTCGTTTTGTATTTAGTTATATATTAGCTTGGCGTGGTTATGTATACATGTGATCTTCTTGTTTTAGCCACATTGGCCATTAGTAGTTGTGTGAAATAGAATCTTCTGGTTTTAAAGGTTGGCTGCCGATTCTATATGTTTTTGTAGCTATGTTATACCATCCACAATTTGTAAGGGTTTCACTTGGTGCTGACTACGTTAAGTTTCTTTTGGAAATGTCTGCATTCATGGTCCGGCAACAGTCCATTTATTTGAAAATCAAATAAAACAATGTTCTCCTGCTTTTGTCTCCTATTTCAGTAATTAAATAGTTTCATTTTTTCCCTTTCCCGTTGTATTGTTAAAGTTGACTAGCTGAATTTGAGAATCTGTATATATTTGATCCTTCAGTTGTGATGCTGACCCCTCCGCATTAGCCAACTATGTGGTGGCTCTTGTGAAGAAGGACAAACCGGAGAAAGATCTGAAGGCACTGTGTGCTGACCAGCTTGACGTCTTCCTACAAAAAGGTATGAATGCTATGCCATGCCACACAAAGCTCCTCTGCTAACGGGACTGAGTGCAACATGATGTTATGAGCCCTCAGCCCCTGCTGATCAGAAAGGGTTTTCCGCAAAGTTTTGCTCTGGCAAAGATTTCTGTTGTTAAGCCACCAAGCTGAATTCATCTTTACAGTTAGAGGCGCAATAAGCTGTACGTGATCACTAGCTACTTCCCTTACATGTCCACTAGACAGGTGTTGCGTCATTTAAAAGTAGTTTTTTGGTTCTAATCCAGCAAATACATGGTTAAAATTCCAAACACCATTCATTTCTTTGTCCTTTTGTAATGTTGGTCCTTGTCCTCTGTCTTTGCAGAGACAACGGGGTTTGTCGATAAACTCTTTGAAAGTCTGACAACCAAGAACTACCTTGGGAATCCCGCTGCCAAGGAAGTACCGAAAGAAGAAGTCAAACCACCTGCAGTGAAAGCTGAGGCCGTGGAGGTAAGAAGAGTTATATAACATCTCCTTTTGGTGTCTCCGGGGTGTTGCACAGCGCTTTGTCCCAGCGTTTTATCAGGAAAATTATTTGACAACACGTGACCACTCTGCAGAGGTGGGACAAAGTCATTGTAATGCAAGTCACAAGTAAGTCTCAAGTCGTTGCCCTCGAGTCCCAAGTCAAGTCGAGTCAAAGATGAGGCAAGTCCCAAGTCGAGTTAAAAGTCAAAGCCAACAAGTCTCAAGTCGAGTCCAAAGTCTTACCATTTTAGTTTCGAGTTATTTCAAGTCCTCATATTATAGTGGGGACGGGGAACCCTGGGTGATGGTGCGCTGCCTCACAGACCTAGACTACGAAGGGAAGGGAAGGGTAATGGTGGATCGACTGTGACTGTGTTATAGTACTTTAAAACGGACGTTGACATAATGTTGGCGAGGATTTCCATCGGAGTCTGAATCCGGGTTCAAAAATCCCGATTTTTGTAACCATGAACGAGCTGTCTCGTTGATACGGTCAAATGGACTGCAGTGATTGGATGTCGTGCAGGCAGCGCTCTCTGCATACAGGTGGCGCACATTTTTTTGACAGATGCAGATAAACAGCGGCGCGGCCGTGTGAAAATGTTTTCCCCCAGTTTTCATGGGAAGTAGCAAGTCTTCTCGAGTCAAAAGGCTCGAGTCCAAGTGAAGTCACGAGTCATCGATGTTGAAGTCCAAGTCGAGTTGCAAGTCTTTGTACGTTTTGTCGAGTCGAGTCTGAAGTCATCAAATTCATGACTCGAGTCTGACTCGAGTCCAAGTCACATGACTCGAGTCCACACCTCTGCCACTCTGCTAATCGTGGTTCTATGGACTAGCAAATGCTTTTATTTATCTATTTGGGAAGAAGGTGATTACCTATTTTGAATCAACAAATGTGAATCTTACTCTTGGTAAATGTTGTAGGACAATACATTTTCTGTTTGAAAAAAAATAAAACCGAAGAGTTTAAAAATAAAAAATAAACTTTTTTTCCCCTCAAGGCTGAAACTCTAGAGGAAGAGAGAGAAAACAGGCGGAGAAGAAGTCCTCTGAGAAACCGCCCTGAATTCAACGATGCCAGGTGAGGCTGCATGTGCAGATACTATTCTGATATAAGACATCGAGCTCCTTTATTCTAGTCTGTCAGTCTAAATATTCTGATTTAAAAGGCCCTTCGTTTCTTACTGCCGAAAAAAGCATTAAGGAATTAAATCATTGTTTTGCATTATCAAGCTGTGTACAGATCTAAACCTGTGCTTATATTTGCATGGTTATTTTGAAATCCCATGAGTTCTACTTTTAGCTTGATGAAGACCTTGGTGTCCATTAGATTGTCCCTTGACTAGAACGCACCTTCTCAGTAACGGATGGGACAAAACAATACCTGTCATGCTAACAATCAGAATAACAGTCAAAGGGTTTAATGAGTTTTGGCACATTGTTTGTATTCTTCTGCATTTAAAACAGTAGAGTATTTCATACTCCACACATTTAAGATATGTATAATTACACAACAAGAAAACAAAAGCTTCTTTCTAATAAAAACTTCTCAACTAAAAGCCATGTTCTTTCTTTAGTACTTCTAGCAGAACTGACTAGAGGTATTTTGGTTTAATCATAAATTGTTACAAGCTACAAGCCTCCTAAATATAGTTATAAAAAAAATTAGAAAGAGAAAACCGGCATAGAGATGCTAATAATTAAATGTTCATCTTACTCACAGGGGCCGCGATGACAGGAGGCGAGATGAGCGCAAGCGCCGCGACTTTGACCGCCACGGGAAGAGTGGAAGCGAATCCAACCGCGAGCGGGAGCGCCACGAGCGCCGCCCCCGTGGGAGGAGCTACAGCCGCAGCCTCAGCCGCAGCAGGAGCGGCAGCCGAGGAAAGAGCAGGGACCGGGAGCACAGAGGAGGCAGAGGTGAGAAGGTCCACCCTTTAGCCCTCCCCTCCCCTCCCCTCCCCCCACACAGCCAATGACAACAGCACAGGGAGAGAACCAGACCCACTAGTGATGCACGACGGACGCTGGAGAGATCTTTGCTACAGTTTGCAGAGAGTAGATTGAACAGAGTTCTGGATGTAGCCGCTTGTATTGTGTTCTATTTGATTGTTGGGCCGCAGAGGTTTTTTATTTTTTATTATCTGTACAATGTGGACAGCTTTGAAATTCCATCAGTGGGGAATCGACAACACAGTCTGGAATTGGCCATATCAGCCACAAGGTTTTTTTTTTCTTTTTCTTTTTAAGGCTTAGATATTGTTCATGGTTTAGACCTCTGCTGTGATCCACAACTTTAATGCAATATTTAAGAGTGTTGTGCTGTTTCCCCGTCTCCAACAGACTTCAAGTCAAAGTTTGAGCTGGAACGGAAGGATACGGACTGCTACAACTCTTCCAACACCTCCGGCTCGCAGCAGCAGCAGCAGCAGCAGCAGCACCCGCCGCCTCTCCTGCCCACACCTCCGCACCAGTTTTCTTCCACGTCGTCCGCTGGAGTCTCGGGCGCTGGAGGGGTTCCCATAGTGACGCCGGCTCACCTGCCCGACAGCACCACAGACAGCTGGTCCGGCTACTATGGCACCCAGCGGCAGGACGGGGTCGGCAAGCCATTCGGCAGCAAGAGCGTTTCGCTCAAACAGCGCTGCAGGGATTACGATGGTAGGAACCAACCACCTTTTCTTTTTTTCTTTTTTTTGATTTGAAGCCGGTTGACATTGAAAATGTTTCCTAAGACAACAACGTGGCCATTGTTTGAGGTTTATCCGCCACCGTTTTCCTCCCGTGAGAGTTGCTGATGGCCTTGTTTAGAGTCTTCACTAATGACCACTGTTGGGCGCTCCCTCGCTTCTTTCTCCCTCGTGGAAAGGAAGGAAAGCAAGGAGGCTCGCAGCCACCTCGCCCCAGAGACACGCATGGTTTTAAACTTACCCGCTGTCCCTCAGGCCCTCTGCTATCTGTCACAGTGCTCAAACACTGCCACTAAGGACCCAGTTTCTTAATGAGACAGTGGAGTAAATACATCTCTGTCTGAGCTGCTCTGAACTTGGACAAGCTTTCATCTTGTTTTTTTGTTGTAATTTTATTCTCTTCAGCTTTTCATTTGTTTGTTTCATTTTCCTTTTGGACATATTGTTTGAATTAATTTAACTTCCAGGGGTCAAGACTCTTTTAGAAAGAATACGGTATTGCGGTTATCGTGGTACTGAGAGCATGTTGATTTTTTTTTTTTATGTGTGTGAGTGTATATAAATGAAAAAGCATTGTTTTATTTCTCTGTCCCGCTCAGAAAAGGGATTTTGTGTTCGCGGTGACCTTTGTCCGTTCGACCACGGAAACGACCCACTCATCGTGGACGATGTCAATCTACCCAACATGATTCCCTTCCCTCCTCCGCCTGTCATGCCCCCTACTGGGCTGCCCAGGCCCCCGATCACTGAGCCACCCCCTCCTCTCAGGATGCCTGCGATGCCCCCTTTTGGCCAGCCTCCCCCACCAGGTGTCTTCCCCATGAGTGGTAAGTAGCACCACCACACTGGTGGGGTTTTTTCTATTTTGTTGCACTACAACAGGGACTCAATTTCCTTTTTCTTTAAATTATGTGCAATCGGCCTGCATAGTATGGGGAATAAAATTGGGTAGGAGGGTAGTGGTGGGGCTAAGTGTGGATTTACATGCAACACCTTTGCTTTGATCCATTGAAACTGTATTTACATTACTCCAACAAACGGGTACAAATTCTTTCTTGTACTTTAACTTTTTTTTTTTTTACTGGGAATCCAGCTTCGCTTTAAACAGTGATAAAATGTGACTTGCATGGTAAAAATAATACGGATTCCTAATATTATATCCTTACTCCGACGGGTTTTTTTTCTGATAAACTCCTAATCGGATTAAAAATAAATCTGTTATTGCATTAAACAGTTGGCATCACATCCCGACACCTTTTAACACCATATTAAAGCAAACTTTGTGGCATGAAAAAAAACGTTTTAGTTGCACAAACTGAAGCCTCGCTGTGATACCTGCGAGATCCCTGAGACATACGCTTGGGCTTGTTATCTCCCTCAGGACCCCCACTGATAGCAACTAGTGGCATTGATGCTCCCAACCACCAAGCGGCAATCACTTCTTCCCCTCCTATCGGACCACCCGGTCTGGGGCGGCCGCCTCCTCTTCCTCCTCCACCTCAACCCTCCCCGTCCTCATCAGTGTCTCTTCATCCCCAATATGTCCAGTCCGAATGTAAGCAGCGATGCTTTTCGTATTCAGATTAGAACATTCTGTCTGATTCTCTATGTATAATTTCCAGCCTGCAGTAATGGTGGTTGGCCAGAAGGGGGCACTGTTTAACTTCAGACAGAGTAGCTTTGAGCAATTTACATGAACTCCACATCTTATTGTATTGTGTGCTTTTCCCATACTTCAGCTCATGAATAATTCCCAGTCAACAATTGCGTTGGTTTATTTTTAGTTTGTTAAAAACTTTGGTTTCAACCGTAATTCAACTCTGATGTGCAAAAGCATTGAGTTCATGACAGATACCACTTACGTTTCTAAGAATGATCATCTTATGCTGTTTGAGCTTGTTTATCATCTAATGATATCTATATTTTTTCTATTGTTATAATTGTATTGTTTAATTGCTGTTAAACTGATTCATATTCCCTGTAACCCTGTGTGTTGATGTTCTATCTCCTTGTTTATTTTTACCCATTAGATAATTACGATCCAGAGGGCTATAACCCAGAATCGCCAGGCCTAACTGCAGCAGGTCGTAACCCGTACCGTCAGTTCATCCCCCGGGTGCAGACCCAGCGCTCCAACCTCATCGGCCTCACCTCCAACGAAGGACAAGGATCCAGAGGTAGCAAGTATTGTCCTTCTTAGTGCTCCCACCTAATCCTTGCTGTTAGGCACTGACTGATGTTGATACATATCTCATCCGTTAATTCTGGTTTGTTGATCTTCTAGCCGCGAACATAGTGATACAGACAGAACCTGCCATTGCAGCCAACACTCCAGGAAATAACGTGTGCCGCTTCAACACTGAGCAGGACAACAGGAAGAGGACCATTGGACCTAGTACGGCTGAGGGACCAATAGTTAAAAAACCCTGGATGGAGAAGTACGTATTTTTTTCATTTAAATAAAATGTCACCCCAAAGTAAGATTTTACCATTTGAAAAGGAGAAAATTCTTACGATTGGATTAAATGTGGACTACTGCATCAAGACGTGCGAAGATCCCATCACACAAAACACCCTGCAAAAGTAATGGAAGCTTTGTTTCAAACTAAGATGACTCCTAGTCAAGAGCTGCTCTTTTGTGTCTGGTGTGGGAAGAATGTGGCCACATCTCAAGTGTTGACCTGTGTTGCTAGTAACTAGTATATGGTTTGTAATCTGGATTGCATTTCATGCAGCCATCATGATCATCAGCGTTGGTGAATACAAATTCCTGTTCAGATGTCGGCATCACACTCTTCTTCTCATTTCAGGCCGAACTTTAACAACCAACATAAGAACCCTTTTCCCAAGAGGTATTATTATGTGAACACCAAGTTGGAGGTACGCAAGATCCCTCGTGACCTCAACAACATCGCCAAGCTCAACGAGCACTTCAGCAAGTTTGGAACAATCGTCAACATCCAGGTAAAATGCTTCGGTTGCCGCGTGGCACCAGTGCCGTATATATACAGAAGTCCCATTGTGAGCGATCACGGAGAAACTCAGGCCTCAGTTGATCTAAATAGCCCTCTACTCTTTTATTTACCTAAAACGCTTGTATATCACTAGTCTTGTAAACCATCATCACCAGGACTCCCTGCATGACATAGCCAGTCACGCGTTGCATGACAAAATGTAGTGGGATTGTATGTGACTAACCTGCACAACATGTGGTAAGATGATTTAAAAAATAAAAATAAAAAAAAAACACTTGAATCCAATATTTTTTTTAGTGACATTTTGTAGCGCTGCATCAATTCTCAGATACACAAAAGCTTCATGGCTGATGAGTGCCTTGATTATCCATGTTGGCACTTCTTACTCTGATTTTGTGCACATAGTTGTGTGTTAATTACACAGTTTTTGTATAATTATATTGAAGACTTTGCAATATATTGCCTTGCTTGAGTATGGCAACAAATTGCAAAGTTTTGATTTGTAATCCCTCTTACCGTGATCCTTATCATAACATTCTTGCCAGTACGGCGTCCGGAAGGTTAAGAAGAATTAGCTTCATCACGCACAGATCTCTGACCCTCACGCTGCGCTCCAAATCCAGGTGGTGTTTGGCGGAGACCCCGAGGCGGCGTTGATCCAGTACACCAAGAACGAAGAAGCCAGGCGGGCCATATCCAGCATCGAGGCGGTCCTCAACAACCGCTTCATCCGCGTGTATTGGCACCGCGAGCCCGGCACCAACGCCACGGGGCTTCAGGAGCAGAGTTCCGGCAGCCAGTCGGCCGGGTCGCCGGCCAGCCCAGCGCTGCAGCAGCAGCAGCAGCAGCAGCAGCAGCACGGCAACATGCACAAGGTTAGCGCCGCCGAGGGCCCGGAAACCTGCAGAAATGCTGATCTCCACGCTTCTGCGTGCCTTCGTTGAGGTCACCTTTTTTACCCCCCCCCCCCCCCTTTCCATCTACCAGCAGGGGATAAAGCAGCACAGTCCAGCCGCCTACGTGTTTAACAAGACGGTGCCCAAGCATCGCGTGCCGGCATTGCCGGGGCTCACGGCCGGGACCAGGCTGGACAGCCTGAACCCAAACGCCGACGCAGTCACTGTGAGTTTTAGGCTCTGCGTATGTGGGTGTCAGGTGATGCCCGACATGGGGGGGGGGTGAGGGAGGAATGAGTTGGAATACTACACTTGGTAATATCGATAGTCCAAAAAACAGGGAGAGGTTTATCCCCCAGTTGTCTGTAGTGTGGAATATTCATAAAACATCGGTATCAACGCACGCAGCCCAGTGACAGCCTCGCTCAGATCAGCTTTAGGAGCAATATTCCCCCCCCCCCCCCCCACCCCCGAGAATGCATTCCTTCTCCGGTCCATCGCAGCTGTAGCCGAGCGCCTTCTGGGGACATGAATGTGTCGCTCAATCTCTCTCTCACTCTGTGTGACACTTAGGTGGCGCCTGCACTGACTAACCCCCAGAAGAGCCCGTACACTTCCACAGCCCTCAAATCCTCCTCAAAGAGCTTTGGGAAAACGGGAAAAGCACTAGAAGCACAGGAAGTCCTCAAGAAGAAACAGGCATGGAGCTTTATTTTTTAATATGCATTTTGACCGGTACTAGAATAGCAGAGCTGGGACTAACATTTTATTTATTTATTTATGTTTCTCTCAGAGGCCACAACTGAGAAGCGTGCTACTATTTAGAAACTAAATTACACCAACAGCAAATGGCACATTTTGCACCCCAGTGACTATTGTTTTTTTTTTTTGTGTTTCCCTTTAGGAGGCGATAAAACTCCAGCAGGACATGAGAAGGAAGAAGCAAGAGATGTTAAAGACTCAGATGGAGTGCCAGAAGGTAATACCGGCCCCAACGTCCCTTCCTGTCCATTTATCCCGGCGGTCCTTCATGCCTGTGGTTTTGGTCTAATTTTGAGTCCCTTTTGCACCTCCTCCTCTCACTGCTTGTCGTGCCATTTCAAAGGCCTTGATAAACCGGCTGGACAAGAACCGAGGGATGAAGCCGGAGGAGCGGGCCAACATCATGAAGACGCTAAAGGAGCTGACGGAGAAGATCGCACAGCTGCAGAATGAAATGAACCCCGCCTCCCAGGTATCCAGTGTTAAACCGAACCACGGCCAGTCCAAGACAAAGACTGATGTAAGTTTAGGCCATTTTGGTCGGGAGCATGGCGGGAATGCTTCATCTCCGGTACAGACGGGAGTGGAGCTTTGTCCCGCCACTGCATCCGTCTCCTAATCGCTTTTTCTCTGCTCTTTTATGTATTAATTTTGTGACCAGGCCCAAAAGGAATTGCTGGATGCTGAGCTGGACTTTCACAAGAAGATGAGCTCTGGAGAGGATACAACAGACCTCAAGAGGAAACTGGGACAGTTACAGGTCGAGGTAATGCAGACACACGCGGTAGATCACAGTAGACCACAGGCCACTGAAAAGATCCTAGAAGATGTGTCCTCGGATGCCCTCTACAAACAATGAGTTAGACAGTGACAGCATCTTGCATCGGCAGCCTTTTTTCTTGGGTGCGAAATTTGAGAATTTGTGATTCGGAGAAGCGTGAGGAAGTCATCAAATCAGATAGTGTTCGCATGAATCGCACAATATCGCCTGATTAGGGCTGGAAATACAGAGAAAAGAAAAGTGCGGTGCACATATACTTGTAAAAAACTTCTTCACGGGCCTTGTTGAAAAGCGCTTCTACACAGGGAGCCTAAAATTATTAAAAAGAAGTTTATAAAATGAATAAAGCAACATTTTGAACCAGAGAATACATAATGGAAACAATGCTTACTTTTTACTGCTGTTTTTAGATTCATGTTGTATACATTCTAGGGAGAAAGATGGTAGGAATGAGTTTAAATAAGGAGTCTCACTCAGATCTGGGAGATCTGAAGATGTGTGTTCCTGCTGTAGGAATCAATACTGACTAGAATGTTAATAAATGACTTTAGCATCATATGAAAAGTCCTTGACACTAATGTGAAGTTGGGTGAATTATTTTGGTAGCATTACAACTCGACGCGTTTTTCCAAATCAAACGTATCTTTTGCAGACCATGTTTTCATATCGAAATATGCAGTCCCCTGATGTTTTGTGTAATGTGGGTTGACACGGACTTTAAAGCGTGTTGAAATATCTTCCAATCTGGCGTAATTGAGGTGATGATGTATCTCGTCGCACACCCATAAAGTGCTCGAAGACTTTGGTTGCGCCGGCTTCAGGTCATAAAATGAATTAGAAGAAAGGGAAAAAACTGAATGTCTCCACGCTGCAGCTGTAGGTGAGCTCCGACATCTCGAGCACAAGAACACAGACGAGGTCGGCTGTGTCACAAGATCAGTCCAACAAGAACATGACTTGTTAGCAACTCCCTGTCGAACATGTTTTTTTTTTTTTTCTCTCTCTATCCCTGTGGGTCTTAAATTAGCTAGCTATTAAAAATGCATATTGCACCCTTCCCCCCCCCCCCCCCCCCCCCACACACCTCATGCAACTCCAGCCCTCCTTCTGCACATTAAACTGCAGCCACTTAAGCAAGCCCAGAGGAACAGGCGCTAAGGAAGCCGAATGAGACACAGGTCCTGCTCTGATGGAGCCCGCCTCATTAAAGTTTGAGCTGCTGGTCCTTGTAAGAAAATTGTGGGTGAGAATTATAGGGAGGAGTGAGCACGGGAGAAATGGATGAGAGTGGATGTGGAAGGGTTGGGAAGCAAGGAGATGTCCCTTTTTAAAAATGTAGGAGTGACAACTAATGTTAAAGGGCAGAAAGGGACAGGAGGAGGCGGCAAGAAAATGTTATGAGTGCAAAGGCAAAAAACATTTTTTTTTTAATTTTCCATGAGGTTTATTATACGAATTAACATTTTATTATGCTAGACAATATATAAAGTGTATTTTCAAAGGCCGCGTTGTCCATAGTAATGTGTAAAATAAGTAATTAATTTTTCTTTTTTATGATGATAATTAAACTCCACAAACTCTCCTCCTCTAGGCCACTCGGTTGGGTCTGATCCGGTCCCCGGCGGGTCGAGGTCGGGGCCGGGGCAAGATGGCGCTGGAGCCCGGCCTGGTGCACGTGGGCCGCGGGAGGGGGCGAAGTCGGGAGATGATGGCTCGGGGTGGGACCGTGAACCGTATGGTGGTGGACCACAGACCCAGGGCCCTGGCCATTTTGGGTGTCACTCAGGAGGAGAAGGAGGAGCTTATGCCCCACTTTGTGGTGAGCGACCGCTTCAGAACTTTCCTTCTATAATTTGGTTACCGCTTCAGCGGCGACACCAATGACTGAATTGCTTGTTGAAGAAGTGCACAAAAAATTAATACTGCTTTTTTTTTTTTTTTTTTGTGGCGTTAGAATTTTGGCGAGATTGAAGATTTCCGCGACCAAGACGCAAACAGTGTTGTCATGACCTTTAAGACGAGAAGCGAAGCAGAGAATGTGAGTCCCATCACCCTCTTCCTTTCCTAGTCACCTGAATACTATACAAGTTTCCTTCTCTTTTAACTGGCACAAAACCTCTTGTTTTTCTTCTTCTAGGCTGCTAACCAGGGAGCAAAGTTCAAGGGTCGCGTGCTGCAGATTTCCTGGTACAAGCCGAAGACGCCTTCCGCCGCAACGGAGCCGGAGGAGGAGGAGGCGAAAGATGACGAGAACCCGGTATGACACTTGACCCGAATGTGCTCTCGTTGGTAGCTTCGAGCCACCCAGCAACCGTGGAAGGAACTCCACTTAAAATGCTTCTTGGGCTTTTAATCGGGAAAAGTTTCTGAAGTTTTAAGTTTATACTCCCAAATTTCAGCACATTTCATTTATTTCCAGTGCTTCTAAATCTTTCACTGCTGCTCCCAATGGAAAATCAGGGCGAGCCTCTCAGTACTAAGAGCATCGAAGCCCTTTGAGTAAAACCGCATTACTGTCAGGTGAAATCCTCATACTGAATGACTTTTTTTTTTTTTTTTTTTTTGAACAGTTCAGCGAGAAATGTGTTTCATGTGAAAACCCTGAAGCTCTTCATTGCAGAAAGTCCTGGCTGTTTTTCTTGGCTTCAGCCTCCTCCTACGGACATGTTGTGTTGGATGGTTGCTTGTCTTTCGAGTCCAACCAGCTAATATGTAGAGAAATAAACGATGGGTTTGTTTTTGTTGTTCACACAGAAGGAAGCTAGCTCTTATTTGCCCGGCGAGGAAGAGGAGGAGGAGGAAGAGGACGACGACGAGGACGACGAGTACGAGAGCCGGTCCTGGAGACGATGAGGCCGCTGTGAGGCGTCTCGGGTCGCTCTGCCGCAGAATCGGGCCTTTTCTTTCCCCACGTACCCATCAATCCAATAGACTTTTTTTTTTTCTCCCCCTTTCCAGTATTTTCAGAGTGAATCATTTTAGAGCATATACTAAAGTCAAAACATCTTTACTTGACTGTACATGAGAAGAACTTTTGAGGGCCGGCAGTTTTTGTATCCCTCGGACTGAACACTTAAAATGTCTCACTTTTGCTGAGAAAGATAAATGTTAAGTTGTTCTTATAGATAGAAACACCTCTAAGTTTCAGTGTGCATACCAGATGATTAATATCAGTAATGCACAACATTTGTGTCTACTGTGAATAGGTATTTTTATACGTACTGTATTTAAACTTTTTTTTTTTTTTTTTCCTCACCACTTTTTTTTTAAAGATCTTCCGTTCCGAGTCAGCCATTCCTCCCCCCGATACAACGTTCTCCGCGGCTCCCCGTCAGCTCTTTATTTATTTTTTTCCACCGCGTCGACGCTCTGTGCCGGACCTACGTTGTGGCAGCACGCCGTGGTTTTCCATTTCACTTTGCTCCGTTGTATTTTTAGGTATGGGTGAGCCCGACATGCTGAGCGATAGCGACAGTGACACCCCCCCCCCCCCCCCCCCCCCCCCCCCCCCTTATTCTAAACAAACACCCGAAGGTGCTCGCACAGGGCAGGTATAGCAGGACACCCGAGTAATAGAAAAAAAGAGGAAAAAGAAAATCCAAACTATGTTTACAGATCTTCAGTAAATCTCCAAACGTCCCCCCCCCCCCTCCCCCCCTCGCCTGTGTTTTGTTGGTCACTATCTTTCATCACATCTTTCACTTGTTTTCCTGTCTCCTGGTCATCCAAAGGGCCGAGCAGGACACGGATCTGATCACCCATTTAAAAAAAATGTGAGGTCCCCAGACAGGTGTTTGAATGTAATGCTGAGCAGTTGATTTTAAAATATATTCTACACACACACACACACACACATTTCTTTGCCTTAAACGATCAGCAGATGGCTGAATTTTTACAAGAGATGTGATTTAGTTTTGCAAATGCTTGAAAGAGAAATTACTGGGGTTTTTCTTGTGTTCATTTTAAGCAGATGACACGGTTCAGTCAGGTAGAAAAGGTCGAGCGATGCTTAGCATCTCTGCTTGAAGCAAGAATTTTTCCTTTGTCTTAAACGAGTCCCATGTTTTTATTTTACTCAATGGGTGATCTACGTCGGACATTCATTTTTTTTATCAGTCTTTGCAAATATTTTAGAATCCTTTTGTGTGGGGAGAAATACTTTTTTCACTTTTTTTTTTGGGGGGGGGGGGGGGGGCGTTCCTGACAAAAATAAATTTGTTTACATGCAACCTAGCGAAGCGATTTCTTAGCGAACGTGTACCATAACTCGACTAATCGTATCTAACAACACAATCAGTTGGGTGAAAGCACCAAAAGTAACTCGTTAGTAAACTGAGGCAGGCTTCTTTACACTGAAGGGCAGGTAGAGATCTTCCCGCATGTACATATACACACAGATTTCTGCCGCCATTGGTATCGGTCGGTGACTCCGTTTCTACCGGCGCTGGTCTGCAACGTTCCTTTTGGCGTTTAAATATCTCCCACCTTTTACCGTCTCCTGTTTGGATTCTCTCTCTCTGAGACGACGCGGAAGCCTCCAGCCAGTGACCTCGCTGTCCCATTCAATACGTGGAGCCGCGTGTCGGTCAATTTGGACTCCCCTTGGCACTCAGTACTTCAGTCTGGTTTTCCCGGTGTGATCATTTTATTTATATGAGGTCACTGGCATTTGTCACAGGACCAACCTATGTAGGCAGGGTTCTGGCTTGTGAAAGTGAGGATACGAAAGGTCTTTCCCACTTTTTGTACTATCTTCTGTATGCTATTACAATGGTGTAAAAAAAAAAAATGTAAATGTTTATTGGATAATAGTTTGGGATTTGTTACTGTTTATATTTGCAGGATGTGGATGTATTTTCTTCATGTATTTTGTTTGTAAAAAATGGATTTCTAATCTATTAGCATGTTTGCTTTTGCCAATAAAGATGGAGGAATGGGGTGCTTGGAAAACAATCAAAAGAAAGGGGTGGAAAAAAAGAGGGGAAATACTATTTGAATTGGATCTAGCAATGGAAAAAAAAAAAAAAATCAAAATATGGAAATTGACCAAAAATGTCAATTTTCACAAAGGGGGGGAAAAAATGAGAGCAAAAGCATTCCAAAAATATTACCTAAAACTCTTGTGTCGTCTCCTTAATTTTGCATGTTGTCATACATGAATCCGCTAACCTGAAGTTCCTCAAACTGCACAGAACTCCCTGACCAGATCCCCTTGTTTATAACAAGTTCTGACCCATTCACTATCTTCATATGACGGAGCGCCTTTATGTGCTCAGAGCTCTAAATGGTTCTCAAAGATGAGAGTTTTTGGAATACATATTACATCTTGTGCACAAATTTACAGAACTGGTTTGTCAATACATTCCAATGTGTGTAACAATGTTGGAATATACAGGTACAACCTCCACGTTGTCACTCCCCCAAACAAATGCCATCACGGTACAACCTGAGACCTTTGACACTCAGTTTAATCACAGCGACAATGACCGGTTAAAATAATCCTCAATAATGCAATTGTGTGTCTAACACGGTCTCTTGTAGCCAGATTGTGCTCTATGGAAGCCAATTACCAGTACTTTTTTTAATGAACAAAATCAATAAACACATTTGACAATTATAAGTGATATTTTCTTTAATGTTGTGGAAATGACATTAAAATTACTGCAGCATCTGGGATAATGCCTTCGTCAAGTTGTGCATGCACAAGTTTTATATTGTTTGAAATAAATATACAAAACAGGTTAAACAGATCCTCAAATAGACCCATATAGTTGAGAAAGCATAAACAAGCCCTATAGCCTATAAAACAACTCACCGCAGCGGGTCAGTGACAGTCAGGTCTTCTGGTGGAGGGTAAAAAGAAAAGAGCCTTTTACATTCTATCACCGCATGAAAGCACTCTTCATAAAACATATTCCTCTTTAGAATATGAAGAGGCCAAGATAGGAACATAAACATTGGCCCCTAAATTATAAATGGTCCCAGCTCTATTAAGGGGAAAGAAAGAGGGAAGGTGAGAAAAGGGGCTTTATTCAGGTACAACACACAGCAAGTTTTGCAGCCTTCATGTTTCAGGACACTTTTTAGGAGACTTCCTTTTTTTATGCAGAAACAATATCAACATCCAGCCATACAGTAAAAAAAAATCCAAACGTCCAGTAATAAAATATATACATTTGTCTATTTTGGTTATTTAAATGTATCTGCAAAATGCAAATAACATCTTTTCCCTCCCTATATCCACCAGGAAATACCCGACACGCATGCTCCTATAGTTCGGCTCCACAGGTCTTTCTGCCTGGTGAGAAAAAAGACCTCGGTTGTTTTAATCTGTGTAATGAAGAAGAACATGCCAGGGTGGTAATGGATGCCTGCCACCGTGCAGCTAAATTATTCAGGGTCGGGGCAACCGGAGAGGCGGCTCGCCGGATCGGATGGACGCGCTGGTGTCATCGGTCGGCCTCGGCCCACCCCGACTCGGCGAGTTACCAAGCAGCCACACGAGAGGCTCCCCGGACATATTGACCCCTCGGGGTCAACTGGTCAGCAACCATGCAGCCCTCATTACTCCTGCGATTGTGGAGGGCGCAATACCAAAACTACGGATCCACTATTGCGGACTTGTAAGGGTTTGATATTTCATTGAATCTGTGACATAAGGGGACACTGCTGTTCTCAATGGCGATGCGCTGTCCGTGGTGCTGAAACAGTTCGGATCGTCGTGCAGCGGCGTGGTTTCATTTCTGTTACGCCCTTCTACGTCATCAGTAGAACCGATGAAAACCAATGACGCCATCACCACAGCACGTCGTTTTTTATTACATTATCATTAACGATCGCGCGTGGGTTCACTTGACGCTTGCGCACACTGGACAACATTTTTCAACTTGTAAACTGAGCAGGTTGGAGGGAAGGAGGAGAGGGAGGCTGAAAGAGGAGGAGGGGGAGGGAGGGAGGGGGGGGGGTGGTGGAGGGATGCCGGGAGGCGCTGTCGATGTTAACAGCTCAGTCTGGTGAAGGAGAGCAAGAGGGAGCTCCGTAGCTGTCCGCTCCCCGGCTTTCATGTCAGGGGCCACACTGCCGGCGAGGTGCTTGAAGGGAGGAGGATGATGACCATGAACGGCAAACAGCATTTCTCCATGCACCCGGCTCTGCACGAGCCCAAGTACCCCGGCCTGCACTCAGGCTCGGAGGGCATGCGCAGAGTCTGTCTGCCCGCCCCGCAGGTAGGTTCGGGTCAGGGGAGAGTGTCTGCGGGGAAGAGGAGGGGAAATATCACGGTGGAAATGTCTGTAAAGTTGATTTGACAGGACTTTGTTCTATCCACGATCCATACCCCCCACCCCCCACCCCCTCACCCCCTCCCTTCTCTGCCTCTCTGCCTCTCTCTCTCTCTCTCCACCCCCCCCCCTTTTCTCATCCGTCTTTTCAAGCAATGCTCTTGCTTTCATATTAATTTTTATGACCTGGGTTCTATCCTCTCCTCCGCGTTGCTTGCCTTTGGAAAATGTTTTTTAGATCCTGAGAGCTGCCTGACAGAATTCCCCACTGACTCCAGTATGCGCACTCTTGCTTGCAGCTGCAGGGCAATATATTCGGAGGCTTTGATGAGAGCCTGTTGGCACGGGCAGAGGCTCTGGCAGCTGCTGACAGCATTGTCTCTCACGGCAAGAGTCACCCCTTCAAACCAGACGTGACTTACCATACCATGAGCAGTGTCCCCTGCACCTCAGCATCCTCTTCTTCCTCCACCACGGTGCCCATCTCCCACGTGCCCTCCACCATCGCCTCCCACCACCATCACCACCACCTCGGACAGACCCTGGAGGCCGGGGACCTCCTGGACCACCTCTCCAACAGCCTGTCCATGACCGGGATGGGCGCACCGGAGCCTCCCGGGATGACCGCGTCGGGGCACCCTCACCACCAGCACCCTCACCACCACCTGCAGACCATGGGGCAGCTGCACCAGGCGATGGCCAACATGGCCCACCCTCACTCGCTGTCCGTGCACGGCGGCATGGCGTGCGTCAACGACGTGGAGTCGGATCCCAGGGAGCTGGAAGCCTTTGCCGAGCGGTTCAAGCAGAGGAGGATCAAGCTGGGAGTGACGCAGGCGGACGTCGGGTCGGCACTGGCCAACCTCAAGATCCCCGGCGTGGGGTCCTTGAGCCAGAGCACCATCTGCAGGTTCGAGTCCCTCACGTTGTCCCACAACAACATGATAGCGCTCAAGCCGGTTCTCCAGGCCTGGCTGGAGGAGGCGGAGGCTGCGTACCGGGAGAAGAGCGCCAAGCCGGACCTTTTCAGCGGGAACGAGAGGAAAAGGAAGCGCACCTCCATCGCCGCGCCGGAGAAGCGCTCGTTGGAGGCTTACTTTGCGATCCAGCCGCGGCCCTCCTCGGAAAAAATTGCTGCCATCGCCGAAAAGCTGGACCTGAAAAAGAATGTGGTCCGAGTGTGGTTTTGTAACCAGCGGCAGAAACAGAAGCGAATGAAATACTCTGCGGTGCACTGAGTTTCACACATCATGAATAAAATAGCCTACTACATTTTTGATCGAGTGATTAATAATAGCCCGAGTAGCCTAAATAATGGGGATTTATCAACAGCTCTTCACGTCTCGACTGGGATTATCTCCAAAAAGACTTTTACCTTTTTTTTTTTCTTCTTCATTTCGTGTCACTCACTCTTCGTTGTCGCACTTTTTTTTCTCGATTGAGTTATTAATGTGGCACTCAAATGATTGCGTTGTAGATCTGTGAAGAGGGATATTTTAATGTTGTTGATCATGTATCTTGCACACACTTAATATGAACTTTCAGCAAATCCACCCTGACGGTTTGTCATATTCAGGGATATAAAGTCACTTTTTTTCTAATAACATAATAATAAAGGGGGCATTAGAGGCTCCATGTGTGGGATGCGTATTGGTCAGTGGTGGAAAAACTGATGCTGTTTAAGGGAGGAACACCTGATGGAAATGGATTTTTTTGTAATATTGACTTGTTGGACCACAACACGTGCATCCCATCTTCGACTGTTCTCACTCTTTTTCTTTTTTTCTCATGCTATTAATTCAGACTAATGTGAGTTGAAGATGAGGGGTAAAAAAAATCCACATTTTTATACCACGTTTTTTGTATTTAGATACAAACCAACCTGTTCACCTCGCTAACTGTTTGATGGTCATTTACGCACAAATATGAATAATTACAGCAATGTAATTTCACAACACACTGAGTCTGTTTATCTTGAATTATTTAGAAACGGAAATAACACGTTCATATAAGGCACATATATGTGGCTTTGGTTGCTGCTATATTTTAATATTTTTGATGTGAACATGTGTTTGAGCATTACAGATGAGCTATAATTATTATATACAGTATCACCTAATTTAAGTATTTATTTTTTTCCTCACTCTTGATTTCACTTTAAAAATTGTGTGAAGTTTAAATCGAATAAATTATTGGTTATTTTTAAAAAAGAAAATCACTTGGGCAGCGACTTTTTGTGTTTTATTTAGTTGTATAAATGTAATCTTGAGGCATATCAACGACTCGTGAGCGTATGAACTAACTCCAGTACATCTACAGCTGGCTGTACAATCTTTGTTTATTTGGTGGGAATTCGAAAGACTGTTTTATTTATGGCTCAACCTCTGATGGGATTTTTTTTTTTTAAAGTATTGTCGTACACGATATAAACGCCACAGAAAAATGAAGGGCCTCGATTTTGACAGCTATCTTGCCAGCACGGGGCGCTGGGTGTGCGTCCTCGCGCTGCGGAGGGCCCTTCTGATTAGTGCGCTTTAATTATGGATGCCCTCGTGTCACCGGGTTATCTGCCGCACGGGGTTTGAAATCATTAAGTAATGACGATGCAATATTAATTATATATTGGTATAAAACAAAGTAATGTGGAGGCGCCGGGAGTAGAAGTCTGACTGGGAACTCTAGGGAGGGTCCAACTGGATACACAAGAGAGGCTTGCCGGAGAAAGAGGGACTTTCAAGTAGTTTCTCTTTCTTTTTTCTTTTTACTCTTTTGACTAAGTAAGTATTTTTTCATTTATTGTATATATTTTTCCTTAAAAAAAATCTCACTTCATCGGATCGAGGCACAGTTTTACCAGGCCACTTGCGTAACCACTTATTAATTTATATTATTGTTATAATAATGATCCCGGTTTTGAGGAAGTCGTTCACTCATTCATTACGTTTAATGTAAAGCAATTCCAGATGTATTCCAGGTCTGTGGATATCCACTCACAGCAGTGGGCAGTTTTCTCCTAATTCTATCACCAAACACTGCGTGTTTAACTATAGTTCCAACAATAAAAAGCCGGCACCGGAATCCTCCCCCGGGACCGGCGGCTGTGTGCTGACTGGGCGCCTCCGCTTCAGCCCGCGGACCAACACCCCGCAACGAGGCGGAAACGTTTGTGCCTTTTATAAATATTCTCTTTGATGCCGAGACGTGATTAACCACGTAGTCTTTAATTTATGGCGTCAAACACAATTTTTCTTCTCTCCTTTTTTTCCGAGGGAGGGCAGAATAAAATCGGCGAATATTCATTTTTGTCATTATAAGCCCTAAAGGCCTCAAACGCAACCGCACCTCCGTGTGTTTCCGACATAACGCAAAGGTTACCCCCCCAAAAAAGCAGCTTCGCCGTGTGAATTATTGATCTTTGTAATACCCGTATTGATATCATAACGCACTATGTGGTAAGTTGAGCTGAAGGCTTGTAAGCGTCAGCGCCATGTGGCGACCGAGGGGCACTTGAATTATTCAGCAGCAGCTCAAAGGTGTGTTGCATTTTCTCATGCAATAATGGAGCTGTGTTGGGCCCAACGTTTGCAATGTATTTCATAGGAACACTCGTGCAGAATCAATCCTCGTGCACGCTGATTAGCTGGTGTTTGACACAGAGACGATGATGAGGAGAGATTTTTTTTTTTTAAATTAACAAAAAATACAGACGGAGAGGAACAGATATGAGAGATGAGGGGGAGAGAGAGAGAGAGAGAGATTGAGGGTGGTTGCTTGAGATGTTTTCATGCAGAGAAGACCCTCTTTGACAGAATGAGGATGAAAGCTATGTTTAATTGCTGAAGAATGCAAGCACACACACAGACACTAACACACACACACACACACACACACACACACACACACACACACACACACACACACACACACACACACACGAGGTGGCTGTCATCCTCACGAGTAGAGTGAGGGAATTCAACGAGGGGAGGGGTCGGGGGCCGAGACGCCCCAAAACTCAATAATTCATCCTCTGCCAGCAGCAACACATGAGAATGTGACCAGAGCGAAGGGAGACAGCTACCTCTGCGCTCTCTATTGGTCACCTTCTATTATCATCACCAGACAAACCATGGGGACCAGACCACTGCCGAAGTCTGCACGCACACCTGTGTGCAGCACAAGTTTGGACACACACACACACACACACACACACACACACAGGGAGATTGTGTTACTATCTAGAAACTTGAGGCTGGGGTGACGGAGGTGTTGGAGGTGCTGTCCATCCAGCTCCCGTTGCTGCACGTCTCCCTTCTCTTTGCCGCGTCAATGCATTTTAGATGGATTCTATTCAAGAAGGACTATGTGTAGTGCGCTAAGATCTTTAAAACAATAGGCAAATACAATAAAAGGCTTTGTTCATTAGCAGCAAATGAAACTATACCTAAAAGTATATCATATTCTTAAAATCATAATAACTCTGACTCTGAGACTTTAGCGGGCAAAGTAGGTAGTTTAAGGTATCCTGATACTACCCTTATAACACCAATAATACCTTTAAGTAAATACAATTTTGATTGCAAACTTTCAACTATATTTGAAGTATAAATAATATGTATATTGGAATAAAAGCAATCAATAACAATTCTGAGTCGGATATATCACATGATTGAATCCAAAATCCACATAAAAAGATATTTGAATAACGCAATCAGCACCACAACTAGAATTCTCACTGAGTATATGGAGTGACTTTTTGACATTAAAAGATCGTTGCTGTTATTTCACAGCGAGCATCAGAGAGAGAGAGAGAGAGAGAGAGAGAGGGAGAGAGAGGGAGAGGGAGAGGGAGAGAGAGAGAGAGAGAGAGGGAGAGAGAGAGAGAGGGAGAGAGAGAGAGAGAGAGAGAGAGAGGGAGAGAGAGGGAGAGGGAGAGGGAGAGAGAGAGAGAGAGAGAGGGAGAGAGAGAGAGAGGGAGAGAGAGAGAGAGAGAGAGAGGGAGAGAGAGAGGGAGCAGTGAAACACTCGTCTTCATAGGCTCCGTCTGTCTGCCAGGTCAAATTGTCTGCTAACTAACACACCATGCATTATGTAGAGCCCACTGAGACACACACACACACACACACACACACATAAAGAGATATCAGCACAGAGAGAGAGATCCTTCTTCATAAGGAATGTTAAAGACAGTTGTGTAATTCATATATTTCAGCGAACATTAACAGCATTCTGTCATTCCACTATACGTTTGCGCTCTACAAAAACACAAAATAATAAGGTGGTATTCAAAGGACAAAGGAGGAAGCAGGACAACTATATTACAGTCAGTAACTCGTATGTACCTGCTTAATTCATTCAGTGGGCTTGAAGAACAGTATTATATACTGCATTCATTATTCAAGTCCTCTCCATTATCAAAGGGCCCAGAGAAATAAGATTAACCCAGCCAGAAACAACTCACTGTGGCGTGATTTTTTTTTTTTCTTCTTCTAAAAACCACTTAGCTGGTCGGGTTAGACTAGATGAACATATAATCACCATATAGTCTGCTGAACATAATAATCCTCTCCAAGAAAATGGGGCTGTAGATACAGGAGAAATGGCTGAGGCAGGGAGGGGAGACGAGGGGAAGAATGAAGGAAAGGACAGAAAAAGGAAGGAGGAAGTTAGGTAAAAAGAAAGGGAATCCAGACATGACATGTGAAGGAAGAGAGGGAAGGAGAGAAGGAAAGAAAGAGAAGGACTAACTCCCCGGTTGACATATCCGTCATTCTGACTGGATTTTGTTCTTCTTTTTTTTTTATTTCCAGGTTGATCACGTCAAGGTGAGTGCGTCCCTGCCGGTCCGAACCATCTGACACTAAACTTGTGAGACAGGAGGAGCCCCCTGAGGACGCCACTGCCAAGAGGACGCCGCCGCCCAGAGGAGGCCACTGCAACCGCTTCTTAATTAGCTCTTCACTTCTTTTTTTTTTAATGTCGATTTTTGAATTGGTGCACGAGAGAAATCGAATCCGAACTCCCCGAATGTGGCAGTTTTACCCGAGGATGCATTTAAGGACAAAAGACAGATGGAATTGATTTTAAATAAACATGATGGGAGACGCTCCTTCTTCTTTTTGTTGCACCTTGTGCGATTGTTGTGTGTAACTGTTAAATGTTCACCAGAAAGCCCAGAAAAAGAAGAAAAAGGTGGCAGGGGAAAGAATTTCCTTTGATTCATTTATTTTTAACAAACAAAATAAGCCATATGGGATCGGTTTAAGTGCCACAAATGAATGAAAAGTACTGTTGAATAATCTAAATCCTTATTAAAGAATATTAAAAGTAAAGTACAGGCCGCGGAAGCATTTTGTACACAAATACAACCATTTGTAAAAAACAACACTTCATGAATAATAATCCTGCTGCACGTGAAGTGAATCAGAGACAATTAGAGGGCCTCAAAGAAAGCATCACGTGGAAACACATTGTATTTCTGATACAGCCCTGGGGGGTGGGGGGTGGGGGGGGGTGTAAACAAGGAAGTGAAAAAGAAGCTCATTGTTGACATGTTCCCGCCACTTCAGACCCGTATACAGACTGAGGGGAACAGGGGAAAACAGCGATGCCAGCGCCATTGATGGCAAACTGCCCCCTCCCTCCCCCTCCCCCTCCCCACTCCTCCCCCATCTCTCGCCTTCTCTGCGCTTTTGAAGACAGACATGAAAACCGAGCCAGGACACAGTGGGGCCCCCCCCCCCCCGGAGGAGGTCCCCATGCCGATTCTGCCAACCCCCCCCCCCCCCCCCCCCTCTCTCCTCTCCCCTCAAACTCCCCGTCTAATCCCACCGGCTCCAGGCCCCGAAGACAGCCCCGAGGCGAATAGACCAGCGTGCACGTCTGATCGTGCTCATACGCCATGTGCATCGAGGCCCTGTGGATGCGAGCTCAGGATCCCGGGCCCTCTGCAGACAGAAGGAGGTTAACGTTGACCCGGTGAGAATCTACATGATAGAATGTCGAGGACCACGTCAGGCGGGAGAGAGCAAAGACAGCGTGATGCTGGTTCGGGTGTTAAGTTGCCTCGTGGCGATTCAAGATCATTTGCATGCTTTCAAACACCTCCCTCCTCCCCCCACCTCCCTCCTCCCATGGGGTTTGGATGCGTACAGCCAGGATAACGGGTCTAAACAAATCTTATTTTATCCTTTAATGAGGCCACAGGATACCGCTGGTAACTCGACATCAAACATAGTGTGTTCATGGATGTCTGTGATACGCTGGTATTTGCGATAGCCGTGATATTGTAAAATAAAAGGTTGATATAATTTGTGTAAAGGATCATAAATACTGTATTTGGAGTGATGTGCTTCTTATGAGCATTAAACTGCTACATATGTGGATGAAAGTAATGATGAAATTATAAAAAACAAGTAACATAACCCCCCGACAGGTGATATTTCTCATTGCACTGCAGCTTTGACTTAGATAAAGACTTAACATGCTTCTTCCACCACTGCTGATCGTTAAAAATCCTACGAACAAAAAAAAGTAAAAAAGCATGGCAGGAAAAGTATTGGGAATTATTCCAACGGTTCTATAAAAAGCCCAGTTGAAAAGGAGAGTGATTCTCTTTACTTAGTAATGAGGGAGCCACGGTTCAGTGGCCCACGTACACACGCCGCCGGGAGCCACATCGCATCAAGTCACCGAGTGACGGGTACATTGTCCACGGCGAGCCGGAAAAGAGTGGTGGAAGATGTTTCTCCCAGAGAGCTCCTCAGTGGCCGCAGCCGAGGCGCCAAACGCACCTGTGGGCCTCACCGATTGGCTGAGAGCACTGTACGAAAACAAGGGGGGGGGGGGGGCAAATGGAGCCATTCATAGTTGAGCAAATCGTTTGTTATTTCTGCACACATGAATACAATTAGTTAATGAGTGGTTACCCCTAAACAATTCCCCCAAACAGATCATTTGCTTATTTACGTGTTGAACTTGAAAACCCTATTTTGAAATCAATACAATTTGAGGTTCCACTATTTAACACATAATGAAAACTCTGTCCACTCAACGTGAAAATCGACCCCTATTTCAGCTGCGGGTGAAGTTACGTTTAGGGAGAGTGAGACGACAGATGACGACGACCTAGTGACGTCACATCGCCAGGTGCAGAGCCTCGTCAGGGGTCTGCGAGGCCGGGAAGCCACGCCCACTTTCAACAGGTACCCTGTCCGCCCGGTATTACCGAGTAACACACCCGCCAAGTCGGCGAGTGAGCGAACGGTTCCGAGGCATCAGTTCCTTTCTTTCTTTCTTTTTTTTTTTTTTACAGTTAATTAGGAATAGCAACTTTTTGGATGAACAAGGACACGTCCTGTACAAAGGAAACTGTTAATGCTTCCCTTGTCATGTACAACATATATATGGTCATTCAAACTACCGGCGTATTGGCAGCGCGTGCTCTATGTACCTGCAGGCATTTTTGTCAATTACCATATAACGTCATATGCTGCATTTATAATTGGCAGTTTAAATATGATTCAGCACATTTTAAGGCTTTTAATAAGATAACTGAATGAGAAAAAATGATTTGTCAATGGTAAAGCATATTTTAATATAACCGCAACATATAAATAATAGTGGGGAAAAAAATAGAACAAAGCATTTCCATACACACTCCACTCATAGGCAACACAATTTATTTTTTCTCTATTCACTTAAACATAAAAATGTTGTACATATACATAAATATATTGTACATATAATAGCTTTAACTTATTAAATTATCTTAAATACAATGCAAACAATGAAATAAATATCCATAATAATGCCCATGTTTTTTTTTTCTATGAAAGCTGTTTGAGTCAAAACCCTTTTATCAAGTTGTTGAAGTGAGCGTTGTGATGAATAAAAACAGATAACTGCCCAATAAATATGTGTTAAATAACACATTATTGTTGTTTACTTTAGTATGGAAAGGCTGTGCATTTTGCCAAGGGACTGCTGACATAAATTTGTCAATATATGAAGTCAATATCATGTAACTCTTTGTAAACATACTGTATATATGAAAAAACTAATCAGTAACATCTTATTCTACATTTCCAATATATCTCTAATCACATGCCCCAATCATTTGATTCTTATCACTATCTTTACATTTTGAAATTTGAAATTAAAAAAATCACACACTCAAGGACTCAACACTGACAGTCGGGTCGCCCGTCTGGGAGGAACTCAAGCTTGGCCCGTCATGGTGACCGCATGGAGCCCATGTTGAATTTCTGGATACATTTCACAAGAAAATCCATAAGTCGATAAATTGTCACGGCGTTTTGAGTAGTCTTCGCGTCCTTCAACACCACTGCACAGGTTTGCTGAAAGACAAGAGATCAGAGGTCAGTTTAGCGCACTATACTTACATTAATGGTTCTCAACAATGCCGCTGCATTTGCTCTTGAGGCAGGAAACAGAGTGAGTGAGTGTGTGTATGTGTGTGTGTGTGGGTGGGTGGGTACTCTTATCCTTTTGTAACACAGACCGTCTCATTTTGCAAATGTAATGTTGAAGTGAAGCTCTTACATTTTGGGAGGTGACGAAGGCTTTCAAGTTTTTTGCAATCGTCTTATCCCAACTATGGCTGGTCGTTTCATTGAAGTGTTCATGCCTCTGCAGGATTTCATGCACTTTGCAGAAGACAAAGTTGTAGTCGGTCTGTATGGAGACAAGCAATACATTGGCATTTAAAAATAAACAAGGCAAGCACATTCTAAATGATGCATTGTGGCCATCGTAGTTTGTCTTCTTCTGTCAGAAAACAGATACTGGATTAACAGATAAGTCAGAATTCTCACCGAACAGTTGTTGGCCAAATCTTGGACTTTCTCCACCATGTGTTTCTAAAGAACAGAGAAAAAAAAGGACAATATAATATTTGTAGGCAGCTTTTTAAGGTTTTAACAAGATCACTCACCAATAAAGTGTTTAAATAACACAAGCACAACAAGTTACATTATAGTGTTCATCTGATGAATATTTACCGCATAGGGAGTCGAATCTTTATGTTTGTCCCACTCAGAAATGACTTTCTCTAGGTTGAAGTGACGTGGCAAAGCCGAAGCAGAGAGCAGCGCCCCAGCAGAAACCAGCAGGAAAATCATCTTCATCATAGTAGCTCGTCGGGTAGAAGCGGTTTCAAGAAGCCTATGAAATTATTCCTTAATTGTCAGCTTGCAGCTTGTTCTGAGCTCTTGGCTGAGAACACCAGCATTTATAGCGGCCTTGCCCACGGTTTTTCCCCTTATTAGAACTACAGCAATGAGTTGGCATTTGAGATAAGATTTGTTTGATTAATCTGTGGTTGGTGAGGAACGTCACTAACATTGAGATACTTTTCTTAGAACTGAACTTGTGGGGTAGGCAACCTAAAAAGCACGACATTAAATCAAATGAAAAAAGACAGAGTCACACACATCTACCGCAAGTCTTTCAAACAAGGTTTAATGCCAAAGCATTGAACACAAAGCGGAAAACACTGAAACAGAACCCGTCCTTCTGTTACCGGCGCTGGCCAGCAGGTGGCTACTGGACACTGTATAAAGACAAAAAACCTTTTAACCAGGAGACAGATCACCAGGTACAATCGTGATCTTTTCTGCAAAAGACCTCACCAAGAACTTTCTCAACTTATTTCAGTGTAGAAAACAAATGTTTAGGTATGGGCACATAGTAGTTCACTCTGTAGTTCGCCAGGATAAATGTGCAGATGAACACACTCTCCAAGCAGTTCCTATTCAACTAAAATCATCTGAACACTGATTTTTGTGCGACCGCAAATGAAAACGCGCATGAAACAGGGTTTTTGGAGTCCTCGGTCTGCTCAGTGGAGATAGGTAGAGAGGGAGGTGATGCTGCACTTGGTGATCTCAGAGTTCTGGTCCTGGTTCTTTCGGATGCGGTAGAAGTGCTCGATGTAGCTCGACCGGCCCAGCAGCTCCACGAAGTCCTCGTCGTGGGTGATGATCAGCAGCTGGAAGTTGCGCTGGCTCGAGCGACTCTTGATGATTCTGGCGAGGCAAACGAGCGAGACGAGAGACAGTCACATAGTACCAGCCAGATCAAAAGGAACGGCTCAACGGCCTTCAAAGGGGTGTTTGAAGACTGAGACCTGGTTTCGGGGAACGTGCCACGTGTGTGTGCACACACACACATGCACACACACGCACACACACGTGTGTATACTCACTCTACGAGGGCGTGTGCCAGTGACTCAATGTTGTCTCGGTCCAAGTTGGTGGTGGGCTCGTCCAGGGCCAGGATCCCACAGTTCAGACAGAAGGTCTCGGCCAGGGCTAGACGAATGATCAGGGACGCCAACACCTGGACACACAATGTCATGGGAAAAAAAAAAAAAAAAAACTGGAATGAATCCATCCAAAGTCATCTGGATTGGCTTTGTACTTTCCGCTTGCTTACAGGAGCAGAAAGTGCCGACATAGAAAATGCTTTTTCCGGTACCTTCTGTCCAGCGCTGCAGCGTCCTCTCATGTCCAAGGCCGTGTCTCCCTTGACCATAACTACTCTGTAGTTGTAAACGCGCCGCCTCACTCCGGCGGACGCGTTTTCGTCCACGTCGGACCGGATCTCCACGTACTCGATGTCTGGAGAGGGGGGGGGGGGGGGGGCCAAGAGCGAGCGATGAAACACAGAGGGAGGAGAACTAGGCGCGTTCTAACGCACCAAAAATGGGTACAAAAAAAAAAAAAAAAAAAAGGTGAGACGCACCTTGACCCCTGTAGGTGCTGCGCCACAGATCTCTGACAATCTTGTTGATCTCATCCATCTTCATGCTGTGGAATTTCATGATGGTTCTGAGGAAAACAAAAAAATAAAATAAAAGCTAATAGATAGCGAAAATGATGCTATGTTTACCAAGTGACACTTCCAGGGCAGACAGAAGCAGACCATGAGCATCAGATTGTTATTCATGATCGAATGCACAAATTGAAGAATATCAAAAATGTTAGTAAGTTACAATGCACCGGGGCACTAATGGCTAAGAAGCATGTTTGGCGCGTTGCTTGTATATCTGCCATGGAGGAAAGGTTGTCATTTAACGTGGATGAGGAGAGAGGGCAGAAAGGTGAACATTCTGAGCATGTTGCAGACCACACTGTGTGCACACATGAAGGGTAGCCACGGCAGACATGGACAACCTTCACCAAGCACCAAATGAGATACGCAGTGTTGCACTGTCGCACGCATCACCTGCCTAACTGCAATCTTTTTTTTCCGGATCATTCGCTAACAAAAGGATAGCTTCAGCATATTCTTTTTTTTTTCCCCCCTCTACAAAATCGATGTAAAAAAGGAAAATAATTTGAACGTCGATAAAAAAAGATATGAAGGCAGGACTCTGCAGGCTGTTTTCCGGCGTACTAGGAATCCATTCGTCTACGATCTGACAAATTGATGAGAAACTCCATGTGGTTTTAAAACACCAGAGTGATAACAGCATAACCAACGCCGCTTCTTCCGAAGCCCTTATTTGGTGGTGTATTTACCCTTTTTGCTCATGTGGTAAGAATACAGCCACGATCATCGCATTTGCTGACAGGGACGATTAAAAGTGTTCCCTGGACGTTAAATTGTTAAAGAATATTTTTAGGGTTACGATTAAAGAACATTCCTTCAGTCGCTCTCCCATTCGTAGCGGCTTTTTAAAAAGCTTCTTCCCGACAGGCTTCCAAAGCACGATCGGTTTATAGGTTCCTCAGACGTTGAGTGCAAGTCGAACCCTGTCTGTCTTGATCACATCCAGCGTGTTCCTTCCAATGGTACTCGCTATTAGTGAACAGAATTCTCTCCTGGTTCTTCATTAAACAGTTGCTCCTTGCCAAGCTGTAGTTGAAGGGTACTTACGTTAAGTTTAAATGTTGTACTAAAAACAATAGGAAATAACTATATCTGATAAAGTTTGGTAGACTTATTTAAGAAATTGTCTGCTTTCTGTTTTAGTACCACGTAGAGTTCATAGCTGCACACTTGCTAATAAGCAATTAGTAACTAAAGTTTGAGTAATTCTTAAATGGAGTGCCTTTCATGATGTCACTATGGCCGTAACAGATGGTGATTACATGTGCCACAAGTTCATTTTTTAAAAAATAACTAGAGAAAGCAATGTTTTTTTCTATTTAAATGCCATGGAATTAACATCCCTTGTCGAGTGTAAATAAACAGACTTTCATGTTCAGTTTTGAATCAAAGTCATCTTATAACCTCCAAACAGAGAATGTATGCTGTTGCGACATTGTCTTCTGGAGTTTATCCGATGATGCAACGGGTGGTTGCAGAGTGAACGACAGACAAGCGCTTCATACAGATTTGGTTTCCACTTCCGAATCAAAATATATCTCACCGTGACACCACTTTCTGTGTATTAACACAGAAGACTGTGAAACTGTGACCTGCATGTACGGCCTGCTTTCGATCTTGATAACAGACACGGCACCAGAGCGGGCTCCAGGGCCGCAGCCCACACACACAGGAAAAAGGCTTCTGCTCTCTTCTCAGATGGTATCTGCGACTCGAACTTGCAGACACTCACCTTTGCTTTTTATTATCAGTTTGGGTGTCAAACTGATCCAAATATCCCAGAACCAATTAAATGTGTTACCACAGAAATTGATTTTGATTGGAATTTGGATTAAATGCTTTTCCAAAAAAAAAAATAATGTCACCAGTTTGACATGAACCCTGTGCATTAGTGTTCATTTTGGCAGCTATTTTTGCTTTAGTCTTTGTTTTTAGTCTTAAGACAAAAATGCATATTAGTCACATTTAGCCATTTTAATCCTTGTTAAATTTAGTCGAAAACTAATTACATTTTAGTCTAGTTTTGGTCACATTTAACAGCCATATTAAACTCTTCTTCCCTTCTCAGGCCCGGGGTTTTAGCGTTGCCACGCCTCTGAATATCGGCATGTGGCTACAACAAGAGAGGGACATATGTCTTGACCGCACATGAGAACCCTCTCCAGTGACTGCTAGTGGGCGGGGGGTGGGGGGCAATCCCTTTGTGTTCATTTCTAAAGCCTCGCATTAAGACGTACATCACTTTATTTAAGACGCTGCGCTACTTGCAGGTTGCTGTGTTGTGCCAGATCCTCAATAAAGTTAGAAAAAAATCATTTACGACAAACCCACGGTAAAGAGTACATACTTTTGCCTTAACGACGTGAGCCCTACAACGCAAAGAAAAGTCTGACTGATTTCAACTAAGGACCAACTCAACAATAGTTCAACGAAGTAGACTAATTGAAGACATAGCAAGCCAGCGGTATACTGGATTTTGTATCAAATTAGCATTGTGTTCATGCTACTGGTGAGAGTTCTGCACCACGACAATGTCAAAAACTCAAATACGTAAGGGCGAAACTGGCCTGCAGGTTCCAAACACACACCGTTCTTGTGGTGATGTGAAAACTGCATCAACAAGCCATCGTCATTCTCAATAGTCAGTGGTTGAACTGTTGAAGTGGTTGAACTGTTGAAGCTTCCAGGTAACAAATCTAAAGCCCACACTGCCACTGTCAGGAAGAGTTACAAGACGAGTGACACCACGGCTAAACTCGTGAAATCCCCCCACATGAGACAACAGATTAGACTTCCGGGCTAACGATCTAGAAGCTCTTGTGGTGGGTTTGAAAACTTCTCATAACAGAAAAACGTGGTGTCAGCTGTTTCAACAGATGACACGCTACAGATGACGTGCTACAGCTGACACCACGTCTAAAATCTAAAAAGTCCTTTTAATGAACACAATCAAACGCTGATAGGTTGTATTGTGTGTGTTTGTTTGTCAATAAAAAGTTCTTTGCAGTCTTCTTAATATTAATAAATACATTTGGGGGGAGATTTATTTTAGAGCCGTGGTTGATACCAGGTAAAAAAAACGCTCAACTGTGCTCTATCAAACATATCCATGCACCACGGTATGCATGTTGCAGCCTTTATAAATTTCTCAGCCTGATTCGCCTTCGCGGTCCCACACAGAGGTTGTTTACTCAGATCTGTTTCAGTTTGTGTCATCGTCTACAGACATTGCCACATTGCCATTACAGTGCTTACTCAAAGCACCACCACGCTCATGGGAAAATCACAATAACCTTGAGATGCTATTGTGATATTCATAAGGAATTTGATGAGTAATAATTCACAGATGGCATTGATAAAGTTTAAAAAAGAGACTATCCATGCACTGCACCTATTCATCATAATCTCTTGATGAAAGCTTTGTGGTTAGCACTTACTTCACATGTACGCAGATACTTACTGATCGAGGGCCTTGTAGTAGAGATCCAGGTCTTTAATGACCAGCTCGGTTGTCCTCATGGTTATCATCTTGTTTTTGTAGCGCTCATCTGCTTTGTCGTACTGATCTTCTCGTAGTTCTTTTCTGGAAGCAAGCAGTTCAGATACGAAGTTAAATTGATCAAATATACCATAATCATTCATTTAAAGCAGCGCTGATGAACACTAAAGCTGCAAAACGGTTGGACAGAAACAAGCAAAATCATTTTTTTCCACTCAAAAACACTTATTTCCTGATTACTAAAGATGCACTGACAAAGATTTAGAAGGTTTATGAGCATCTCGGCTGAATCGATCTGCATGTCTCACCTGCAATCCATAATCTCCTCCTCGAACCCCTTTTGACGACCCAAAGCGATACTGCGGTTCTTCTTCAGCTCCTCCAGCCTGCGTTCGGCCGCACGGTGTTCTCTGGGCAGCCACAGAAAGCGATGAGGTGGAAACATTGTACCAAGAGACTTGGGATGTCTTCAAATGTGTCGACGTGAACGGCGTAGTGCACTTACTGGCGTAGCTGCAACACTTGCATGTTGCCCATGTCTTTCATTAGAGCCTCGCGTTTAGCCACAACCTCCTTCAGTTCCTCAACACGCTTTCTCAAGGTCAGGTTGTCCTGCAACCAGCGTTCTTGGACCTGGAAATGTAAAAAAAAAAAGCACAAAAGAAGTTGCCCTTTTCGGCTGCATCCTCTAAACAGGTGAAGAAAAGAAAAATCTGAATTTACTAAATCCTTGTTTCCACCAACTGGTACAATGGTGGATAAAATTTACACCTTTGTTTGAAAAGCAAGAACAAGAGCGACAAAGGAGATAAGGACGACAATGATGGTTGGGAAGGGCGCACCTTTTGAGTGTCTATGTCCTGACGGACGTTCCCCATCTCCTTGTTGATCTTCTCTTTGTCCTTCTCAGCCTCGTGGAGCTGAGTGTTGGTTTCTTGAAGCTCAGCCTCTTTTTGCTTGAATGAAGACAGAAGGAATACGTTCACGCTTCTGATATCATGGGCGATTGAACAGTGGAGATATCAGACTCACAGCGCACCACGTATGAAAGTAGCAAACACTTTACCTCTTTGTATTCATCTTTGCCGTCTTCCACGTATTTGGTGATGTCTCTTACCAAGTTGGAGATCGCCTTCATTTTATCTTTAATGTTACTGATCTGTCATGTACAAAATGGGAGAATAGTGACTAGTTTAACATTAATCGAACGTAGCAGAAGTAGCTAATAACTGCTTTTAATATATGTAACTTAAAGAATACTTGTTCTACAGTACATCTTCCTTTGATCATTATCAGGAAATATGACTGTTTGAAAGCGTGTTTTTTAATTTTTTTATATATAGCCACAACTTAAAAATGTTTTTTAAATCATGGCAACTCACTTTCTAATGATACATTTTCACAATTGAATATACACTCACCGGCCACTTTATTAGGTACACCTGTCCAACTGCTCGTTAACACTTAATTTCTAAGCAGCCAATCACATGGCGGCAACTCAGTGCATTTAGGCATGTAGACATTGTCAAGACAATCTCCTGCAGTTCAAACCGAGCATCAGTATGGGGAAGAAAGGTGATTTGAGTGACTTTGTACGTGGCATGATTGTTGGTGCCAGAAGGGCTGGTCTGAGTATTTCAGAAACTGCTAATCTACTGGGATTTTCACGCACAACCATCTCTAGGGTTTACAGAGAATGGTCCGAAAAAGAAAAAACATCCAGTGAGCGGCAGTTCTGTGGGCGGAAATGCCTTGTTGATGCCAGAGGTCAGAGGAGAATGGCCAGACTGGTTCGAGCTGATAGAAGGGCAACAGTGACTCAAATAACCACCCGTTACAACCAAGGTGGGCATAAGAGCATCTCTGAACGCACAGTACGTCGAACTTTGAGGCAGATGGGCTACAGCAGCAGAAGACCACACCGGGTGCCACTCCTTTCAGCTAAGAACAGGAAACTGAGGCTACAATTTGCACAAGCTCATCGAAATTGGACAATAGAAGATTGGAAAAACGTTGCCTGGTCTGATGAGTCTCGATTTCTGCTGCGACATTCGGATGGTAGGGTCAGAATTTGGCGTCTACAACATGAAAGCATGGATCCATCCTGCCTTGTATCAACGGTTCAGGCTGGTGGTGGTGGTGTCATGGTGTGGGGAATATTTTCTTGGCACTCTTTGGGCCCCTTGGTACCAATTGAGCATCGTTGCAACGCCACAGCCTACCTGAGTATTGTTGCTGACCATGTCCATCCCTTTATGACCACAATGTACCCAACTTCTGATGGCTACTTTCAGCAGGATAATGCGCCATGTCATAAAGCTGGGATCATCTCAGACTGGTTTCTTGAACATGACAATGAGTTCGCTGTACTCAAATGGCCTCCACAATCACCAGATCTCAATCCAATAGAGCATCTTTGGGATGTGGTGGAAAGGGAGATTCGCATCATGGATGTGCAGCCGACAAATCTGCGGCAACTGTGTGATGCCATCATGTCAATATGGACCAAACTCCCTGAGGAATGCTTCCAGCACCTTGTTGAATCTATGCCACGAAGAATTGAGGCAGTTCTGAAGGCAAAAGGGGGTCCAACCCGTTACTAGCATGGGGTACCTAATAAAGTGGCCGGTGAGTGTATATATAGGGTTTACATGGAAGGGAATATTCCCGTTATATTGGGTAAAATCAATAATCTTCGGAGACCAGTCCCATGTGAGTGAAAATTAACAGTAACATTAACAGAGAACAGTCAATAAAAGTGAAAATGTGTCCACCTTGTCCCGCCCCTCTTCCTGCCTCTGCCTCTTGTGCTCCACCAGCTCCTGTTTCTCCTGTTGCAGCTTCTCCAGAGCAGCAGACAAAGGGGAGAGCTGTTCTCTCGCCTCCTGGTTGGGCACAACGTGAGAAGGAAAGTGACAGCATGAAAAACAGGAATGACTTTATGAATGAAAAGTCTTGTGTGATCTCCACTACTTCACAGATACATGTTCTGAGCAGCAGCTCGCATCAACGGAAGCCATAAAGTGTACCCTGATGTCCCTGGTTAAGGCCTGCAGTTCAGTGGCGAACTCGATGCACTGCTCCTCCAGCTGCTGCTGTTTCTGCATGGCACTGCTCAGCTGCAGTTTCTCTTCCCTAGTCTCGTTTACAGCACTTTTCAGCAACTGAATCTGATCCTGCTGGTCCTGGACCAGCTTACGTTTCAGCTCCATCTTGCTGGAGGCTGCAAGAAGAAAAATGAAGTTCGAAAAGGACAAAGACAAAAATGATTACACTTCATTCTCTTTATCATCTCAGTCGACATAATCTGGCGCTTCTGAAAAAAAAATTCTGCCGTATTGCTTTCAGTCAAACAGGAAAAAAGGAGGGAAATTGGACACTCTAGTACAGTACATGTACATTATTGAAAAATGTATCCTATTATTAAAGTTCGACTGACCAGACTGCATGAATGAATGCAGTGTGATTCGGCAGTCCTGTAATGCATAATACCTACATGTAGTTCTGAAAAAGTTGGTGATTCAACTTGAGACTGCAGTTTGTGTTAAAAAGACAACTCAGAATACCCTCACTTATATACGTGAGGTGGACAAATAATAGAATAGAACCCCCCCGCTCCCCCTCTGTCAATATATTTGTTGAAACCCTTGACTTCAAGTGAATTAAATTAAAATAGACTTGTTTCAAACTGTTGTTCATGTGGTCAATTAAAACTGTTGCCAGAACTACATTAGCACTGGAGAAAAGTGTAAATCCCTGCAGATGTGGTCTTACTGGTGTCTAGCTTGTGCTGAGTCTCTTGTTTTTCCCGACTGACTTGCTGGACGGTTCTGGTCAGGTCCACTCCCTGGAGCCTCGCTGCTTGCTGAGCTATTTTCTTCTCCAACTCTTTAAGGTCCATCTGGAGAGAAAGTAGTAAGGTGAAGAAGGACACTCTGGAGAAGAGGGGGGTGTATGTACCTTTCCAGGAATTAGTAATGTCTTACAGTGATGTTTCTTGAATCATTTGTCACTTTAATATCTGAAAAGAGAATAATGAATCTCAGCGTCTCAGTTTCTGTAGAATCAGCAGAGGCCCCATGACAAGGTTCACCCAACAATATTCATCGTCGCCTATTCCCGCCATTAAAACTAACAATTTGATTATTTGTAACGATACATCAATAATTTAGATGTATTCTAACAGTAGTGTTAGGAAGTAACTATTCTGCAGTGAAAACATCTCCAAACATTAATTTAGTTTTTAGTTCCTCACCACTACATTTTAGATGACAAGAGTGCAGGAAACATCATTTTTGACTCAATATAGCTTGATATCAACCGTGCTTGTGAGTAACGTTAACTGTTGTTGTGCGTCGGCCTAAACAACAAATCCGGTAATGTGTATTTCATAACTCACTGCGGGGCCTCTTACTGACATCAGCGCATGTCACTGGAGGGGAGGAGTTACGTTTTACTCTGACGCACGCACAGGCGCGCTGACCCCAGTTCACTACAGCGTGAGAAACATGTCATGGCAGAGAGATTCAAAGGGTTCTTAGGCAATAGATGCCGAGACGTCACCCCGCAGTGTATGAAAACATTAGGTGAACGAGCTTGGCATAGATCTTAAGGGGAATGCCCAGTTTTTCAACTGCTTGGCCTGCCTCTGATTTCTCTGCCAGCCCTTTTGTTACGTCGGTCTGAAAGCGTGAGACGGAGTGGAGGACAGTACCAGGTATCGGTCCATGAGAGATATGTCTTGAAGGCAGGCCTTGGCCGTCTCCTCCTCCGACATCAGGGTACCGAGCAGAGTCTCCTGCTCCTCCACGTTGCCCTTCAGCCTCTCGATTTCCCTGTTCACCGCCTGCAAGCGGTTCCTCAACTCCGGCAACTCCTTTTCCTGAAACTGCACAATGGACTGCCTTGGGGGGCATGAAAAGAAATAATATAAATATATGATTTGAGCAGGTAATCAAAGCACTGCCATCCAATATCCGTACTTTGTGTAAAATTAGTAAAAAATGAGAATGTGGCTCCATCTAGTGGAGTAACACAAATGTAATGTAAACAGCAACTCATTGCTCTACACAGATTATATTAATGTAAAGTGACTTTGAACTTTCAAAGTAACAATAAAGGACAAACGAATAAAGAAATAGCCACACTCAAAGGTCGGAGTAAAGTCAGCAGTCAGAAAAGGGGAGATAGAGGATAGTTGTCCAAAGAAAGTTACACATTGTTTTTGTTACACAACTGTTTTTCCCCCAAAGGACATTCACTGTGATGCACTTACAAAAAGAGACAGTTTTCAGGCTCCTCTCTATCTGAAAGTACATTTCACATTCATATATATATCCCCAGGAGTCCTGTACTTGTGGCGCTATCACACCATCTCTGTCACGCCCGAGCTGGCTGTCTTCACACCTGACAGGTCGGAGAGCCATCATCTCGTCCCTCTTCTGCTCCTTCCTATTGAGGTCCTGCTCCGTGTTTTTCAGCTTGTCGGGCACCAGGCGGAGTTTGGACTGCATGTCGCTGATGACTTCGTGCAGATCAGAGTCGGAGGGGAACGTCCGCTGGCACACGGGGCAGCAGGGCTCCCTCTCCTCGGTCAGCTGGCTGATGAACTGCGTGTACACAGCGGTGGCTCCGGCTAGCATGGCTACCGAAACACAGGTGGGAGGAGGAGAGAATGCATATATTATTACTATTTATAACGCGGGTAGATGAAATCCAGCGTTCTGATTGGTTGAGAGCGAGTCAAGGGGGGGTGCATTGTTCAGCGATAATGTACAGCTGCTGTTCACACTGACCCGAGCGTTCCATATCACTCAAAGTAACAGGTTTTGCGTGACCGTTAGTTGACATTTTAGCTTTTCAGCTCGGTGGCGATTGCCGGAAATCCCAGAAATGATTGTTTGGGAGCAATGCGAGCTTTCGCAACCGGACACAAAAGGTGGACGTCATGAGCGATGTGAATGAATGAGATGGTGCGGGACACAATGCTGTTCACATGCAGGTACGGGGGTTCGAGGGTTTCTGCGCGTCGGGCCTAACTACACCGTCAAACTGTTACATTATTGAAGATAAAGCACAGCCTCTCGTACCTTATTGCTTTATTAACATATTTGTACCTGTGCCTGTAACCCGGATCTAACTTTGTGGTTTTACTCTGAGCATCGAGATCAGTGCATTAATCCTAACGGTGTCACATGGATGCATCTTACTTATTTAGCAAATTGAATTATTCCATAAAGCGCTGAGTAAAAAGCGGTGAACATTTTTCATTTCCTTGTGAGCAAGGTGAATGTTTTGAATGAAATTCGAAATCAACAATATACAGATCCGTTTCTTATTTTCGTGAAACCTCAACCTCAACTCTTCATGTGAAAGTCTAGTCGCGCCTCAATCCTCCTTCCGATTTTCATTTTGAGGAGCGCACCTCTTTGCTTGGAGATCTTCTCCAGATCCTCTCGTAGTTTGCCCAGGTCCTGCTCCAGGTCCTGACTGCCGCACACGTTGAAGAACTTCTCCTCGTCGCTGGCTAACTGCTGCTCCTTTTTACGCACCTCAGCAGCAATGTGGCTTTTATTCTGCTCACTCGATGCCAGGTCCTTACTGAGAGAATCACAGCATTATACCACTGATTGCACTCACATTTGTGTTTCTTGCGCGTGAGCGTTAATGTAAATAAGCCGTACTAACTGGAGTTTGGAAAGTCTGTCCCTGGTACCGTTGATTTCCTTAGATTTGCCATAGATCCAGTCCTCCAGTTCTCTCTTGTTGGGAAAGTGGCCTAGCAACGACACTAGCGCCTCACTGTGGCGGGACTTGATCTTACGAATCTGCTCCTCCTTCTCTGTCTGGAGGAATGAATTAGAGGGAAGATGAGAGGGGATCCAACCGAGGAAAGAAAGGCGCAGGTTAGGAAGGGAGTAAGGAAGGATAGATGAAGAGGGGAAAATGGAGGGCGAGGAGACGAGCGCCCAGGATTAAAGCCCCACCCACAAAGGGGTCACTCCATCGCTTAGGGAGGGTGTAGGAGGAAGAAATAATAGAATAATGCAAGGTTTCCGAATTCTTTTTGTGTTGCCATGCAAGAGGAGAATGCATACACCATATTACCTTGTCCTTTTTCAGCATGTCCATCTGGGTGCGTGCGGTGGTGTGTGTATTGAGCATCCCCATCTCCTGGTCGAGCTGTCTCTGCGTGCGGTCAAGATCAACCTTTTCACTCTGGAGCTGCACCACCTCAGCCTTCAGCGCCTCCACGTTGGAGCTCTGAACTGCACTTTTTAGCTCACGCTCCTGAGGATTAACAAAAAAAGACACACGCATTTATCGGCTTAGCTGATCTTGCAGCTTCATACTGTATTTTACAAAGTTATCCAACTGGAAAGAGGGTGAGGGGAGAGCAACTTCAATAAAACCATCAACACAACAGATAAAAAGCATACCTATACACACTCACTCACTCACCCCCTCACTCCCTCCCTGCCATTGGGATCAAACCACCTCATCTTGGCTCTTGTGTGTACACCCACCACTTTGGCCAGCTCGTTCTCCAGTTCCTGCAGGCGGCTAGACGAACCCTCCAGCCTCTGCAGCTCTGCCCTGATGTTCCTCAGTTCCTGCTGCTTCTTTCCCTGCATGTCTCCCTTCAACTCCACAGTTCTCTCCAGGCCAGTCTTCTTGTCCCTCATTTCATCAATGGACTGCTGCTTCTGCTGCTCCTTCTCCTGCAGGTCAGCCTGAGTGGCAGGAGAAATAAGAGGAAGGAATCAGCTATTCCATTAGTAGTGGCTGAATGTAACCGAAAATATTTCTTCACTTCTAACTCTGCTGTTTAACAGCATTAAATACCACAGCAATAATAATAGTATATATACACATATTTTCTTACCATAATCTGATTGATTGCCACTTTTTCCTGCTCAAGTCTCTGTGCGACGTGCTGATGGAAGCTCTCAAGCTGAAGGGCACTGAAGGGCGGCCGGTCGTAACCCTCCATCTCCAGAAAAGCCGACAACGAGCGAACCTGAGAACGAGATATATGCAAGGATTTCTGTCAAGCAAGTTTTAAAATGAGCCATTTTTTTGTTTTTAGATAAACATTTTATTATTTTTTTAATCAACCACCAGATTTTCTCCCCTCTCACCTGATTGTCCCGGTTCTTGATGTTTTGAGTGTGGTGGTCAGCCTTCAGCTTCAGAGAACCTGCAAAAAGAGAGGTGGATTTTAGCAGCCAACTTAGTCTTCAGAAGATACATCTGTTTTTCCACCCTTCTGTCCATCCTTCTTTGAAAGAACAGCAGGATTTATTCCGACATTCAGCCAGTGCACTCAAAAGATGTATGCCATCAAAAAATGCTGCCTCAAAAAGAGATATCTAGAACAGGGGTGTATATCAGGCTGGTAAATTCAGCAAAATGCTATTTTGGGCAACAACGCCCAGGACTTAGACTGGGACACGTGTGCATGTGCATGTGCGCTGCGTGGCGTGGGTACCTTGCTCTACCAGGAGATCAGCCTTGACTCTGTTGAGTCTCTGACACTCCCGTCCAGCTTTCTCCAGATCCTTCTGGCACTCTGTCAGCCTGCGCTCCTTCTCCCTCACAGTCCTCTGGTGGTTCTGGTAACCATCCTGCAGCTGCTCGTCTGAACCCTGGAACACCTGCAGCAGGTACAGTTCACTGGCTTAAGAGTGGCGCTGAAGCTCAATCAGGACGGCTTGGCCAACAGTCAGTGACAAATCGACTCCACTGGGGCCATCCTGAATTACCTTTCATGCATCTTGTTGGGTTTCCAAAAGGTATTTTAGCCAATGTGTTGCCTCCCTAATAGGAGGTTGAGCACTGCTTTTAGTGCAGTCAAATGATTCATTTTCCATTTCTACACAATGACGGTAGTTTGATTTGTTACCTGTTCCATGGTTTCCTCCAGCTCCTTGTTATCTTCCTCCATCTGTTTCTTCCTGCTGTCCAAAGCTTTGATGTCGTTGTCCAGCTTCATTACTTTCCCCAGTTTTATCTCGATATCGGCCATTCGATTCTGAAAAATATCAATAGAAAACGTTTGATTTTAGTCGCTGGGCTCTCACGCTTTGATGTCTCCTTTTCAGAAATACGGATTGTAAAATAATTGTATATTTTGTTCAGCGGGATAGTATATTAATTACTGAAACTCACTTGATTAATAATTTACTGCATTATACGTTTTTGAATGAATTGACAGTCCCATATCGCACACAACCAACCTCCAGTGGATCAATCTGGCTCTCAATCTGCTGAACACTGTCTCTGGAGGCCATCAGCTGGGCCTCCTTAGTGGCTACGGTTTCCCTGATCTGATGAGCTTTCTCCTTATTCTGCTTCAGGTAGCGCAACTCCACTTGACACTCTTTAACCGTGTGACCCTTTTTGACACGCAGCTGACGCATCGTCTCCAGAGCCTTGATGTACCTGAGAGAAACACAAAGAGACAGTGATACTGAGTTTCCTGAGATAATATTTATATGCATATTTAATAAATGATAGCCAAATATAATCATTCTGAAGCCAAGCGTTACGTGTGGTCTTTACTTGGTTGCAGCGAAGATGGAGTCAAACTTTTCTTTGAGCGCTTTGCCCTCGCTAAGCGGCCAGTTGGCCTCTTCTTGGTGACAAAAGATGACGTTATTCAGCACGGCCTTCGACACGCCCATTGCAGAAATCATCTCCCGATCCACTTCTACACACTTTGACGACAAGCTCTTTTTCTCCCCGTCCCTGGGCGAATGAGGAAGACGGTCACATGGTGGGAAAAGGGTTAAGTACGCTAAATATCAGTCCAGAAACCTTTATTTTTTCCTCCATCAAAAAGTGAGTAAAGAAAGGTTTGACTTTTGCTCACTTTATCCTGGAAATGACCTGCTCCAGGCTTTTGAAGGTGTAGTTCTTTGCCTTCTGAGTGCAGGACATGGAGCGGTTGATAGTCACTTTCTCTCCGTTGACATCGGTGAATAGGAGTCGAATCTGTGCGCGCACGTCCGTCTCGTGGGCGTCCTAGTAGTTCACACAGCAATATCTCACTTCAACAAAGGCAGCCCAAGTGGTTCTTAGACACTGCTTTTCATTTTTCCAAATGAGAAAGGAAGCTGTAGGCCTAAGATCCGAGCATAGTAGGCCTCGAAGGGGAATTGAGCAAGCTCACCTTTGGATCGTGAACAAATGCACCTCCTTTAGATCCAGGGGGAAGTTCTCCTGACGTGGCGTACTTCAGGCACTCAATAATTGTCTGGAAACAGAAAACACAAACTATTATGTATTTCCTAAAAACATGACTTCCAGTGCTCATTTTGAAATATCAAATTTGAGACCACAATGCCTGCGGTCAAACGTTCTTTTTTTCTTCTGTACAGGTCATGCTTCACAGTTCAACCTTCGCTCTCTCCGGAACACGTTCCCATACCGTTTTTCCTGCTCCGTTGGGTCCAACCAGCACAGTCAGCGGGGTGAAGAATGAAATGACTTGTTTGTCTTTATCCTCAATCCCGAAGCTCCTCACCCCGAGGATGCTCATCTTGTCTATCTTTGACATTTTGGCTTTCTGAAGGAGAAAAACATAAAGAAGGAAAGTGAGAAAGAGGAGGAGTGCATGATGAAGGAAAGCATAATAGAAAAAGTAGCTTCAGATTTACAATCTATATATTCATTTTTTGAAGATCTGTGCCTCTGTGTACTGTAATAATGGATCATCCTTTCTCGATGATCATTATCTCTTTTCCATGTCAGTTTTGTCGTTACTGCATTCAACAAGTCTACCTGAACCCAAGATATGAATAAAATTAAAAGTATAACACAGTCGATGACTGAAATGCTGCTCTTAACTTTAAATTAGAATTGCAATTTAAAGCGGCGTTGTTACGTTTTAACAGACGGGACCGTGACGTTTTACAAGTTTAATACCCGTTAATGAGACTATTGGGTCAAATCCTTAAACCTCACATGAACAAACTCGTGGCTGCGTGTCAACTCTGCAAGCTAATGCTACGTAGCTTGTTTGGCTAACATACGTGCTAGTATGCAGCGTTTTAACACTGAGCGACTCACTGTCCAAGTGTTCCTTCGCGCGGTCAAACGAGAATGATTCTTGTCAGTGGTAGAAGACTCCAGACGCCTGCGTGCGTGCGTGTGTGTGTGTGTGTGCACTGAATTTATTCCACCTACCGGTGTTGTTGCGGGTTCACAAGCGAAAGTAAAGTTTTCGCGCTGAGAAAAATGTGACGTAGACGTCGACTCCTTACTTCCGGGTCTGAGGCACGTGAGCAAAGAATAGAAACACATAGAACGGCAACGAGTCCTCAAATCCATTCAATTTATTTTGTATAGCCCAAAATGACGAAGCACGTGCAGTTGATTATTTTCATGGGAATGTCCACGTTTTTTCTCCTTCATCTCCTTGTAATACGTATAATTGACAATTGCATCCTGTATCCCGAGAGATGAAAATGTTATATTTCTTTACCCGTTGTAGGGGAATTATTATTCGTCTTTCATCCTTAAAATCCTTATAAAAGTACAATAGGATAGCTGATAATATTGTATTGTACTTTTCTCAATATCAACAACTCCCATGAAAACAATGACACCAATAATGACTGTGTGACAGCCCAGACACCTTTTTTTGTTCTAGTGGAGAGTTAAATTGCATTTGTTAATTAAGGATGAGTTATTTTTTAAGACAGCTTGGTCCTAACGAGCCATCCCGCTGAAATATATTTAGCAATTCAGCAGTAGGTCTACAGAACTTAAAATGTCCCTTACAATTCTTTTACTTTATTCCACAAGAGGACAGTGTTTCTCTGTGAAAAAGCCACGGCTGTCAAAATCCCACAGTTTAAACCATGATCTTTGATACAAATAAGATGCCCACATTCCAAGCCCAAATGTAAAAACTGTTTGATACAAAGTAGCATATTTTAATGGAGAAGAAAAACAAAACGATCTTCAAAAATGTGAAAAGAAGAAGTAATAATATTCCTTCTTACACATTTGATCAGAAGTTAATAAAAAAGCATATACACCTCTCAAGACTGCAGAGAAACTGAATGTGTGAGTTGGGCGGGAGGGAGGTGGATTTGTGTTATAGGGAGAGAGAGAGAACGAACAGATCTAATTGGGATCAAGGGATGTGAGTTATTCTGAGCTGTTTGGGGTATGAGGAGCAGTTTGGTGACATCCACAGGGAGCTGCAGGACTGGTGTTCCACCACCTGCAGCTAAACCCCTAAAGACCCGGAGTAAATCATATCTCTGACTTCCTCTCTGTTTTCTCCCCCTTCAAATAAGCCACACACACACACACACACACACACACACAAACCACCTTCTGCTTTCGGCCCACTGATTCAGTCTGTCTGTGCTATCAGCACTGACTCATCGTGCCTCGGCCCATCCAGCCCATGGCCCTTTTTCTATTTCCATCCTGTCCCGTCATGGAAATGCCATGACCTTGTTTCTCGTGTTGGACCACTGGAGGTATATGTGTACGTGAGTATTATCATGTTTATGTGCTCGGGTGTGAAAGCTTAATCCTACATGCCCACGGTCATGGCTAAAGGAATTGGTTTACTCAGCGTTTTTGATGATCACACGAACCAGCTGGTTCTCTCCTGAGCCAGTAAAGATAGAAAGAAGGGAGTGGAAGAGGGGCCTCAGAGGAACATGTGGGAGAAGCTAAAATGAAAGCAATGTAGAGAAACTAACTGCCAAGAAGGTGTGTTTGAAATCTATAATTTTCTTTTAAATGCATAAACAGAGACTTTCCAATAAAATTGCAGCAGAAAAACGTCCTAAATCCCAGGCGACTGCTTTAATGGTAAAATGGCATCGCTGGGAAACGTTTCAAGAGACAGAGAGAGAGAGAGAGAGAGAGAGAGAGAGAGAGAGAGAGAGAGAGAGAGAGACAGAGTGAGAGAGAGATAGTTGACATGAAAGAGGAAGAAAAGGTCATTGAACTGATCCATCAGAAGGTGCTCTCAGGGTGCAGGAAGGATTGATACTATACATTTACTTTGTCACAGCAGAGTAACCAACAATAATTCTTGAAAGCTGGTCATATTTCCTTTTTTTAAAAACTGAGTGCTCAGAGTAGGGACAATTTTGGCCGGTGGCTTTAAGATGGTTGTAAGCCTAAAATAAAGATGGATTGAGTTGTAAAAAGCAAACGTTTCCCCCTCACATCCAGCAGCCAACGATCAGTGACTTCACCTCTTCTGTCTTTACCGTTTCTTTTCACGTCCATTTCCAGCATTTTATCTTTAAACTAAAAACAGATCGTCATTGTTTCAACCTGCATGGTACATTGCCTCTGTGCCTCAGTCACCTTCAAACTTTAAGAACATCCCATAGTTCCTTCACCAGGAGTTCATTCTTTTGGGCTTGCTTTATGGCGGACATCAGGTCGGGGCTTAAAGACTAAATTTGTCTGAACTGCTTTTCTTTCTCAATTTTTTCAACGAGGTCTTGCGCGCACTTTGAGTGGAAAAGGGTTGTAGAAACACCAAAATGAGCTTCCGTTGGGTTGAATCCTCTTTTGTTGAACTCACTTTACTCCCATCAGATAATATTAACAGAAATACTCCCACTTATGAACCACTTTCAGCGCTTCACAAAGACCCGGCTCTTTGTCCTCGCCAATGGCTGCACGTCTACTCGCTCCGTTTGACTCCAAAAGGCAGCCAAGGCCATTACGGTATATTAAATGTTATGTAAGCTGAAGGCAGGATACATCTTCACTGTGCCGGCTTCTCCTTAAAACGTGAAATAAGCAGCGTTTAAACTTGTACAGTAAACTTTTTTGTTTTTCAGACTATTCATTCTGTCTCTTTTAATCCTCCACAAATGTTACCCATGGAGATCTTTCTAGATCTCCAATCCCAACCATTGCCATGTCCCATGCATCCACCAGATGCAGAGAAAGAAAAGAAAAATCCATGTAAATTGTAAAACAGGCAGCTGCAAGCAATTAATGTTCAGCCCATTACCAATATTTGCCTAACAATACAGTTGAATATATTCAGCGTTTGCATATCGGCACACCTGAATCCCATGGACCCATTGTTCATCTCATTAGTTGCTGCTGTGCTCCTGACACGTCTGTGAAAAGAGTTTGTTATTAAACCAAATGACCCTGGAGCCAACCACCATTTCTTAAGCTAGAGTGTTTTTCTTCAAACCGAGCATACAGACAACTTGAGGAAAGGAAAGCAGAAAGTAGGAATGCTTGTTAATTATTAACGAGGCTTCTGTCAGCCGCTTCTTTCTACATGAATACCTCTAATTGGTGACAGCGAGTGGAACAATAGTCACTCAAAGGCTTACAAGATCCGGATTCGACATCCACTCATCATCTAGCTACATCACAACCTGTGGATGTGGTTGCTTGGGTTTGCTTGATTATCAGCAGGCTAAATCTGATATTTATCTACCGCACACCGTGACTGGTCAGTTTTTTTTTAAATTAATGTTTTCTAAATGTGTTATGAGTTCTTTTGTTTTTTATACAATGAATACTATGAACGGCGGATCTTTAACACAATATGCCAATCACATTTCATTTTCAGTTTGCGTTAACTGCTCACAGAAATAATTCTAACAAAGAGGACTCAATCAACCCGCTTTTCAGCGCAGACCTGACCTCTAAAGCATGTCTTGATATGGCTTCAAGAATTATCCCTTCTGCTGATGAAGGGGAAGCTGATGAGATAGTGAAACTCTCTGCTTCTGGGTGGACCAAACAACTTGTATTCTGAAATCTGGCTTCTTTCTGAAAAAAGAGCTCAGCTTTAAAGGGACAGACAACGGTTACGACAGAGACAGAAGGAGAAGCACCGCAGAGCGGCCACAGATACTTTCCTCCACTTCCCTTCTAACAAAGAGCGACTGAATGAAGGTGGTTGACAGGATGACAGGCGATATTATATCGAATGATATCACCAACACATGAATGCAAAGTACAAATGTACCTCGTTTTAGCACACGCATAAATGATGCAAGCTGCTTTCGTTTAACTTTTTGCAGCATTCCGATGCTGAAAATGAAGTAGTTTTGTTGCCTAGACCCAGTAAAAATCCTTTCCTGTGTGATGATGGAAGTTGAATTTGCAAAGGGCATTATACGTGCAACAAGAGTAAATTTGACACTGAGCAAAAGGCACAAAAATTGAGAAGTAACTTTTCGTGAGAATACCAACTGTTGTACAATACAAATAACATTAACCAAGGCCTTACTTTGTAAGGCCCTTTTCCACAAATCCACATCCACCCCCGTCGTCCAATTCACGACTAAATAGAATTCAGCTATCATTAATTAAATTTGTCCTGTGAGAAATGGCCAAATGGAATGCAGCCATTGTTAATGTTGTTAGTCACACCTGAGTTAACGTGTCCTCCGTGAGAGCGGCCTATTGCACGCGGCAGCTGACCGAATCATACACATACACACGCAAACGACACGCTGCTATACCTCAGCTATTATGGCGCTAAATACGAGTATTTTAGAGCCGTAGACAAGCCAGAGAAGGTGGAAATGGTCCGGACCGGCCAATGGGAGATGGATTAGCCTTCCTGGCTGAGGAATAGTGGTGTCAGGAGATACGCAGCATCGATGGGACAACAGCAAACAACTTGACCACCGCAACAAAGAGAGGAAGGGCTAAAAGGGGAATGGAATTTAAATCGGATTTAAAATTTAATCTGCTACGGTGCTTTTACATTTTCTGACAGCATCCATACAGTTTTAATCCCCTTTTCATCTAATCCTAACATTGTAAAACATACCATTAGCATTTTCTGCAAAGTATCTAATGGTTTCCTGTCACGGTTTGGGTCTGCTTGTCTTATTTTGTAGCTTTCTTGTGTCTCGTGTCTCTGGGTAACTTCACTTCCTGTCCTGTGATTGCCTGATTGCTTCCACTTGTGTCCAATCACCTGCACCTCCCTTGTGTATTTAAGCCCTGTGTGCCAGTTGTCCTTTGTCGCGTCATTGTCCATGTCAGTCCTCGTTGGTGCACGTTCTGTTAGATTTGTATTAAATAAAGAGCACGTCAGAAGAACCTGCATTTGAGTCCTGCTTCCGCCTGCACCAGCACCCTACGTGACAGAATGACGCGACCATGGAAGGACTCAGCGGGATTCAGTTTTGTGAACCCGTTTTTGGGAACCCGTCTGGCCCTCGGCGGTCCCCGCAGCGTGCAGCAGGCTGCCAGGCGTAACGCCGACCCCGGCTCGCCAGCAGGCTCCGGGCGGCGTCCCGGTCGACGCCCTCGCCGCTGTCCAGACACCGCTTGGGACTCGCAGTGGGAGGCCAGCGCCCAGCCTCCAGTCCTCAGCGAACGCGGGAAGCAGGTGCTGGAGCTGGCCGCCCTCCTCCAGGCCAGGTACGATCCCCACGTCCTGGACCTCCGAGGTCGGCGGCAGCAACACCGTCCACGACGCCTGTCAGCGCCCGTTCCTGCGCCGAGACGCCCGTCAGCGCCCGTTCCGGCGCCGAGACGCCCGTCAGCGCCCGTTCCTGCCCCGAGACGCCCGTCAGCGCCCGTTCCTGCCCCGAGAACCCGGTCAGCGCCCGTTCCTGCCCCGAGAACCCCGTCAGCGCCCGTTCCTGCCCCGAGACGCCCGTCAGCGCCCGTTCCTGCCCCGAGAACCCGGTCAGCGCCCGTTCCTGCCCCGAGAACCCGGTCAGCGCCCGTTCCTGCCCCGAGAACCCCGTCAGCGCCCGTTCCTGCCCCGAGAACCCCGTCAGCGCCCGTTCCTGCCCCGAGAACCCCGTCAGCGCCCGTTCCTGCCCCGAGAACCCGGTCAGCGCCCGTTCCTGCCCCGAGAACCCGGTCAGCGCCCGTTCCTGCTCCGAGAACCCGGTCAGCGCCCGTTCCTGCCCCGAGAACCACGCCCCCGGTCCCGGCCCCGCGGCGCCTGACCATGACCCCTCCCTCCCACCCTCTTGGGACCGCCTGGAAGTCGGTCCTTGAAGGGGGGGTGGGGTCAGGGGTTGGGCCGGAGCCCCACGCCACGACGACGCCGCAGCCGCACTGCTCGGCGCCCCCCGCCACGACGACGCCGCACTGCTCGGCGCCCCCCGCCAAGACGACGCCGGAGCCGCACTGCTCGGCGCCCCCCGCCAAGACGACGCCGGAGCCGCACTGCTCGGCGCCCCCCGCCACGACGACGCCGGAGCCGCACTGCTCGGCGCCCCCCGCCACGACGACGCCGGAGCCGCACTGCTCGGCGCCCCCCGCCACGACGCCGCAGCCGCACAGCTCGCCGCCCCCTGCCACGACGCCGGAGCCGCACAGCTCGCCGCCCCCCGCCACGACAATGCCGGAGCCGCACCGCCCGGCACCCCCCCAGACCCTGACGCCCGGTCGCCGACCCGGCAGGCCCCCCGAGACACTGAGGCCCAGTCTCCGACCCGGCAGGCCCCCCGAGACCCTGAGGCCCAGTCGCCGACCCGGCAGGCCCCCCGAGACCCTGAGGCCCGGTCGCCGACCCGGCAGACCCCCCGAGACCCTGAGGCCCGGTAGCCGACCCGACAGACCCCCCGAGACCCTGAGGTCCGGCGGTCATCCCGGCCGGAGGGACCCGACCCCGTGCCGCCGACCCTTGGAGTCCCCTGGGCGGCCGGGGGTTGTCGGGTTCCCCGCCCTCCCTCCCTTGTCTGTTTTTCTGGGTTCCACCCTCCTTTAGGACCGTCTGGAATTCGGTCCTTGAGGGGGGGGTTCTGTCACGGTTTGGGTCTGCTTGTCTTATTTTGTAGCTTTCTTGTGTCTCGTGTCTCTGGGTAACTTCACTTCCTGTCCTGTGATTGCCTGATTGCTTCCACTTGTGTCCAATCACCTGCACCTCCCTTGTGTATTTAAGCCCTGTGTGCCAGTTGTCCTTTGTCGCGTCATTGTCCATGTCAGTCCTCGTTGGTGCACGTTCTGTTAGATTTGTATTAAATAAAGAGCACGTCAGAAGAACCTGCATTTGAGTCCTGCTTCCGCCTGCACCAGCACCCTACGTGACAGTTTCCTTTCTCTAACGTTATCCCTTGTGTGGCTGTGTCTGAGTGACACAGAAGTAGATGAAAGTCGGGCTTTCACAGCAGTGAATGAAAACTGCTCCATCGATGGCTCAAAGTTATTTTTAATATCTTCAGATCCCGGAAAGACTTGAATAAAAAGGCCGTGGAACTCACTTGAGAGTTACTTTTCAAATCAGATACTCTTGTACTTTTTAGAATGCACTGCCCTGACAAAGTCTTCATCTATGCATGCAGTATTCCTGAAGATGGGACAAACCACTTTTTCATAACATGGCCCCAACAACAGTGACCTTCTTTGCTCGTATTTGCTGCGCAAGGGATTGTGGGTCAGAATATCGAGAATAGCCAATTTTGGATATTCCGATTGTGGTGGAACAATACATCCTGTTGTATTCATGTAATGAGTCTTCTTCTGGCATGAGTAGAAATGTGGTTATGGGAGTATTTGAGTGCTCATAGTTGGTTCGGAACTTAACCAGCGAGCGCACAACGAGTCACGTTAAAGTTAGACTTTTTGCGTTCAATCCACAGCAGAATGTGAGCTGCACACGAAAGATGAGCTGCAAAGCTGACTGGTGGCAAGCTATTCTCTGCTGTGTGTTTGTGTGTGTGTCTGTGTGAGTGTGTGTGTGTGTGTGAGTGAAATGGACTGACTTAAATGAATCAATTCCCTTTATGATTAAAATTTATAACGCAGGAAATACAATTTTCTGATCCTTTGGTGAGATTTTCCAGCTCGTGGGACGTTATCAAGACTGAAGAGATTTATAAAAGATACAAAACATATCAAATTAAACCTCATTGGGTTTGAGATCAAAAATACTCATACAATAGGGAATCATTTGACTGCAAATGAACAATCGGTTCGTATAATTATTTTGAGTGTCTTCGGAGGCTTATGACACAAACAACTAATAGATGAACAAGTTAGTGCCAAAAAAACGGTCCCCTGTCTTTGATTTGGTAGAAAAAAAAGACAATTATGGGGGATCATTACTTAATGCATAATCAAATGTGACAAAATAGGTGAAAAGAGAAGAGAAAACTTGTTTTTGTAGCTCTTGACAATACAATAATTAAGTTGAAACCATTAGAAAGCAAGTTCAAAATATAAAAAACGTATAAATGTTTAAAAAAGCGAAGCAGGAAATAATTTTGAAAGGCAATGTTTATACTGACCATATTAAATGCTGCAACAATGTGTGCAACCTGCCACAAAAGTAGTGAAGACAGATGAGTAAACATTTCTGCTATGATAGCCTAATTTATTACAAAATTCATAGGGTAAGCAAACATGCTGGATAATTCTGATAGATGGATGGATAGATAAATAGTGTGTCTGACCTCCTCGTGTTTGGAGATTGACCTTTTGCGTGACTGCTGCCTTCACTTCTTTATGAACCTACTTTATCAAATGAAACTCCCAACAGATGGTACAAATATCCTCGACTGTTGTGAATTTATTATCCTCAGACACAGAATAAAGTGACAGGGGAGGATGCGCAGAAGAAAAGAAGATGAGCAGAAAGGCTTGATGGAGCGTGTACGTGTAGAACTGGAATTTACAGAGATTAAACACACAAATATTACAACAGTACATTTAATGGTATTTTTAAAAGGATGTGAAGCTCTAACATGTACAGTCCCTGAATGTACATGTAGACTTTTTAATGACCAATGGCATCATGTGTAATAAATACCAATTTAGCTCTGAGAGATTTCAAGGTACAAAATACAGGCCTAATAACTTAAAGAGATCAAAATAGAAGTTGCTCTGTGAGCAGAAATAAGCTTATATGAAAAAGTACCAAATACATGAGGTTACCACAAAGGACAATTAAGTTTAATTTCACGAAGGCTGTGTGTATGATGTTTTTTTAGCGCCCAAGACTGGACAAATCAATGGACTATGTAAGAAACATATCCTTGATACAGCTGATTGGATATTTACATTGATCACTATGATTATGGTCATTCTAAATCGAATTTCTGGATAGATCTCATCACAGGAAGCTAAGTATTCTCTGCTGTTTGTAGTTAATTGCCCACATTTCTTTTAAGAAAAAAAGGCTTCAGCTAATGAGTAATGAAGGCAGCCTCTGGTAAATGAAAAGAAAGCTATAATTTTAATTGGTTGCTACAATAACTGCTGTATATGCACTGCACCAGATGTGCAATTCAAATGAAGGCAACCACCTGACATTTGGAAGACACGCCCCTAAATATGATGATACACAAAACCAGCTTTTTAAAATTCAGACATGAATAACAATTCTCATAAACATTGATTGTTATGCTGCCGAATGATGCACGTTGGCTGCACACACCCCTTCTGACCGCTGTTATCATTTCTGAAGCTTGGATATAAAAGTATATAAATGTAAATGATTGTTGTTAGTAGAGATCAATGCATTAAATACAAGCATGGGACACCTCGCTGGCCAGTTTCAGCTTTTCTCCTCCACTGCATTGCCCGAAGGAATGACAAAAAAGAGATGAGCAGCAGGGAAAAATGAAGCCACACGATTAACTTCCTGTCGAAAGGCGAGCTGCCACACTCTCTAAACGTCACGAAAAGTCACTGAGAAGTTTTGTGAAGCCTCTTCATTAGCAAGCTCGCTGCATTAATTTGAATCAAACCAGCAGATGCCTGTCAGAAGACTCTTGCTGCTCATTTCAAATGCATTCAAGGACATTCAATGAATCATGCGAGACGTGCGCTGGTATGAATGTTGATGCATGGAGCCCGATGACTGGAGGGTGTGCTTTTGTTTTAAATTCTGGCATTTTTTTAAATGTAGGGCGCCACGTGGGGAATCACAGAGAAAGCCAAATACTGTGGTCAAGTCATGTTTGGAAAGATCAAAAGGACGAATGAAACATCTGACCCATATATCTGTGAGGCAAAAAGTCATCCCAAAAAGACATTTATAATCTATTTCATTTTATTCTATTTTGTTTGCTTTTTGGAGCAGACATAAATTACCCCGCATGGCTGGTTGTGTGTGCCTGCGTGAGTGACTCTGCGTGTGTGTTTTTGTGTGTGACGTGGTCTTGGTTTGAACTTTGTCGGCTGCACGCACACTCTGGCTCTGTGCTACAGGGAAATGTGGGCGTTGTGTCTGCCAGGCCTCTTACACTTGGCTTGTCTACATGCATTACTCACACACACGCACACACACACACACACACACACATAAGCACACACAGAGATGCTCGGTGGTGAAGTCAGCACACATGCATAACAAAAAGTCACAAACACAGGAGGACGGAGTCCATTGAGGATTTCTGTCAGGCAGCAGCTAACGGCATAATAGCATTAGCTTCTGTAATTCACATCCACACACACACACACACACACACACACACACACACACACACACACGCACACACACGCACACACACACACACACACACACACACACACACACACCTACACACACACACACACACACACACACGCACAGAAACACATGTCTCAACACTAGCTGTCTCCTGGGTCTTCCTGCTGCAGTGGCTCGTGGGACTCTAATCACATGTCTTATTGAGGTGACGTTAATGCAGCTGCAGCTCTAATCTCGCGCTGTCTTGTATCCAGTAGATGGCCTCATCGTGCCTCGGCGTGCAGGCCTGCCGGCTACAGGTTCATCTCAGGACATTAAGACACCTTGATGTTTAGCCCCTTCTTTCCTTCTTGGTACTTTATAGCACTAATATCATCCCAGTTGTTGTCAGTGGAGATGATAAAAGCATGACTATCAAATATAACCGTGTTTTAGGCAAAAAATGTACATATTTTAAGATTCTGAAAAAAAAGTAAGCTGATGTTTTCTCTCTGTATATATTGTCACACAATACTCCTTATTTGTCCTACATTTAGGACGAAAAGGTTTTGATCATGTAGCAACGTATGGTGAACATTTGTGCGTCTTTGTCCTTCACAGCCTCCCTGGATAGATGGAGCAGTTGTGGCAACGAGCGCAGCGCACAGCAGCATTGCCGCAGCTGAGCGGAGAGAGAGGAGCGCGCATGAAAACGGCTCTTGGAGAGACCCGAGGCATTGCCATCACTCTCCGCCGGCCAATCGGACCGCAGACACAGCGCCGTGGAGAACAGGACATCGCTCAAAGTGGGACGAACGCGTAAAGCGGGCGCACGTGGACTGGTAAAACAACCGAGGACTGGAGCGCGCGGCGCGGAGACGGTGAGCTCCCTCTCCTTCGCTTGGTTCCAAGATACAAGTCGGATGTAGACCGAAGAGATGTGGATTCTTGGCGGGACTAAATTGTTTTGTTTTTTTAGTCAGTTCAATTAACAGAATTGATTTTGGATTCAATCACTTCCATGTCCTGAACTGACCACCGTCCACAGAGCGGAGCGCGCAACGAATAAAAGACTCTGAAAAACAAGTCAAATAGACCGCGGGTCTGTTTCTGAGACGGAAAACACACACGGATTCTTTTTGGGTGGGTGGTCCGAGTCACACCTGCATGTTTTTGAAAGCTGAACGGTGGTTTTGCTGCGCCCACACAAATGATCGAGAGAACTAGAGCCAAAGGGGGGAAAACGACCTCGAATCTGGATTACAGCAAAAATGTCAGCACTAAAAGAGCGGCGATCCTACATGGAATGAATTAAACGTTTAATATATATCTCCCTGAACCTCGGAAAGGACTGTTGAGACTTTTGAATGCATTTTCACCCTCGTTTTTTTTGTCATTTTGTTTCGGTTAAATGCTGTGCCACGTAGCAACGGGCAGCGGCGGTCAATTACAAATGTGTAATAATTTACAATCGGAATCAAAACGCGACGCCTCGTAGCCGCGGTGGGTCGGCTTCTATACGGGCTCCAATATAATCACACGGACACGCCTAGAGGATCATTAAACAAATCAAACAAACCCAGCGCGAAACACCATCGATAGAAGCTATTGATGATGTGGTATAAAAGGCTAGTGATTGGCCGAGCCTCCGTTTTCCCAACAGTTCGGCAACTACACGCTGTGAAACTTCGAGGCATCCCAGAGAGAGCAGAAACATGAACGATGAGTTCACTCCTACTGCTGCTTTACACTCTTTCGTGACGCCTGTGCTTGGAAAAATAACTGGGAACATCAGCTGGAATATACCTCCTCCTCCTCCTCCTCCTCCTCTTCCATCCGGAATGTCTACCACGGGAGGAATTTTTGAACCAGGTGTTTTTTTGGGGGCCGAGCCGTGTTTCTGCTGAAACGTTTCTAGCGGGCCCCTGTGGAACGATGGTGGTTGCGATGAGGAGCTTATGGATGACCAAGTCCGTGGGAGAGCTGGTGCCGAGACAATTGACCTCTCCGCCAGCCACACCGTCCGTCTGAAGCTCCCACCTGGAGAGGCACAGCTGCTGCAGGCTAAGGATGTGATGGGGTGACTGTTGACGCCCCCCCTCACCTACCCTACCCTCCCCCCCACCCCACCCCACCCCACCCACACGCCCCTATCTCACTTTAGTAGCACTGTAATATAAACAATGGATCAGAATTTCTCAACGGTGCGAGATGGAAAGCAGCTGCTGCCGGTCCGGGACTCGTCGAAGCGCGTGCTGACGGGATGCTTCCTCTTCCTCCTCATCTTCACCACGCTGCTGGGCAACACGCTGGTGTGCGTCGCCGTCACCAAGTTCCGTCACCTGAGGTCGAAGGTCACCAACTTCTTTGTCATCTCGCTGGCCATCTCTGACCTCCTGGTGGCCATCCTGGTAATGCCGTGGAAGGCGGCGACTGAGATCGTGGGCTTCTGGCCGTTCGGCGCCTTCTGCAACGTGTGGGTGGCGTTTGACATCATGTGCTCCACTGCCTCCATCTTGAACCTGTGTGTGATCAGCGTGGACCGCTACTGGGCCATCTCGAGCCCGTTCCGCTACGAGCGCAAGATGACCCCCAAGGTGGCGTGTTTGATGATCAGCGTGGCGTGGACCCTGTCGGTCCTCATCTCCTTCATCCCCGTTCAGTTGAATTGGCACAAAGCTCAGACCACCAGCTACGCGGCGCTGAACGGGACGTTCATCGGCGACCTGCCCCCCGACAACTGCGACTCCAGCCTTAACAGGACCTACGCCATCTCCTCCTCCCTCATCAGCTTCTACATCCCCGTGGCCATCATGATCGTCACCTACACCCGGATATACCGCATCGCCCAGAAGCAGATACGGAGAATATCCGCTCTGGAGCGGGCGGCTGAGAGCGCCAAGAACCGCCACAGCAGCATGGGGAACAGCTCGAGCATCGAAAGCGAGAGCTCATTCAAGATGTCGTTCAAGCGGGAGACCAAAGTCTTAAAGACGCTCTCAGTCATCATGGGAGTGTTCGTGTGTTGCTGGTTGCCCTTCTTCATCCTTAACTGCATGGTTCCGTTCTGCGAGCCGGACCCGCCGGACGGGACCACGGACTTCTTCTGCATCAGCTCCACCACCTTCGACGTGTTTGTGTGGTTCGGCTGGGCAAACTCCTCGCTGAATCCCATCATCTATGCCTTCAACGCCGACTTCCGCAAGGCCTTCTCCATCCTCCTGGGCTGTCACCGGCTCTGCCCGGGGAGCAACGCCATCGAAATCGTCAGCATCAACAACAACGTGGGCGCCCCGGCCTCGAACCCCGGCTGCCAGTACCAGCCCAAGAGTCACATCCCGAAGGAGGGCAACCATTCGGCCAACTACGTGATACCCCACAGCGTCCTGGGTCAGGAGGAGGAGTTACAGAAGAAGGACGGGTGCGGATTGGAGGTGGCGGCGGGAACGGCGAACAACGCACTTGAGAAACTCTCCCCGGCCATCTCGGGGAATTTGGACAGCGACACCGAGGTCACGCTGGAAAAGATCAATCCCATAACGCAGAACGGACAGCACAAGAGCGCGCCGCGTTGAGAGAGGGCCACGAGATTGATCGGAGGCAAACCGAGGCATGGATGTACACAAACACACACAAAGGGAAGAGAAGCTCACACAGTGGGGACGGCAAAAGTGACAAAAGAGACATTTATCTTTAGGAACACGCCTGACAGGGAAACACTGAGTGGGATATACAGGACCGTAGGACTGTCAACAAAAATCTACATGGAAAAACCTACAGAATGTTTTAAAGTAAAGGCACTTTATCCTGGATACAACTATCTGCAAAATACTCTCAGCATTTATTTATGAAATTAACACATTTTATGATAAATGTTGATAATGTGAACATTAACGCAGAACACTAGTTTTGTGCAATTATATATACTTTTTTTTTTTTACATTTACAACGATGTATCCATCTGCATGTGCATACTGTACAGTGCTGCCGTGATCCTGGAAGGACTTAAACACAGTATATACAGTGGAGGAGGATGTAATAACTATTAGCAAAATGTCTTGTAGGTAGGTGCTTTGTATGTGTTTTTACGGAAGACAGATCAATGTGGGGAAATTGATTTTCTTTGGTACAGAATAATAGTTCTTTGTTGCAGTTCTTTTTCTTCAGTTCTAACGACGATTTTATTGCTAAATCAAAACACCTCAGACACCAAAGTGACAGTATTCTGATTCAATCTAAAACAGACTGGTGGTAGATGAAGGAGTTCAGAACCGTATGCCATGTCATTGATTTATGAATTTCATATATTTCCTTTTTGCACCCCTGTTATCTCGCAGTATCCACAGGTACCCGTCACTCCTATTGTCCTTACCGTCCTTTCCTTGCATTCTGATCGGACCATCCATAGCTTTGTCTCCGCCCGCCGCTCTCCAGCAAACCCTTTCTAGAGCCCTGTAGTCTGTTTTTCCTGCTCCCCTTCCCTCAGTCAGAAAAGCCCCTTCCTCCCTCATGCTGCCCTTATTTCTTCAGCGTTGTCAACGTCCCCCCCCCCCCACCCAGTGTTCGCTCGGTCAGCGAGTTCCTTTACACCTGCGCGTTCTTTTCACGTATTTCTTTGTCTGTCCGCCTCCTCTTCACCATCTCCTCTGGCAGCCCTCCATTTCATCACATTGCCCACTCTAAGTGGTACTTATTGTTCTATTTTTAGAAAATGCAGTCAGTCAATAATTCAAAAATTATTTAAATCTCTAAATCTAAAACTCCCACAGTGGGACCGAGGGGGCGGCCGCAGCAGAGTTCACTGAAATTCAAGCGACACTTGGTGCCCTTTGCCAACTTGCAGATATCTGATTTTGTAAATTAGTCATGCTGGGAGCCACGGTGTGCCGTAGTGGCCATTTAGAGCGATGCAGTGTGACAGTCATTTTGTGTTTTCATCGCCAAGAACAACCACTATGGTGAGAATTACCTTCAAGATATCGGACTCCATCTCACAGTCATTTGTTTATACACTGTAGCAAGTGTGTGTACATCTATTACTATATTTATAGATATATACATGCAAAGATTGCCCAGATGACAAGCCAAAATAAGTCAGCATCACCAGGAAACCTCTGAGTGTAATAGGTTAGTAAGAGAACATTTTTCTTTACAAAGTATCAACATTTTAATCTCTGCCCATTAAAAAAACAACACAATTGTGGAAAATAGCCCATTCATTACCTTTACTTTACATTAATGTCGAAATTTGCATTATGTAGTTTGCTGTTATTTCTGATCATTTGAATGACATTAGATGCCCTTTTCCAGATTTAAAATGAAGGGAAAGTCTAAACATTATAATCATTGCTCTAAGCCCGCACAGCTTTGTAGATGTTCAGTGTTGCCGGGGAAAAGAATGCTCAACAGCAGGCTTTTTTTGTTTTTTTTTGACACTGTATGCTGAGCGTTTGCTCCGTGTGTCCACGTGGCCGTGAAGCCACTGCACATCGGACAAAGGAAGAGCTGATCCAATAGAAAGCAATTGGTCTTGAATGAAGCGTTTGATTTTCCGGCTCTGGAAAATCCAATGCTATCTAGATGGCAAAAAAAAAACGGGAGGGGAAAGCTTTTAGCTCAATATGTGACTTGGCTTGTGACACAAAAGCAACTCGTTGTCCTCTCTGCTGCCCCGTCCTCGGCTTGCTGCTAGCTGCTACTCCATTACTTTTAAACAGAACCGGGATTTGGATTAGAGATCTTCTGTTCAGAGTTTAATTTAAATGTTCAGAGTAATCGAATTCAATTCCAAGTGCCACAAATACTTCTCCTCTACTCCAACGCCTTTTAGGAACTCTCAACCATATCAGCTCAGCGACTGTCCCTTTTCTCTCTTTCCTCGGCTCTTCTTGATTTACTCCCTAATTATTTCCAAACACAAGCAAGTTCAAGCATGCGAAAAAAAGCATGAACTGCACATAATCTGTCAGGCTTGGACATGGAGGGGAACTGCCTCGGGGAAGATTTGCTTTCCCCCTTCCACCTCCACCCCACCTTCTTCTTTTCTCCATCCCTTTTCCGTTTCTCTTGGCTGCCTCCGTCGACTTGATGAGTGTTCAAAATAATAACACAGATTGAATTTCTTATAAGCAGACAGCGCCTCCACACTCCCTTCTGTGGTTTTGAGTTAAATCGCCGAATCAGAGCCGTATACCTGGCTGTTTGTAGTGTTATTGTTATTAATATATATATGATTAATGTTGCCAAACTTCTTGTGTTGGCTGAATGTGACTGTAATGTAGCGTATGCTGTGATTCCACCAGTGTTTTATAAGCTTGACATTTGGGGGTGGGCGGTGGGGGTGGGGGAGGGTAGTCTTAATGATATAGAGATTAATCTGCCATTTGTTGTGACATCATCGGCATTTACAAGATAACCGGATGCTCTTCGTATATGCTGTATGTACATTTACATTTATAGAAAACATACCTCCAGCTGCGAGTGGAAATGATCTCTGCTGGGGGTTTGGCTCCATGTACAACCCCCCCTCCCTCGTCCCCCCACCTAAGCCCCTCACCTCTTCACCTGGGTGAGTCATCCTCCCGGATGCCGCTGCTTGGACGCTGGAGAAGAACAGGCAGCGGGACGTTCTGGGGGGGGGGTTCTTCTTGCGTGACGTGTGGGACAACTCAAGCACACGTGACAGCACGGGGTCCGTCTCCTGTCCTCGGATGGCGGGGCCCCCGAGGGGACGCGGCGGGACGTTGGGCCCAACAACAGTCCCGGGGCCCCCCCCCGTGGTGGGGGTTTGGAGGGGGGGGGGGGGCAGAGGGGGATGCGTTGGCGCCGCCTCGAGCTGCGCGGGGATCAACGCCGGAGGGCCTACCTCGACATGATTTCAGCGACAAAGAGCTTTGGTGTACAAAAAGAAGCGGCAGTGTCGGAGAGCAGGGATGTAGTATTGTACAATGATGTTCAAAATGTAGTAGTGATGAAACACAAGTGCTTTTTATCTTGAAGAATCCTTAATGTGTGTAGCAGACTTACATGCTGTATGTTTTCCCCGGCGCGGGATCATAATTTACAGTAAGATGCAGCAGGCCACTGACTATTTATATATTTATTTATTTATTTATTTACATGTTTCTGGTGTTCATTCATGAACGTGATGTCAAAGATTATAACCCTCGGAATAATTACAGTATTTAGTTTACAGTTTGTACAACAACAACAACAACAACAAAAAAAGAAAGAAATGTGCCCTTCTTGTAAAATAAACATGTATGTATTTTCTTTTTTCACTCGCGAAGGGGTGTTGTATCTTTGACAATGAGTGGCTATCGGAACGACCGCGTCGCTGCAGAGGATCGAAGGAGATCGATTTTCGGAGAGGTGACGCGTACTTTTTTCCAGCTCCCTGAGCGCGGCGTCCTCGCTGTGCTCCCGCCTTTCATTTACATAACCTGACGAGCACTTGACAGCTGACACGTCCTCTCGCCCTGCTCTCTGACCCGTCTGGTTCGTTAACTTAAACACATTTGCTGACACATTGCAGCCTCAGATGCTCACGCAGTCCCATCTCAAAAGATCAAATCCATCACAAGAAAAAAAAATCTGATTACATCTCTGAAACAAATGCATTTGTGTATTGATACACTTCGACTTACACTATCTTATATTCCTCATGACTGTAACCAATTTATTTAGCATATATCGAGCCTGGAATGATCCATACTTTCTCTCAAGATCACTTGAGCTTAATCAGCTTCACACATTAAGTCATAACAAATACATGTAATACAGTCACTCAGCTCAGAAACACTTGACCAAACCCATGACCTCAATGTTAAACTGTGTGATTGGAGATTTGCACATTAAAGCATTGCTTTACTTCCCCGGTGGATTACGTAGTGTTAGAATCAACACTTAAAAGGATGTGTCTGGTGTTTAATCTCATTTAACCCGTCTTTACATTTCCTTTGTGTGCATTTAGTAAGGGTCAATATTTCGTAACAGTCTCACTTTCAAGTGGTCTTTTGTTTGTATATTGGCAGTATAATGCAGTGGGATGCAGCCAAGTGAAAAACGAGCAACTCTTCAGCATCCCATCAGGTGACTACAGTACAGCTTTAACATCTGGGGAATTTTTGGAGGACTTTCAAGAGGAAATTGGGTAAAGACCGAAAAGCGTGTTCAACTGGCGGAAAACAGTAGTAGTTGTTTTATTGAATAGAAGAAAAATACAATTAGAACTCATACTGTTTGTATTATAATATAATGAAATAAATCCACGTAAGGAGAAAAGTGTGTATTGTAAATATTTACACATGCTTTGACCAAATCGTTTCACGTCTAAATTTGTTATGTTTTCAGATCAACTCAAAGGTTTCTCCTTTGTATACTGAACATCGGGTGTTTTTTCAAGTATAAGCCTTTATGCTTTTGCAAAAGTAGCTTTTTTACAAACAAACCGTGACACCAAATTTCCGATCTGGGTGTGAGTAGCTTTCCATCCAATCGTAGTGGAAATAGTAGGTGAAGAAAAGATGGAGAAAGTACATAGTAGGTTACCTTGCTGGGCTTCAACGCAGATCGGCCTGGGGGCAATCATTTAGCTTTCTAACACCAAAAAAATATACCCCCTCTGAAAAAAAAAGTAAGCTTAGAGGGTTGCAAGGTTGCGAGGCCTGTGTGCCACAATATTTAATTTGCTTTATTACGCACAGCAAAACGGTTGCAATCATTCAAATTGATTGGACATGTGGAGACACGGCCGACTATCCTGTGAGCTTCCTATTAAGGGAGATTTATCATGGTGTTTCCCCATTGAAGTGAGTTTAAGCCCAGTGGGAGACAGCAGCGTGGTGCTTTGGAGATTCAGAGCTATTTATAAATGATGGGAAACAACAGCAATTGACCCTTTGATTCACAACAACAAGAACATAAAGAAAACTATAAAATGTTTGCACAGCCCTGCGCATCGATGTTTAACTAAATCCACAGTCCAGCCTGAGAGAGGGAGGGAGAGGATTGGGGTCACGCTGGAAATACAGTCAAGGTTAATGATAGACTGCTGGCAGCCAAATGCAACAGAGCGTCGTCCCTGTGCCGGTGTGTGTGTGTGTGTGTGTGTGTGAACGTGTTTGGGAGAGAGAGAGTGACTGAGTGTGAGTGCGTGTAATGAGCTTATGTAACTACAACAGCACTTATTCGTATCCTTTGCTCATTCCTAGCTGAACAGCCGCATTATTTCCATTTGAGCAGTCTACGTTTATATATATATCATTTGATACAAATGGACTGGAGTCTGAGATAATCATTTTTTTTTGAGAATTGAGGGACTGCAACCGGCTGCATTAGCAGCAAGTTAACAGCTACACTGGTCATTTCCATTTCCAACTCTTAATTCCTGCACTCTCTATCCTATTTAAATACTTTAAAACGAATCCGCTGCTCTTTCACATTACGAAGTCCCCGACTGCTTTTGGCTCGCTGCAGCATGCTGAGCAAAAAAAGTTATCATGTTAAATTGATGGATTTTGTCTGGTAAGGACATAATAAATAATCCATAGATGTAGATGTTTATCTAGGTTAAGGTGCTGGAGCAGCGGTAATCCACAGAATTGATCTCAATTCCTCTCCAGCGTATACTTTCATGTTGCCACATTAACTTCAAAGGGTTCCCTGAGGGGGGGGGGGGGGTTGATGCTTTTCCTCATCGACTAAACCAAGACCTCTGTGGTCTCGAACCGCTGCTCATGATCATACTGCAGAGCTGCGATGTTTGTAACTTCCTTGTACCACCTGTCACCCGTGGGTCCTGGGCTCAGGAGTCTTATTGCATCGTTTCCTTTTAATTCGATGTCGACGAGCAGCCATTTGAATCCACACCCTCGAGCCATGTCTTTATCTGCTGTCTGTCGGCGAATTCTCCGAGGCCTTCTTTTTGACAGCTACAAGCAACGATACTCGAGCTCCTCCGCTCAACGCAGAGGAGGGGGGGGGGGGGGGGGGCTTTTGATCACTCTGCTCCACTCTCCTGATCCCTTTGGGAAACAAAAAAAGAATATAAATGGTTCAAAAAGAGCTACGTGGTTGGATGACACCATCACAATAAATGTAAAAGAAGTTATAACGCCAAATGAATAAAGCTGTGAAGATCTGTAAGGGGTTATTTTGGGGACCTCCCATAACCTTATGGATTCACAAAATGATTCAGATATGAAAGGACCCTTTCTGTCACTGTGATGAGATTTTAAGTATGCATTTTGTTTCTGCATTGTTTTTGTTTAACATTGTTACTGCCTGTTATTTTGGCGTCTTGTGCTTACATTTGAACATACATTTAGTATGTAGGTTTATGCCAAAACTGTCGCCGAGGAAATTTTTCTGAAAAGAGCCAACTAACTCTAACACTTATAAACCCACTCAACTCTGTGAAGCCGAGAAAGACATCTGTCTTTATTCCCGTTCCAAGTTGTTCAGGCACAAACTTTGAAAAATGCATCAATGCCATCACATTAATTCGCAGAATCACATTTCATGGCCCCCTGCCAATGTCTAAAGCCGACACTCATCCTCTTATCTCCTGCCTTCTTGCCTCTTGTCTTCCTGTCTCTCCTTCCAAAAAACCTCCGTTCCTTCAATCTCCTCTGCTCAAGATGTGCAGTGACTCACACTTCCTCTGGTGTGACGTGCTTTGACTCATTATGAAATGGAGCAAGCCAGGTATTGTAAAAGCCAGGTGACTGACGTAATAAAATAGTAAAACATTACATTTTCGAAAAGAAACACAGTGAAAGGTGACACCGAAGGCATGATGGTCAGAGGCTCACACGAAACGGGTTACAGCAAACAGTGTGGCATCTTATTTCCATAAAGAAGAGATCAACAGTTTGAATGGCAGCTTCCCATCGGCTGGTTAACCGGTCCTTGAGAACCGAGGGCATTATCACTTGTTAATTCTGGTTCTAAGGAGCAAAGTTTTACTCTCTTGTCATGTTTTATTCACAAACACAATGCTGCCTTTCTCAGCCGTGTGCGCTCTTGCTTCCAACTTGTTATGAAGGAAGTTTGGGTTCCTCATTGTCGTACCGCCGTAACGATAATAAAAGGTCTTTCAAGTCACATCAGCGAGCTGTCCTCCCTCTCAGCTCCCTCCACCTCCGGGCCTTCCCCCTTTATGCTGCATTCGGGGAGGTCCAAGTACCTCAAATATAGAGTAAATGTGTCCTACCTGGTTGCATTTCTCCACTCTTCTCCATCAACTCCCTGAGTGTGGTTCGGATATGATAATGACATGTGATCCTTTAAGCTGTGTGTGTTCATTCTATGCATCTACGGTGTCAGAATAGATCAAGCATCTGCATGTGACTCTGTGCAGCTGCTGCTTCCATTTATCTGGCCTGTCCAGTGATGTGTTTCCTGTGTTCTGTGCTGCACCAAGCACCTGTCTCTTCTTCACTGCCTCTAATTTGTAATGATTTATGTACAAACCTCCCGAGGCTTAGCCGGCGCGGCCTACTTTATACTCCAAAAGGATGTTAGGTAGAATTAGAGAACTCATTCTAAACACAACTCAAGCTTTTCCCCTTGAAAATGAATTTCCCTGTTGACCGCCTCCTTGAATATACAGTACATTATACAGTTAGTTAGGTGATGTTTTTTTACATACATTTTCTTCCTGATACATATAGTCAGTTCAAAGATTTACTACTAAACCATATGTTTGTTTAAATCAGGTTAAATATTTTGTTATTGAGTACAATTTCCCCCATAGGGATTTAATAGTGATTTATCTTATAATTCTTTTCAATCAAAATAAATTGACTTGTCAACATTATCAAGATCAATAGGCCTATTAGTACTTAGCATTATTGGTTTTCTAAAAAAGCTTTAAGCTTTGAGAAAGTCTACCGTTAAATATAACATCTTCCTTCCTTGAAACCAAATTTGAAAACACTGTGTAGTATGTGATATTCAGTCATTTTTACTGTATCCAAGAGAAGTTTCTTGCAGAAGGGTCCTGAACTCTCTCGTTAAACCGTAAACGGACAGCTGGTTTTAAAGGGTTGAGTTAATACAAGGAGTTGTAACAGTTTTAATCTATTCAAACAATAAATTACATTCATTTCCTGAACATCCCATTGAGGCAGCTCTTCGTTTTATGGTACTATTCTAGTTGTTGTTGTTGACGCCTTTAGTCAAGGTCACCAAGTTCATCCACTTATCTTGAATTTTTCACCATATTTCTATCATGTTTTTTTTGTCAGTAAATCCACTGGAAATTGCTTTTTAAATACCTTAATCCTTCTTTCGCATCGCAGCTTTGCTTGCTTTTTTCGCACGAGTAACCGTTTTTATCAGTGTCAAAAATCGTAGATGTTTTGTCGTTATGATTCTGCTATTTGCAGCGGGTACCCACTGTTAAGGAAACCAACCTGTTAAAGGGAGAAATGTATAAACACATGATTGATCAGTGGAAAAACATGAACTTGTTTTCTTATTATACACCAGGAATTGGCCAACCGGCCGATTCAATTAGGAGGAACTGATCTTAATGAACTGTGGCTCGTTTTAAATCTTATATTGACCCCTGGGGTCAACTGGACGTTCCTGATACATTACATTACATTACATTACATGTCATTTAGCTGACGCTTTTATCCAAAGCGACTTACAATGCAATTTTAAGGTGTGATGTTTCCAAAGTACAAGCGAGAAGAGGGGCAAGTATGCCACAAAAACGACACACCCACACACTTCCCGAGTGATGCCAACAGTCAACGTACTATATATCTCGGCCCTCTGCAGCTTGTGCTGACCTATTGTTGACCTTTTGCGACAGACAAAGGGATGGACTGGAGTGGTCGGGGGTCCTTCTCTTATCCGCCCACAGATCTTTTAATGGGCACTTAGCGGACTTTGCTTTCACAAGGTGATGAACATGACTCACGGGTGAATAATGGAAGATGCTGGAACGGCCTTTTCTTCATTTTAACACAAACGTAGCGGAGCATGTGGTTCTAACAATTCACCCGTTTGTTTGCTGTTAAAGTTGTCCGATATTGTATTCATCAATCATTTATTTTATTTACGTATACATGGTTCTATATTTAATTCAAGTTATTTTTAGACGTTTATGATTCTCTCTCCAGCGATGGGATAAATTCAGCGTAAACTGCCTTTTTACACGAGTGACCACACAAAAGAGAACAGAATAGATGCACAGGAAAATAGGGTTCGTACCATTGCGATCAAAGATCCGTTCCTTTGCTATGATTTATCAGTGCCAAGTGTAACTCGAATAATGATAGGCTTGATTTACTTTAAAGGTCCGAATCAGACTGTTTTATCGACCGCATAGCCGCAGTAGAATAATTCAAATTATCTTGACTAATTAGGTTGAGAAAGCAGATAACCTTGGCTTTGTGAGGCTCTGATTTCTATCGTTTGTTTAGTTGTGTGAAGCCAGCGAATGCAAGTCTAAGAAATGTTCGGGATGGGCTGCTTGTGTGCATCCGGTGAATGATGATGATGTCCAAGCCTCTTTCACTCTGAAGGAATTAACAGTGACTCCTAATATGGTTACGGCTCAGTATAAACAAATAACCAGTATCAAGCAAACCAAAATTAGACTGCGACACAACCAGGGGAAAATAACAACATCGACAGAAAAGAAAAGTACTTAGTTGTACTACAACAATAAACTATTAATTAATTTGAACAAAAGAAATATTAATTTTCACCATGTGCACACGAGAGGGAAGGGAGTCCTCCAATGCAGAAAAAAAATATTGGTCCCAAAAAGAAAGAAATGACTCTTTGATCAATTCAGGTTGGCAATTTTTCACAAAGGAAAGAAAAAAAAAACCCGTAAAGAGATGCTTTTGAATGTTAATCAGAGCAAGACACGACTCTCATTAAGGGCAGTAAAGCCCACAAGGACACATGCGAATGACTAAGACCACGCGTGTGTGTCTGTCATCCGTTTCGTTGCTCCCTCCTTTGATCCTTTTATGTCTTGCATGTGTGTTTCCCGCGCATGGACGTGAGCTTGTGGGACTGATCTAACGCAGACACATGGTCATCGGGGAGAATCACGCTGCAGCTGACCACTGCAGACAAACACCGAGGGAGAGGAGATGGAGACAGGAAGGTGTGAAAATGCAGAGGAAAGGGCATTGAAAGGTAAACATTTAGAATCTAGGTAGAAGGATGCTAATTGCAGGAAGAGAAACAGGCTTGAGGAAATTAATAAAAAAAAAATGAGGAATTATTGACTTCTTTGTGTAGTAATATTTAAATTTGACATCCGTGTGTAAAGAAGTTTGTTCGAGACGAACCGATTACCGCCAATTGCCGCGCAATCTATTCCCAATCTGCTGGTTGGATTTGTCTATTTTGACTTGATCCCGACTTCCTGTGATGTCACGCACGCGTCATTCCCACCAGGCAGCTGCAGCTTCCAGAGCCGGCGCCACAGCTGCTTTCCACCAACTGCAAGACCCGGGGCACGAGCTGATTGTCTCTTTGTTTTCACCACAAACCACATTTAGTTGAAAATCAAAATGTTCTGTGTAATTATAATTAGCGCTAGACATTATGCTAGTTCATCAGCTTGTGCAATTATTATTATTTTTTGTAATCTCGTAAGAAACAAATTGTGTGTGGTTGATGATGACGGTAAATGTTGTTTGTATAAAACTCAAATTGAGGATTTTTTTTTGCAGGCGGACACACACGGCTCATCTCTTTCTGACTGTTTCTCCCTGTGTGCACACGCTAAGACACACGCGTGTGCGGCGCAGCCCACTCAACCTGAGGTCTCCCCCTGTCGCTTCAGTCAAAAGTTCACCGTCTCTGGAAGCCGTGGGACATTGCTTCGGACACTTGAGGCGCACTCAGAGGGTTGTTCATAGATGATTGGAAGTACCTGGGCAGAGACTGTGAAAGCACATCATCATATTGTTGTTGGCAATGAAAAGAAAAACACTACCTTGAGCACCAGAGTGAAGAAAATACAAAAAGGTGTCAATAAGGTCATTTCACTTGCCTCTCCCTCAGGACTTGGGAACATGGTATAGGCTACAGATATTGGTATACCTTTTTTTTTTTTACATGCGTGGAATTTATTAAAAGAGCAATTTATGTTTAGAAATGTGTGATCCGGGAGGTTTTAAAAGCCGTAATGACGAACACATTCAAAACGCAAGGGAAGAAATCAGAGGTTCTTTAGTTGTGACTCTAGCTAAATGTGCGCAGGTGTTTTTTTCCTTCTGTGGCCAGTGAGACTCGACCATTGCAGCGAGGTTTGGCCAATCCGGTTCCAACAGCGATACTCTCCTCCTGGTATTAATGATAACAATAATTTATAATAATCTTATTGTCAGCATTACAGCAACTTCATTCCCAAAACTGGATTTCCTCTCTTTCATTTCCTGCCTTTCAAGACCATAAAAGCCGCCTCGTATGAGATTTACTCCTTTAAGAGCTTCAAAACGATGCCATTATTCATTAATCACGCACGGTTAGTCCAAGAGATTCACTGCGGCTAGCCCACCGAGGCATTATTCAATTTCACAGCTATAAGTGATTAAGAGACATTCCTTACACGCTGAATGTGCTCTGCGGTTCAGCCGAGGTGTCACATGGTGGCAGTGACTCATCCGTCTCCGAGCGGCCTTGTCCACTAGTCCTGGGTGGTGCTTGCTTGCTTCCTTTGACATATTTTTAAGTACAGCATAAGTGCAGCATGATGGATGCCTTCTACAAGAGTCCCCAAACACGTGCATCCACAAACAGATTAACAAGAACAAATGTTCTTTCAAATGAACAAATGAGCTTTTTCTTCAACTAACCAACAAAAAAGATGTATTTTCTCGCCAAGGGGGCAAATCGGCCGAGTGACGTTGTCTTGGTGTCCAAGACTAAATGTCTTTTTTTGAATCGCTCTGTCGTACAGATTGATTTAATCCAGAGAGTAACATAAATAAATAGAGAAATATGGGCAGGTAATTTAATGTAAATGTATAAAAAAAAAAGTAAAAATGTGTGTTATGGTGGAATGACTGAAGAAATGGATAGAATGGGCCAAATAACAAACATACAGTAACCAAATGTCCTCATGCCAAGGCAGCACCTCCTCCAGAACCATCCGTCTCCCCTAGTGCCACACTAATAGTCTGGATGAAGACTGACAACCTGGCGGGGGGCGGGAGCGGGGGGTCAATCCGTTATGATTGTGCTCAAGGCAAGTTATTTCTCCCACAGCGATGATTTACCCAACTGTTACCACACAAAGTGTCTGCGCAGCGCTTTTCAGCGATGCATTGAAACCTGCGCCAACAATAAACTGTTCAGGGGACTCAGTGGCTGATTAGTCTTAAAGATTTATCATGTTACATATGTCGTTTCGCACTCCTTATTCTCGACACTGCTTAGTAATCTATAAGTCTGGTAAACTAATGAATGGGGATTAAGGTCACCCCAACAAAGGTGTCTAATTCAGATTATATTATATCAGATATATTCATCCGGCTGATAATAGGAACAGGGAACCTGAACGTCATATTAGAATCATTATTACACAAACTAAGCCGCTTAGATACGGATCTTATTGAGTTTGTTAAGTCTGAAACGTTATAACATCAGCATTTTATGTCTCAGCTTTATCCTTTATGGATTTCTTCAACTGAACTATCCCGCCATCATTGCCCTTTATTTTACTCCCAACCAAGTATTTGTATAAAGGAGAAGATTGTTGGGTGAGGGATGAGACTGTAAAGTGTGTGTGTGTGTGTGTCTCTGGTCAGTAACAATTCAGCAGCAAGCATTACATTTCCTTCCTCTGCTGCCTTAAAAGAGCAGAAATAGTTTTTATTGACTGCAGTTGTGAAATGTCCCAAAGTCGTAAAAGCTTACGATTGATATTTCTATTTGCTAACCACTATTTGCCGCCGTTGTAACAGTGACGTATTTTGGTGGCTTTAGAGCGAACAATGACGTACGACTACTTCTATCAGTCCATCAAGTAAAGCTTTACAGACATTGCAGATTGCATCATTGATTTTTCAAGTCAACGAAAAAGCACCTGTGTTGCTTCCCGCTGTGACTTATACACGAAGAACAGTAACTCTAAAACATACAATTTGTGAGTTGTAGTTGAGTCTAATTTGAAACTCGCATGAACACTATACTGTGAATGATCCTTTAGGGTAACACCCCCCCCCCCCCCCCCCCCACTCTGATGATTCTGCCGATACATCTTCGTGTAGTTCACTTTTTTTTTGACTATGTTCCATAAATCTTGTTTTTCATTACCTCCGTCAGATGATTTTTTTCCGTTATTCCCTCTCCGTAAGCAAAGTGAGTCCTGATCTACAGGGAGGACGCAACGGATCATAAGTTTAAAAGCATCTGTGCTCTCCGAGTGACGCCTCCGGCTCCCCTCCCCCTGCCCCCCCCCCCCCCCCACACCTTACTACCTTCCAGTTTGTCCTTCATTTTTGCTGTGTCTTTGCCCACCCACACACACACACACACACACAGACACACACACAGCCTCTCACCACCTGTTGTGTTTCCTATTACGCTAGGTGTGGTACAAGATGAATGTGTAGTAACAGCCTTTCTTGTCTCACTGAGGCAAATCAAATCATAACACACACTGAATCCTTTCAGAGGAGAAGGAGACACAAAGAGAAGCCGATGGAAATAATGTTCACGCATAACAAATAGCCTCTAATGGCTTTCTCATTAAGGGTAATGCAAATGTCTTTCAATACACACATTTTTTTTTTTTTCATGCCACCGATGTGCACTGAGTGCACACCAGGCTTAAACCCACTTGGGCGCAACGTTAACCTGCTGTATTTTCCGCTCACGGATATCGTAAAGCTCTCACAACAGGGAGCCGACGCTCAGTGGCACAAAATGCAACTCAGTTTACGCAGTGAAGATGATATTTAACCGTTTAAAAATAACTTCTTTTCTAATCACACTCGGGCAGAATTTGCATTGGATTAACGGGATTGGGTTTCCTCCTTAAAACTAATTTAAAAAAACACACCCATGTCTTCCTCTCTATACCATTATCATCATCACTCCATGCGTGTCTGCTGACATGTTAGTTATTCTCCATCTGAGCTCAGGGCAATGTAATGTCAGCAGGCTCCTCTGACCTATTTCTCACCCAAACACGATGTTTCACGCTGCTAAAATTGGTTGATATTTTAGTTTTTACGTTTGAGATGCAAAAATCTCTGATTGGACAGTATGAACAAGACACATCGGTGAACTGTTCGCTTTAAGTAGGAAAAGCAGATAATAGAAATACAGGTTTTGCTCATTGAAGAACATTTTCAGCTGCTTCCGTGAATCTCACATTTGTGATGGGATGGCTTTCCTTTTTTTGCGAGTGTGATTTAAAATAGAGTAGGACAGCGTTAAAATGTAAAATGTGAGCAGATTTGATTGAAAGTTGAAAAGGATATTGGATTGCTGCTTTCCTTTTGGCAGGTGAGGGAACCCAGTTTACTGTAAGCGTTTGTCACACGGAAACATTTAACAATACTGTCTTCCATTTTTGTTCTTTGAAAATAAATCTAGACTTTGCTTCGTTACAAATGTTAGCATGTACAAAAAAAATTACGAATTCACGTCGAACATCACATGTCATGTTACACCTCGATTTAGTAGATCTGTTTTCATCAGCTAACACACCCCAATATCCGCACATATCCCAGGATAGCAGGAGTCTGGTGATATTATAATAAATAACAACATCCAGTGTCATTCGACTGATTGCTTTCAGCAGGATGCAATAATATCAATCATCAGCTGCTTTTTTGGCGCAACGGTAAACAACAACAAATAATGTCAGAAGGCATCAGCTGCTCACTGAGCGTCTCGTCTCTGCAGCTCCTGAAGCCGTGCACCATATTCCCCGGATGCTGCTGGACGTGTTTAGTGAAGAGGACACAATCGCAAGAATGTGGTGGAGAACGTTTAGATCACAAATGCGCTGTGACTCTTGGGGATTCCCCTTTAGATCTGTTAATGATGCAACATCCCACCCCCACCCCCCTGCCCCCCCCCGCCAGCTATCGCCATTCATGTCTTAACGCTGGATTAATAATATTGACACATTGCATGCAGTAAGGGTAGATCATGACATATTTTGCTTTTCACAGTGGCATACCCCTTTAAAAATGTTACTTCCTTCAGTTCAATTAGGTGTATTAGCTGCAGAATGGTTATTTATAGGTAAATGATGAGAAGAGGGTTTTCTGGTCCATGGGTTTGCATTGCTGAGAATTCTGGCAAGAAAAGACTGAAAGGATTAGATGTACCTTAAATTGCCCTTGGCTTGATCTTTCTTTACAAGTTGAAGGTGAAAAAACTCAGCCACTGTTAATCAGGATTCCATTAGCCCCCAAAAAGATGTTGCTCTGCCAGCCCGGTAACTTAATCCTACCGCCTTGTTGAAAGGCTCGTTCGGTTCGCCAGGTCTTCAATCTCTTACCGATAGAATGGATGGATCAATTTAATTCCCTCAGCTTCATAAAACTTTCCAGCCATTTAAAAAGAAAACTGCACTTCTCGGGAAGAAAAATAAAACGGTGCTTTGACACCCAAACGAATGTTATTTAGTGCTTCTGTAAAACTTTAAAGTTTTTTAACAATCCATCTTTGTGTTTTCTTTAAATTAATACAACAATAGCTTCTCAAAACACCTTCATTAATCTTTCCGAACAGACAGACTAAAAATGAAGATGGATCACGGTGATTGTTTGTCCTATTTTGGGGGGGGGGGTGGGTGTGGGAGTGGTTTATATGTTGTGTGTTTGCCTCTGAGACAATCGATCCACTTCATTGAGGCACTGAAGAAAAGCAATGCTGCTTTGCACTTTAGGCTCTCGCTGTGTGGACCACTTGAACATGATGAATAAGGTTGATCTTTATTAGGTATTAGGTGAACTTTGCACTGGGCATTATGTTGGTTAAGACAATATGTGCTGATTACACTCCTTACAGCTCTCGAAAGCTTAATTATAGCTTTTATAGCCTTGTTCAGGTTGACCTTGGTATTTATCTACCAGCTTCTGACTTGACAAAATGTTGTGAGTAAAAACAACATGCAGGCAAAGAGGGAAACACTAGATGGCGAATCAAGAATGTATTTCCCAAATTGATTTGGGACCAATCTGCACACGTTAACACACACGGATGGGGTATGATATACAGCTGTAGGCCACAGTTGCAGCATCCATCACGTCCCTTCTCACTCGCAGTCTGATCCGTCAGGGGTCGTCTGAGCTTTGATCGGGTCCAGAGCGGTTTACTCGGGACTAAGAGATCGCAGTAGGGGGTGGGGGGGGGGGGGTCTCGGGGGAAATTAAAGCCCTGCTTGGATGTTCTTAGAGTGGCTTTATCTCTGTCTTTCTGTAGTCCTGCTCTGCCAGTCCTCCTCCTGGTCTATTGCTGACTTTCCCTCTCCTGGCTCTTTTCTGTATTTAGGCAACCGTATTTTGTGAGTTGTCCGGAGGTGTTTGGAGGTGTCTGCCTTCCATCAAATATCCGCCAAAAACCGCTCACAAAAAAGTCGTTGGATTATCTTTGGTATCTATACGTTATGATTCCTGGAAATCCAGGGATTTTCAAGAAGGATGCTCAGGATATATATATATATATACATATATTTTTTAATAATGATGAATACAATGGCTCTAACTGGTGGTTTTTTTTTTAGTTGAACCTGCTTATTGAAGAACAGCACCAAAAAGGCTGCCACTGGAGAGCAGAAAACAACATGAGGAGACGTTACCATTAACGTCATCTAAGGCTTTGTCCAACTTAAGTGCCCCAGTAAGTGGCAGTGAGCCGACGCGCAGAATCCCAGGTCCCTTTTGTTTAGGCCTGATGGATTTATGTGAAGCACTTTGAATTGTCTTGTTGTTGAAATGTGCTATACAAATAAATTTGCCTTTCCTTGAAACTAAAGCCTCTAAATGGGTCTCTGGAAGTGTTTATTTTAACCTTCTGTGACGTGCCAAAATGTCTTAGACCTATGTGTAGAATGGTAACTCAGTATGATACATCTTTTTTAACCAGTAGCAGGGGAAGGTTGATTTATTGTATGATGATAGAGAGAAATATGGAAACCTTTCTGCTGTATTAGAAAAATGACCCCAAGTGTACCGTTTGATGAAAACTAAAATAATTTGATATATTAAAGTCCTTGAATTGTCAAGCTGGACGTACCCTTTGACAGTGAAAATCAATCATTGTGATGATAGCTATTCACAAATATTACTCATCCAGGTTGCCCGAGCTTCAGTGACCCTACGAAGGAGAAGGGAGTGCTGTGCCGAGACCGGAGGCGGATCCATGGAAACTGGAATTGTGGCAGCCAAATTTCGGACCTGGTGTAACTCGATTAGGGATTTTGAACACATCGTGACATTTATCTCTGGCTAATGCGATGACAATGTCTATGAGAGGCCAGCGAGGTTCTCCTCCTGCTGTTTTGTCGAGGCATCAGCCATTTGCCAAACGTTGGAGGTGTTTAATGTGACGTTCAGTTCATTAATCCTCATCGATTTTATTTCAGATGTGGACCTTCAATCTTTTACAGACAAATTCGGTCGCTTCATCGCTCTCCTGTCCCCTCAATCCCTCATCATATTCCCTTCCAGAGTGACCTCTAGATGTAATAATGATGACATCATGCTGTTCAAGGAAGCATGGGAAATGAGCTCATTCCCGTGGTGTTCACAGGGCGGTGGAAGAGCGGGAAGCCGGTATCTTCTGTTTTTCGAGTGTCAAAGTGCCCTTTTCCAAATGTCAAACTTCAATGTTTCCATGTGTTTTCTGTCAGATGATGCTGAGCACATGTGGGAACATTAATTGTATGTATATGTGGGTATCTGTTTATGTAGCAGCATCCAGAGAATAAAGAAACAGGGTTGAACGTAAACAATATAAATGGTACCTGAACACTGGTGGTCAGTAGAAGATTTCCCCCTCTGCGCTGTGTATGTGAAGTGTTTTTAATCCATGCTGTAGATATTTTTGTGATACTGTTTCTGTTGGTACTTGCAGGCGATCAACTCAATATGCAATAACTGTAAAGTGAAACTTAATCAGTGCAGTAAAATCAGCGGCTAATAATGTGTTCACACCCCTCTCTTCACAAACACCAAATCTGCGACAGCCCCTTTTCACCTGATCACAAGAACAAGCCTGTTCCTGTTTGCAGAAAACCACTCAGGATATTTCCACTCGTGGCGGGCTGTTTGGCTGCGTGTGTCGCCGTGCTGTACGACAGACAATTGATGGGGAATAACAGGAAAAGGCGCAGCGAGTCCTGGTGGAATGAATCCCACTAGCCTCTTACTATTCCAGCGAACTCAATATTAAGTCAAGTATACATGCAATCAATTTGTTATGTGTCACCTGTGATCACCGTGGTGAAAACCCGCTCTCATTACGCTGGTGAGGTCCCTTGTCGGGGGGGGGGGGGGGGGGGGGGCGGTGCTCAGAAGCAAGAAGTAGGTCGAAGGAAGGACAACGTGCTTGGGTGGATTTTTTCACATTTCCTAATAACCTTAAAAAGTCAAGCGTTGTTCACGCTGCACATATGCTGCCTTCATGCATTTTCTTAACAATCTGTCTCGTTGGAAAAGACGCACGTACACACCCTGGAATTTGTTTCATCGGCTCAAGTTATTTTGTTGAAATGTAGTTAAAAAGAACGGAGCGGTTTGTTGACGATGCAGTTTTAAGCTCTTACAGATATGAAAGAAATTCAATGAAATGGTTGATCTGTGTGAGCTGCGTACGCTGTAGCTTAAGGTGTTGGGATGCACGGGGGAGAGGAGATAAATCGGATTGGATGAACAGAGTGAGCAGCGTGAAATAAAGTGTAGGTGTTTTATTATCTCTGAAATGTACTTATTAAGACACAACATTTGAATTTTACGGTGTAATTTATTTTAACAGTATGTCACTTTATGTTGGTACATAGAGTATGTGGCTTTAGAACAACACAGCAATGATTGCTCACAAAAAAGTCAAAATATGTAGAAAACACAATAATTTGTATAGGACACAATTTTGCTGTATTAATTGTCCTCAATCAGCTGATTTGTAAGACACGACGATGTGGAGGGCATTTGTATTCTAAAACTGAAGAGGCACTGCATGCGTAAAATAAAAAAGAAAGAACTACACACTCATTTTATACACATGCAAATGCAAACTGCATGAACTACATTACAGGCTAAAGGACAAAGAAAAGATAAGGAGACAAAAAAGAATGAATAATGAGAGAGGTCTGGACTGTCTCACTCGTTCATCGTCTCAGAGACACACTTTAGCGACTCGGGGTCTCCATTCCCCTTTGAACACCATGACAGACGAAGCTAGAACATTCTTCCGGACATGTTGACAGTGTGAGCGGTGACTTCACCACTCGAGGTCTGAACACTCACCCGCTGTAACCTCATGAAACGGGGGCAGGAATTCTCCTAAAACACAAACTGTGATTTCATAAAAACTGAGCGAGCCATCAAGATACAGATTTGAAAAAAAAAAAAACAACAACTCATCTGCAAGGGCAATGAAGCCTGGCAGGAAAATATTAGGCTCTTGAGAAGAAAAAGCAGATCCCGGAATGTGAAAACTTTACAGTTTAATCCAAAAATTGTGGATGGAAAGAAGGAGCAGGCCAAGAACAACTGTTGGCTATATATATATATATATATACTTAGAAGGAAAAGATTGTTCCTTTCTGTGTAATGACAGACATACCAATTAAAAACGATGGGAAGCTGCTCTTGAGTTTGCAGATGTGGGTTTTAGATCTGTTAGCAGTAATCTGTGGACCGGGGGGGGGGGGGGGGCTCAGAGGGTTTTTGTGTGTTCCTGGAAGTCTCTGACCACATATCTTGTCCCTCAGGTGCAGCCTACGTCGGGTTCATTAGAAGAACAGATAACAGGGATGATAAATGAGGTGCATTTTCTCTACTCCACATGGAGGTACACACACGCATGGGCACACACACACACTTTCACACTTACTGTACACCCTCAGGCACAGTCAAGAAGATGAAGAAATCCTCCCTGAAATACATGCAGGAGCTACAAATAAGAGCAAACACACTATATCTATTTACACTACGCACACACACACACACATGAAAAACATTTTGTGAGCACACATGATATAATTATTGTGTAATCCTACTTAGATTACATTACATTACATGTCATTTAAGTGCATTTCAACCATAAGGATACAAACTCAAAAGAACAAGAAACAAGAAAGTGCAATTTCATCAACACACTCAGGCTTTTTTTCAAAAATCTACTTTCCCTGTAGGTTAAAGCTCAAGTAAGCGTCCATTTATTTCATGCAAATTAAAATGTCCTCAAAAGAATGCAAAGTGTGTGTGTGTGTGTGTTTGTAGGCATCTAAATGCAGTGGAGCATGTTGTGTGGGAACATACGTATAATAATTAGGCCGTTGAAGCCTCATTATGTGGTGCACATAAGAATTATAAGCTGTAGACCCAAATTATCATTGCGTGTGTGTGTGTGTGTGTGTGAACGTTTGTGCGTAGAAGTGCAATTGTCACGACTGACTTATGAGATTCAAGATGGACGTGAATCAATGATGAAAATAAGGTGGACCAAAGTTGTCTGTGTTAATACTTAATAAACATTCAGTTTCTCCAAGAATGTCTTTGAACTAGGACTCTGTTAAGTGTATTAATACATATTTTCACAAGAACATCATCCAGAACTATTATCCACTATCCAAATCATCTTTATAATTTTTCAAAATCATAGATACAGTTGCTTGTTTAGTAATTAGACATTGATATATTATTTCTTTCTTTACAAGTTGAAGGTGGAAATGCTGAGGAGCCAATGAAGATTTATTAAAGAATACCTTAAAGACAAAGTCATTTTCCCTGAAAACAACCTTTCATTGTATATTCAAAATCATTAGAATATAATTTAATAAAGATGGTGTGTAAATATATGGTTTTCTCTCCAGCCCTGTAAATGCAGTCTACTCAGCAGTTGGCTCAAATTTTGCTTTGTACAACAAAAATATTTTAGAAATAGCTTTGCTTAAGCAACTCTATTTAAATGAACACAGATTTTGGTGGAGAGTTACTCCGTTATCACCCATATTCAGGTTTAAAGAGCCTCACGTGGTGTCCACAGTAATTCTTTGTATTGAAATGTAAGCTTCTCAAACCACTGAAATGAGATCCTACCTATTGATATTCATCCCTACATCTGTTGCATCCTCAAAAGGATTGGGAAGCTCTCACCTTCTTTCACTAACTCATCATCATCCCCCTCATGCACCACCCCCACCTCCCCCCTTGATAGGTTTTCCTTCTCTACATCTCTTCCAGCATCCTTGAGTGGATGAATCTACTTTGCAAACCACAGAGGTGGTGCTCTGGGTGGCGTAGAGTGACCTGTGGTCCTCTTCCATACATCATAAAAGCCTGCGAGGTGTCTTCGGTCGGGGGTTGGGCTGCTCATCATCAATTCACATGATGGCATTTGGCATTTCTCCGCTTCCCCTCCCTTCTTCTCCCCAAGGGAAACTTGTTTTATTATAGCACGGAGCTAAAGGATGTTTTTTTTGTATTATAAATGATGTTATTGTTGGGGACTAAGCAAATGTGTTATGGTGTCTTTGTCCTAGCATTAATATATTTATAAAGTGTTGTTGAAGGGGATGTTCTGCGTGTGGTTAAGATGCGAAACACTGAAACACAGCATTGTTATTGCCATGGAACTGTTGTTTGCATTGTCTCATCGGGAGTTTCCGGTACTGTAAACGCCTCACCCAAGAGTATTGGATTGCTGTTTGACAGATCGATTTTCTGTCCACGCAGGTATCCAGGTGACTTGCTTCCGTTCCTTCCAGGGGGCACTATCACACAGTGGCGTTACTGCCTTTATCAGCAATCCTCTGGACACTTTTTGCCTCACTGGCTCTTTTTTTTTTTAAGGGCTGTCAGCAGCGTGACGACACGACTGAAACTCCTTCACGTAGTTAAATCGAAAGGATGCTCAGAAACTACTGTTGTCATTATGGGCTGCGAAGCGATATGATGCGAATTCTCTCGCAATCACTGCATGGGGCTTTGGACTTTTTTTTCTCAGCATCACAAACCCCCCCCAAAAAGTGACTCATTATTTGTATCCACCCTGTCCAATAACATCCAGAAGAGCTATATGATTAAATGTAGCTCACAACCAATTTGGGTGGAGAAGAACTCTTTTGGCATGCGTCTTCATTTGCAGGTCCCTCGAGATTCTCTCAACACGGATACAGCTATTTTTATTTCCTCTAGCTATTACCATCACATTGAAAATAAAAGTGTTAAACAATCCTGAGAACAGATCGTAGGAATCGTGTTCATGGAACATTTAAGATAGCAATAACATTGCACAACGATGTACAAAAAAAAAGGTTGGTCATTTGGTGCATTTGACCTCAGGGCAGTGTTTAAGTTGAGCATAAGGACGGGGCAAGATGAACGCTGTGGGGGGGGGGGGGGGGATGTTACACAATTTAAAACCATCCTTTTGGTCTGCATCTGCTCTTTTTCAAGGGCCTTCCAGCATGCAGCCAGTCCAACAATCTGTCTCTCCATTCCGCGTCTGCTGAGAACCACAAACTGATTTGCATTATGTAAAAATGTCCCTAACCCTGAAAATGATATCCATTTCATAGTTGTAGGGAACTTTTTTTTTCCATCACCACTTCCTCACCCACTCTTTTAAATGTTCTTGAGCAAACATGTGTTTAATCAACTCAGAAGGTTGTGCCTTGTACATCTGGCGGGGGGTGACGCCTTGCGGGCCCTGTACGTCACGCCCGCCGGAATGTAAAGCAATTCACGTCTTCATCGAGTGACAGACATGTCCTCAGATCACTCGTTACTCTGTCTTCCCACTTGTTGATTGACGCGTCGCAGACCCCCCCCCCCTCCCTCCCCCCGCTGACCAGAGAGCTGTGACCTTCCGGGACCCTGTGGTAGCACCGCTAGCGGTGCTAACGCGGCAGCGAGAGCTTCCTCGGCGCCTACAGCGACCGTATCCTCCTGTGTTGTTGTCCTACTGCCCAATCAAAACAACAACAAAAACCGAAGACACGAGCGCTCTGGTGATCATGCTGATTCTTGTGCACATGTGGAAATAATCAGACATTTTGGTTGCAGGATTTTCATCCGGTGTGGCTACCGCTGCAGCCACAGCTTTGAAAATGCCCCTGCGGCAAAAAAAAAAAAAAGAGTGCTGGCTAGATAGTGTCACTTTCCATTACCGCCATGCCTGCCTTCCTAAAATTAGAGAGGACGCCTCTGTAAACATTGTAGGAGACCTTGGAGTGACTGCCAGCAGGAGCTTGGGTATGAATATAAGGATTTCAGAGGTGGTAGTTGGAAGGTGGAAATGATAAATTAAGTTAAATCTTCTGGTTTGGTTGCTAACTGCTTATCTATCCGACCAAAACACGACCCAAAACGCTGTTAGGTTCAGACTCCTGACACTAATGATGAGGGCTCATGCCTGTCTCTGCTTCCTCCAACTTTACTGAAGGGCAGCTAAATGAAAAGAGGACAAAAAAGCTCACTATACACCATCACTTGCCTTTTTTTGGTGTTGTTCAAATTCACAAATTGAAGCGCGCTTTTAAATACCTCGTGACAGAGCTTTTGCAACAGCCTGAAAGCGTTCGACTGACTGACCAACCAATATCGTATTTGCCATGCCTGCGAGTAATGGAAAGTGCAACAATGCGTATGGCCAGAGAGAGAGAGAGAGAGAGAGAGAGAGAGAGAGAGTGGGTGGGGGGGGGGGGGGGGGGGGGAACAAACTGTTAACTGTGCAGCCAATATCTCTGTCCCTGTCCTCTTCTATTCTGCGTGTGTGCTAGAGGTAATCAATGTTTGGCTCCAGCTGTTTGGGGAGTCACATCCTGAGTGCTGGCGCAGGGAGACTCCAAGGTCACCGCGCGGTGCACACGGGGTTACACCGCAGCTGCTCATGCACACAAGCAGATGCACACAACCCCCCCCCCACCCACCTCCCCCTCCTCACGGAGTGATGGGCCGTCATAGAGTCTCCGCTATCCATGACAGCACGCAGCGGAGATGCGTGGTATCTTTTCTCTTGCTGACAAATATGTGTGTTGACATGTATTTGGTGAAAGGGGGGGGGGGGGGGGGGGGACGCGGGGAACACGCGGGACGCATGAGGCGCGGGGAAACTGCGGTGGCGAAAATACAGCAGCTGATGAGAGATCCACCCGCCATGTAGCTGAGGTTGAAAACAATGTTATGGTATTTCTGGGATAGGATTTCTGGACCTTTTTTTTTTTTACAATTTCTGTATTAGTTTCATGTGAACGAGTGATGACGATCTTGAGTCAATTTGGATTTATATTCCTATTAAATGTCTGAATTTGCCTTTTAAATCCAGTGGAATGAATACAATGAATACATCCAAGCGAGTTATTTATAAATCAGAGGTTTGCACTTAATGCGTTGTTTTTTTTCCACTCGGCCTCCCCCTGTCGCACATGAGCAGGAGCTTGTTTGGTTCGACAGCAGTTACCTTTTGCCTCGGCAGTCATCCACAGAAAATCATCAAAACCATTCAAGGGAAGCAGCCCACAGGGTTCAAAACAACTGAGAGATTTTCATATTTTGTTTTTTTGCCTAAGACGAGCTGATATGCTTCTATGCAAATGTCCTCTTTATCTTCTGTGAATGTTTGTATTTGTGTATGTCAATATCTGTGCAATATTGAAGTTATTTGAGTTTTGCAGTACAGTGATTTGAAAGATGACATTATTTGATCATATATACCACGTACCAATAGGTCACAACAGGATTTTGCAGTAGTACAGGAGTCCTCCTCTTTGGCAGATCAGCAGATATAGAACAGGATTATAAACCCTGAAAGCCCTCTTGGGTAGACTTTGGTTGCAGGTTGTTTGCAAAGAAAATTGGATTAATAATAGAAAAACTATTTGCACTGTAATAGGGCTCATTTTCACTGCGCATTTAGGATGCCACAGTCAATATGAGGAAAAACTGTAGATTGAAAGGGCACCGGAAAACGAAAAAAAAAGAGACAGAACTACTAATAAAGATGACGTTTTCCTCTATGATTTGTGCTGAGGCCGAGCACACATGTGGCCCTTCCTGCAGACACAGGTAAGCATGCACAGCGAAGACACGAAAAATGTCCTGCATGCGACCTCATCGATTTACACTTCATCCTGAGGACAGGAACGTATCAGGTGAGGTGTCTTTTTATTTATAGCCCCGGACCATACTGTGACTATATGTCGTTGGTCGAGGCGATTTCCCTCGATACCTTGATACACGTTATTGATTAAAATAAAGGAGTGATGGTCCTCCTTCCCGCTGCTCCCATCCTCTGTTTTTAACCTGCCTGTCCCCACCCAGAAAGGCTAACGAGGAAACTCCAAAATGTAATGCTGTGTTTCCAATTGCTTCATCATATTCATTATTTGAGCAATTCACTGTGAATCCGACATGCGTAAATGTCTAAATGTGTGCGACGGCCATTCGTGGAGCAAGTGGGAAGAGGTCTCAGGACCAGCGAGTTCACGGAGGCGGAGAGGCCTCAGAGGCACTGTCATTATCATCATCATCATCATCATCATCATCATCATCATCATCATCACCACAGATCACAGAGGATATATTTAGGATCATTTGGATTTTTTTTCTCGGCCATTTTCATATCCAAGACCCAAGAAAAATATAACTTCATCACCGATTGAACGCATTTCCTCTTTGGCATTGATGTTGCGTCCTCCCATGTTTATTTCTGCTTTATCTCCCTCTCAATCCAAACTGTCAAACCTTATTTTCACAGATATCTCCCTCTGTGGTCCAAACAACTGCGGCATCAACAAGACGGATGGTTTCAGATCTTAAATTCGCAGGATCCTTTTCTGCTCTCTGATGCTGTGCAATATTGAAGAATATAGACAACATGTTCTATCTATAATGGCTGGTCTCAGATGGTTTTCCCTTCGCTGTGTGCTTTTATGGTTGACAGGGTTATTACTGGTGCTGCCTGCAGGTAATGTTAATAGAGATATTTTTCAGACAGCAAGTTCAGAACCCTGTTATGGTACAACACATTTTTAGATGAACTCCCAAAATCAGGTACAATGGTTGAAATAATAAGATATTTTTAGTGCGGTTCAAATATCTGACGTGACAAAAGTTGGAAAGATGTGCTCAGACTTAATTAAGATTTTGAATCCAGTTTTCTTTCTTTAGAAACTTTCTATTTGGAAAGACTGAAAATACTTCCGAATTATACAAAAAAACAGAGACTCTGACCATGCATCATTGATGATTTCCTGTATATATAGATATTCTCTGCAGGATTTCCATTTTTAACATGGGAGTTGACTATCATACACTCAAGAGACAAAAAAAACTCCCACTTTGTGTCAGTCCGCCATGAATTTTACATGTGACAATCACTCTTTTGGTGGTAGAGACATCCTCGCTCATTTGGTTCATGCTGGGTAAGAGTATTTATTTAGAGACAATTCTCAGCTATTCCAGTCTCAACGGAAAAGACAACTGCAGTTGTTTTGAGTGCAAACCATGTTTTAATAGTATCTGTGGTTTCCATGTTTTTTCTTAAATATTGTTTAGCTCTCGGGGGTCCCCGCAAACAAGTCCGACGCTTACATACACCCACACAAAAAGCAAAACTGAGAGTTTTGTTTAAAAGTCCTCATCTCCATGAAAGTGCTGGTGAGCGGTCTGAAATACAGGGGGCATTTAAAACCAGAGACATTGTGAAAACAAACAGATCCATCAGAGATGCTTGGCTGGCTCTTCTTCCTTACGTAATGTGGGTCTTGTCACAGGGAGTCAGCTCTCGGTTGAGGCTTCCACAGCGGCAGCATGGTTCTTGTTAGTGCTGACCCAATTTAACCGGTAGGCGACGGGGATTAGAAGTGGACGCTGTCTGGGCCTGCTGGCTGACCGGCCGCGCGGCTCGAGGTTTTCGGTAAACAGGGTATCAGTTGGATCGTGAGACATTTCTAAATTCTTACAGTAATGTATGATCCTTTTATTGGTGACAGGCAGGCTAAATAAAAACATTGTTTAACACCTGCCTTTGTTATGAGGTCGCAGGTTGCTAATGAGACAGAAGGTTATTTTCATTTTCATGTAAACCGTTCAGGTTCAGAAACATTTTAATTGTGTGTAGGATTAATTAGCAGCCTTGAAAAATGAATAATTACTTTTTTCTGAAAAAATAGCCTTCAGTGAATGCGTTTAAAATATTGCCACTTCAGAATATCTCTGCCCTGTGTTACTTGTGAATGTGCTAAGCTGCTTGATTGCTAATTGACTGAATCCCTGATGTTGTTTTGACAGGGTGACAAACCCGGTTGATGAAACACATTTTTTCTTTCATTTGTATGCGAACCTGGATGACTACCCTGCTCATTGATTGACAGATCCATTGCTTCTTTGAATGGCAGGCCGGCTGACTGACTGATATGATCCCCGGTGTACAAACACACGTCCCTCCACATCAGCAGCGGTGTCAGGACATCTAAAGCTTTACGAGTCCACCTGGTAATTATGAGGAGTCCCTCGTTTAGTGGAAGGAGGTGACACGACAGCTGCCACAACACTTGTTTGGTCGAGACGAGGCGGAAGCAGGGAAAAGGGCTGAGGGGGGGGGGGGGGGAATTAACAGAGTGGAAAGGCCTCAAAGGGAGTTAAAGCGCGGGTGAGAAGAAGAGATGAGGGAAAGACCGGAGAAGTGAGGAGGAGAGCGAGGTGGAGTCAATAAATAAGTGTGTGTGTGTGAGTGTGTTTGTGTGTGTCTGTGCGAGAGAAATGAAGAGGGAGAGAGAGAGAGAGAGAGAGAGAGATTGAGGGTGAGAGGGAGGAAGAATATATAAATAGAGTTGTTGATGAGGCACTGAGGAAGTTCTCCCTCTCGCTTTCTCTTAGCAGTCCATATCACTAACTCAGCTGGTCAATTTCCATCTTGTTATTTAGGACCATATTTCATTCCAAAATGTTATGGGAGTGTCACTCCAAATTGTTGTCCTACACACATAATGTCTGCATTGGGACGGTGGCAGGAATCACTATTTGGTGCCACTTAAGTGTCACTAAATGGTAATTCATCACGGTTACATTTGGTAATCTGACAGTAGTTTGCAAATGGGACCAAAGAAATTTAAATTTATGTAACAGTCATGAGAAAATAGCCAGATACATGCTCTGCTATTATTAAAGCTCACTGTCGCTGCCCACATCAGACACACACGCAAACACGCACACACACACACACACTTATGCACAACACAGACCCGCTGTGAAGCATGATTGTGCAGCACTTGCTGCGTCCCATGGAAATGTCCGGTTCGGTTTTGAGAGTGATGGTGCAGTCTGTTATAAATAGTCCTCCCTAAAAGCTTAAAAACACTATCTGCTATTGATTAGCTGTCAGCACATGTTAAAGCTCACTGTCGCTGCCCACGCGGTCCGCCCTGCTCGGCTGAGCCACGCACACAAAGGGAAAAAAAAGAAACAGTGTGAGAACAGAGTCCGTCACAACCTCGGTCTCGCTCTGTTTCGTCTGCTGCCCACATGCAGAGCAGTAAATGCAGATACGTGAATACATAAACACATTCAGAGGGAAATCCCAAACTCTCTCTCACACACACGCACAAACACACGCACAGCAAGTTGCGCTTAAAATTGTAGCAGCTCGACATTTGCTCCGCTTCCCCTGATGTGAATGATTCATGCGGTTTGCACTTCCACTCTCAATGCAAATCCTTGGTTTCTTGAAGCTGCAGCGAGCCTATGGCATTGTGATTCAAGCCCCCCAAACTCGACCCCAGCGCTCAACATCTGTTGATGGCGTTGGCACGAAGGGCCATCATCTTGCACGCTTCATTTGAGAATTTCCAGCCTCGTCTGTGTTTTTTACTGGGCCCCAAAGGAAGCTTTCCCATGACATCTTCTGGAAAGAAGGAGCTGAAACCTCACTTCTGTTTTATCATCGTTTTAGACATTTAATGCCAGTTGCCTGAAATGAAGCTTTAAACATTTCTGGGTGTTTTTTGGCCGGTTGTTGCTCCTGTGGATCTGCGCAGTGCAGGTACATGATGGTGATGGTCCTGGACATCTTCAAGGTGTGTGTGTGTGTGTGTGTGTGTTTGTGTGTGTGAAAGTGTGGTAATGGAGCAGGGTGTCGCTCACTGTTATCGTGTTAGTCGGGGTGGGCATTGCCGAATTGGTGGAATGATTTTTTTGTATCTAATGGTGCAAGGAAATGTATAGAATATAAAAATACTTCATTGACAGCATTTGTCGGACTTGACAAGGATCTCTTGTGGCAATTCTGCAGGTAGCAGGTTGAGCCTGGGGACCGTGCGTAGGAACCCGAGGCCACTTGCCAACGTTTCTTTCCTTAAACCACAACCTCAATCTTTCCTTAACTCCAAGGTTTGAACTTTTGCAAAAGTATAAAATACTGTAATAATTATAAGCCTGTTAGAAGTAAATATCTAACAGATTACAGAGAATCCATAAGCACCGTGAACAATAAAGGACATTATAATACAATACATTGTGAAGGGAAATTGAGTACAAAATTAATGCAATTCATTTGGCATTTGTGAAGAAATGGCACAGAAATGACCCGTGGACCGTAATTGGCGTGTATACCTTCAAGATGGATCGCCCAAAAAGGAAATGGATCGCCTTTTGTTTCCATATCCAGACATTGTTTATTCATTGCTCACTGCTTATCAAGCAGATTGAGCTTCAGAGCACAACGCGGCACAAGAGGTTTTTTACAAAAGTCCGATGCCTCACACATCCTGCAGCGGCCTGAACACCAGTGAACACGTTTTCTGAAAGTGTTCATACGCTGAATAGAGATGTGGTGTGATGTTATATGACGTAACTGTTTGTCCGGTTTAAAAGCGACCGCTTGCCTGTTTTCTACCACGCTGCTTTCCCAAGGTTTGACCTGGTACATCACAGAATCAATACCAAAATCGGATATTGCAACTGACCGCGTTAAATGTTTGTCACCATCAAACAAACAATGTTGGTAAGATCAAAACATCACGCATGCAGCATCAGCACAACGGATTACGTTTGTTATACATACATAACAAAAAGTCCCATTCGCCAAAACAAGGTTTGTGTGACTTTGTGCTTATTGATTTGAAAAAGTGCTGTGTACAAACAGCCCAAAAGCAAATATTGTCTCTAAGTGTCTGGATTTTGGGTTCTCTCCCAGAACATGGGGTGCCCCTCTCACCACTGGGTAGGAACAGAGAGGTCTGCTGCTGGGAGAATCAGAAGCAAACAACACACTTGTATTTTTAAGATGAAGGCGCTTGAAATCACGCCCGAGGCCAACGTTATGTGGAAATATATTCACGTTTTTTTTTTTTTTTCTCCACTCGACTTTGGGGACACCAGCAGGTTGGTGTTGGTCAGATTGGTGAAAAGTCGAGTAAGTCAGCGACCAGGTGTGTGCTGCGGGCGTCATCGACGGGAGGTGTGGTGCGTGGATGGTTCGCAGGGGGACATTACCCCGCCTCAGCCATCGCAAGAAGCGCTCCCTTTCTGGATGGAGCTAAAATGTCAATCCTGAGTCCCATCAAGCTGAGGTCAAAGCAGGTCAGAAAGAGGCCCACGTTGTGTTCACTTCCTGCCATCGTAGTTCTCTCTCTCCTCCGCCTTATTCCTGATGAGCTGCTCCGTGCACGTGGTCAATTTCCCAAATCCTCGTGTCGTGTTGTTTCACCTGTCATTCTTTTTTTTGCCATAGAGTAAATGTTTGATTAATCCACAGCATCATTTAAATAACATATTTCTACAACGATTAAATACACCAGTTTTGTAAAATGAGCCGCACTGTTTGAGAACAGATGCAGAGCTGGGAGCTAAATGCTAACTTTAGCGTGACAACATTAGCCGGAATAATGTTCACCATTTAAGTTCAGCATGTTCGCAATCAGACATTTAGCAAGAAGCGCAAAAATGATCTCTTATTTAATCTAAATGTTGGTAATACTGAGACACCTTTCTTCCAAACCCATTTAATAATCATTTACTTCACCTCAGTCTTTTACAGAAATAGTTTTTAAAAAATGTCAAAAAGTGTCAACAAGTGGTAATATTCCTCGTGACACATGGCTTATGCCACAATCTGCTGCACCCGACATGTTTCATGAACCATCTGTGTAAAGTTCTTAAAATAACTTTATACACAGCTTTAACTTGGCAGCGTGATGCCAAAATAATTCAGGCAAATGGAAGTTAGAAGATAGAGATGCCAAAGCTTTCATGTTTGAAGGATGTGAGGGTGAGATGTTGTTTGATCATCACTCCTCTTGTTTTATGCACAGCGTTGACCAGTTGTCCACATGACAAGTTTCATTTTTTTTTTTACATAACTAGCTAATTTCCAAATGCTTGTTTTCTTTTTTTTCAAAAGGTGACTTTCAACACATTTAACGATTCTTTAATAACATTTCATTCCATCAAAACTCCTTGAGACTGTTATGTCACATCCGTCTTTTGACCTTATGATTGTCTAAATAATAATTTATAAAGACAGGAAAAACAGTAATGATTTGCTCAATTTATTTACCTGATTAAATTATTTTTGATTTAAAACATGTTCCGTTGTTGAAATCAAAACGCATTTAAAGAAATGCAGATGTAGAATAATGATTAAAATACTTGTATAATGCATAATGGGATGACACTTGAATGGTGACAGCACTGTTAAAAACCAGTTTCAAAGAACTGGTAATGATTCTACCTCTCTCTTTACTCTCTTTACCCACTGTGCGTACTCAGGGGAAATGACACAAGGTCGGCCACGTTGGCTCACAACTTATCACGCGACTCTTTTTCTTTTGGGGGGGGGGTCATCTGTACATTTCACCGACAACACTGATTCGTCTTGAAAGCAAGTCGATGGAAACTGTGTTGGAGAAGGCGTCCACGGCTTGATATGATTCACAATCAATACCTGGACCTCACCCCAGAGGAGCAGAACTATAGATGAGACAATGGTTGTCCTTCTGAGGGACTCGCAGCCCGATCAGGCAGATACGTGAAGGGCAAGCCACATCCACGGGGGGGGGGGTGTATTGGACTTTGGACGTCGTGAATCCTCTCTGAAGGTGCATGAAACTGCAAAAGTTTGCCTTGTCATCTTTGTCAAGTTGATTTCTCTCTGTGATGAAAATAGGAATATTCACGTGATGCAGAAAAGAAGAAAAAGGAGGAAAATGTTAAATTGTCGTGCTAAACAGCGATGTGTTAATGTGCGGGGTCGCTGTCTCAGTAATTCAATCTAGTGTCTATGCTCAGCTGCCACGTCTGATGCACATCATCTCTACAGCTGCATCCCAATTTGCATACATTATTTAGTCCCAGGGTTCTTATTAATTTTTATCTAATTCTAATCTCTGCGTGGTTTATGAGTAACTTTGCTTTTGGGGGAGTCATGAAGGTCATTTTCCTTTTATAATACAAATATCAATGCATATGCAGTACACGGCTGACTGTGTCCTAGTACACAACTGCAAGTAGATATCTAAGCATAATCACACTTTTTTGGGGAGCTCCGCTACGTTTGATTATCTCGTATCCATAAGTCATTACATGTCATTTAGCTTTTATCCAAAGCGACTTTCGTTGCTTTTTTAACCCATGGTCTACATTTTATACTGCGGTTCCCACCGTCTCTACTCCAACTACGCCAACGTCGCCGCATGAGTCACGTATATTGTCATATTGTCATATAAGACAAGAAGTCATATAGAAAATACTACTGAAAAAAATCTAAAAAAGTAAAACCTTTACCATGGGCAATAAAAAATGTGATGACCGTAGAGAAAACACCATTAGTGTGGTTCCATGCAAACAACCACCCCGTACAGACTCTAAGGTGAAATGACTTTATATTTTTTATCAGTTTAAACCAACAGTTCAATTTTGTTTTTCATTTTTCAACAACAGAAAGGTAAGCTCTATTACATTTCTCAACCGATGCTGCAGGATTCCCCAACGTACAAAGCCTAGGAACCGTTTTTTTGTTCATTATTAATCATCCGAGGACCCGTGAAAAGAAGCAAAGCTGTTCAGCAGCAGGTTCTTCATGTAAGACTTTCCTGATATAAATATGCACACAACATTGTTATTTAGGAGGCTGTATTTTGTGTAGATGTTGAACCGTGTTGCATTAAACAGAGAAATGTTTTTGTTCAGCCTACCTCCATTGATATAGATGTGGGTTGGACAAAATAAAAGAAACGCCAGAAATGCTGTGTGTAGCTACAAAAAAAAGAGAGAATCCCAATTTGTTTACATCACCTGCTGCTTTAATACAAACAACCTTAATATAACAGTGTGCATATACTGTATTTATGTATAATGTATATATACTAATCCGTAGTTAGCCCTCTCAGTGGGGAAAAAAAACACATAAATGCACATAAATGTGCATACTTGTGTATGAGCGGCGCTCGGGGGGGGGGGGGGGGGGGTCGTGTGTGTACCTTTTCTCACAATTACATTTGTTGGCTGTCACAGACAATAAGAGCCAGCGACGTCGTTCCACAGGCAGCGTGGAGCCATGAGCTCGCTGACAGTCCGCGTGGCCGCGTTGGCTGTCTGTGCGGATCCGCAATCAACATGTAACATGGAAGAAAATGTCAGATGTGATCAGCAGCAGCAAGGGCACTGTGACACATTTCTGTTCCAGTGGTCACAGTTGGCCGCAAATGCATTAATGCGATTTAAGGGGGAAAATTCCACAATGCTGTCGTGCACGTCTGGGAGTTTTACAGCATTTCAGGGTATAAGCTGCAAATAATTTACCTCTGGTGGTTTGTAACTGCTTTACTTCAACATGCAATCCATTTTCATGCCTCCAATTAACAGCGTTACATTGCTTGCAGCAGTTATTTTCTGTTTCCCGGACAAGCATTTTACAAAGTGACCCGTCTGCACTCATTCCTTTTTCATTTACCAGGGATCCACGGGCACTGCATGAACTGTTGAAATGGCTCAGGATCGGGATGGAGCTGAAGAAACAGTAAATAAAAAGGTTTAGGTTTCGTCAAGGAAATGCAAACATCTGCATCCACAGACGGAGAGAAAGGAAGAAAAAAAATCCAAGTCACTGGTTTTATTACCGCAGAAAAAAGACGTGACTCTAGGATTTGTAATGATCGATCTCTGGGAACATTCATAAGACACGTGAATGTATTTCATGCAGCAGGAATATGAGCTAAATCCATTGGTTTAACACAACAGGTGAGAACAGAGTGATCTGGTCAGTGCTAAATGTCACATAGTGCCGGTGCACTGTTGGTCAAAGGGCCCTTACACACCCTTTTGCACACACACTAGCTTACTGAGGGATCTAATGGAGCTTTTTGACAGGAGATAATTCAGCTGATGCATGTTGTGACCCAGTGGTTTCATAAGTAAAAGCATCCTGTTGTCTTTGAACACATGCATGAATACCCTTCCGTCCCATATTCAAGGAGCTGCAAGGGTATTGATGAACAAAAGCTCAGGGTGTTTTCAATGTAAAATGCTGACGCTTATGCATTTTTTTGAGAGCACGTGAGAGGTTGAGCTATTGATTGGATCATGTTGAACACTTTCGATTTAGGTGCAGTAAGTTATCCACTGCAGGTTAGAACATTTGGCTGCGTATCATAGGTTGGACCACAGGGCGGCCGCTCTGGTGTCGTCTGTCTGGCAGAGTCCATTAGATTAAAACCCGGTGGCAAGAGACACTGGGAATCTGCCATTTATCTATTTCACACTTCCCAGAAATGTTTCCACACAAACACAGCTTTATTAAGGACATGCTTCCATTCCTAGATCACAATATTTAAAGCATGAAGAAGTGACATGAGTGCAAGGCACACACACACACACACACCCACACACACACAACATCATGCATTAGCTCGGGAGGAGAAAGCCTTACGACAGGCCAAGTACTCCAGGGCGTCTTGATTGAAACGGTTATCCTCTAATCTGGATTGGCGGGCGATGATAACATAATTAAGAGAGTGGGGCAATTCTCCATAATCTCAAACTCACTGAATAATACCATCAACTCTCTAGTGGCACGTGGAGCGAGTGTGGACTCGTCATCAGAACATGCACTGGCAGAGGTGCGACGTGAAGAATATGAGAATGACAAGAGGCTTATGAAAAGTGCACATGGTTTATAGACGAGCATGATTTTAATGGAATATTTTGAGGATTACACTCAGTCTGTGGAGTAATATCATAGTTGAAATCCAGTAGAGTGGTTCAAATGTTCAAATTTCCTGGAAAACAAATAAGCAAAAATAAACCAACAAATCTGTTGACAAATGGGGCATTAACGTTTCATCTAACATGGTCTGACAAAACGTATAAACAAGATTTTCCAATTATCATCAGAGATATTCTGGTCTTGTTTTAAGAGCTGCTGTTGGACCCGACTGGTCATAACTCACTGGATTGGCATTGGCTAAGATACAAAACGAGACAATGCCTGGCTCTGCTTCACCAGCAGTGGCTATTAACTGCAGCATTGTGGAGAGGAACATGACAATAATAGAGTTGCGTCTTCAAAGATGGATGATTGCCAACAAATAGACACTGTTTTCCTTCGGTCTACTATTGGGCATCGGATAAACGCGGTGTCACCAGGAGCTGCCGCCCACAATGCACGCTTTCATGTCACGGTGTTGGGTCACAGTCCATTTAACTGAGGAGCTTTGATAGTGAGAAAAATATCATCATCTCTCAATGGTTCGTTGAATAAGACTCCCGACATGCTACAGCATGTTTATCACATTTAGAATAAACACCTACTCTCCATTGCTTTCACCATTTTCCAAATGACATCGAGTGGTGCTGCGCGGGATGAAAAGTGAGGCTTGATTTCCTCAGAAGGGCTTGTGCATTTTAAAGAGGTCGAGGGAACCGAGGCACTGAAACAGAACGATTTGCCCCACACATGACAGTCCACATGTGTGGAAAACGTCTTTGTCGCCGTCCATTTGGAAGCATCCGGGTCCCAATAACATTACCGTATAGTAATAGATTCATTCAAAATCTATTTTATTTGTTTGACCAACACATTTTACAGCAGCTGGCCACATCAGTTCAGTGCTGTGTGTAAGCATGCATCGGTGCACAATATCCCCCTGTATAACAAAGCATGACAGGCAGACAGCCTCCACGCAGCGATGCTGAATTCAGCATTAGTTCCATTGTTGCTTTATCTCAAGTCAGCTGTGCACAAATATGCCGCAATGATAATACACTGTATTAAAATGTTTAGAGTGACATACAAAGCATACAATAGTTGTTTCTTTGCCATCCTCACCACAGCACACATGTGCAAATTTGCACAACAGTGTGACTTCTCTCGTATTTAGGGACTCATGAGCCGCTCCTCACCACTGTTCCCTAATGTCTGCTGTTGTTGCACCTGACGGGGAACGCATTAAATAGACTTTGCAGGATATGCTATGGAACCAATAGATGAAAGCGTCATCTTAAGCCCGTTACGTCCTAATCTACTCTCCCAGGCATGAAATCCTTTGGATGTAGGGGAGCGTAACTGAAATGCATGAGCGCGTATGTGTGCTGGTTGTTGCTGCTAACGCGTAAGTCAAAACATGAAACAGAAAAAGTAAGCGGTGGAATTGAAAAACGAATGGAATGGATTAAAAGGCCCGTCAATAAATCAAAATGTTCCGTTGTATGCTTGCAGGTCCTTGGCGTTTTGTGTGTCAAAGCTGCTTTGAACATGGTTTAATTCTTAGTGAACATCATCCGGATATCTTATGTTACATTTAGAGACACAAGATGATCTAATGTTACACAGCATTTAGGGCTTTTTTTAAGCGCTCAAAAAAAGTAAATAGATCAATGCTATGAAGGAAATAAAGGTTTTCAGCTCACCCCCCCCCCCACCGCCCCCTCTTAGTGGAAACTCAGTAATCCCATCCCCTTCCAAAATGGGCTGGGATATTCAATAAAATTGTTCTTCCATACACACATACATCATCCATCCGACCGCTTTTCCTGGTCACGATTTTGGCGGACTGAAGCCAATAGCAGCATACACATTGATTATGCAATACTCTCATTGCTATTGTACTTGTGGCAGTAACACATTGCATAACAAGCATGGTGCACACAAACACAACCTCTGTGTTGCAGATAAAAAAAAAAAAAAATTGACCTTACCTTTATTTCCGTGACTCTGCTAATCTAAACTCAAATGGATAATTTGAAAAAAAGTGTTTCACGCCACGTGCAGCAGCACCACCCCAGTGGATTGTTGTAATAGGCTTCCTCATTACGCCGACATGACATGACTGTGGCGGAGTAGTAATAATCCCTCTACAGCAATAACGACCTGCCTGTGGGTCGATGGAGCCGTTCACTTGGAGGATCGGGACACCTCCATTCATCAACGGGGTAAAGGTGTGCTCTTTTACTGTCTCTCTTGCTCCTTATTATGTCTTTATCCTCCTGGTATCCAGTAGCCTATTTCAGGTTTCTGTAATTGGACCCAATGAGGCTCATGGAGAGAAAAGCCCTAATAGTGTCACAGCGCTGTGAGCTTTCTCTTTGGCATCGGGCTGACGCTCTCCCCCCCCCCAACCCCCCCCCCCCCCCGTGGCATGTACACTTGGTGAAACTGAACGTGTTGCTCACTGGCGTCATGCAACTAACTAGGTTTTATTTCCTCTCAGTGGCCTCCCGCTGGCAGTACGAGCTGCACGTGTGTGTTAAAGTGCTCGCGGTAGCTTTCCACAAGACACCTCATTAAATCTCCCCCCTCCCCGTTTCCCTCCAACTCACCTGCACGACGCTCGCTGTCATTGCCTCCGTACCTTGGCAGCCTCTTCCACTGAGAGGCACGTTTTCTTACCCGTTGTTGATCTTTCCCCTGTCCCTATGTGCCCCCCCCTCCCCCCTCTACACACACACACACACACACACACACAAACACACACACACACACACACACACACACACCTTCCTCCCAAACCCGGCTCCCCACACGTTTTGCAATCAGTTTTCCATTCAAGAGACCAGAGGAAGGGTTGTGCTAACAAGCCACATAAGCAGCAGGGCAGTCTGATGCACGAAGAGATGTTCAGTCGCTGGTTGCTTGCTGGGTTGCCTTTTTAGGAAATTTCCCCAATCTTGCTTTTTCGATAGAGATGATATAGATTTTCAAAAATGTAGCGCTAAAACAACCTAATAAAGAGACTACTTAAAAATGCAAAGTGATGCAAGATTTTATTTTACGTCTGAGCTGCAGCTCCCACTTTAAATTGTTACATATATTTGGACACTTACATTTCTACAGTTTTAGTAGTGTCGTTTGTATTTAACTGTATGGTATAATTCATAAATGGATCCATAAAAAATTTTGGCCAGAGGGGAAATAAAAACAAGCTTAAAGTGCAGATTGGTTTGATTTGCATGAACTATGATCAGTAAAACCCTTTTAGAAAAAATAATATCCTCTGCTCATAGTTTATTGATGTTGTGGTGCTAAACATATTTGGACGAATTAAGATATGTGCAGAAGAGGTTTTGTGTAGCGCTTGTTAGACGTTTTTTGCTTATTTTGTTTTGATGAATATTTTTACAAATTTGATATTTTGTTGACCCACCATTGATGAGATAAAAAATGCTATTAGTGGCATCCTTGGTAACTCATCTAAAAAACGTCATCATTTTGATCTGCCATTGTTGAAAAGTGGCCACTAGGGGGCAGGAAAAAACATCAAAACAAGCTGACGGGTGCACAGGCGCTCCCTGCTGATATGTTTGTACAAATCACATTTGCTGTTGTTTGCACCCAAGAGACCATGGACCGGACAACCGGGGTCCACGACCACTCCCCCCCCCATCTCCACATCTCCAATATTGTAAAAGAACAGATGAAAGATGAATAACCTCCCAGACCAGGAAAGATTTATAACCTCCCAGACCAGGATGAGTTTCCCCTCGCAAACATCACTCAGATAACACTCGAGTCGGTACCCACAGACACATTTACTTCACTGTCCTCTTTTTCAACACATGTCTCTCCTCGTGGAGCCAGACACATCGCTCCCCCCCGTGTGGGATGAAGAACGCAGATGTAACAGCGGGGCTCCCGGCATACCTGCCTGTGGAGAAGAAGGAAGCCGTTGTGCGATTAAGGTGACTCGGGTGGGGTGTTTTAATTTCTGCTTAACAGTCAATCCCTCGTGGTGGTCTGCATAATTGCCATGACTTATTGGCTGGGGGTGGGAAATTGATCTGTGAGGCCGCTGGAATCCCATTATTCTGCTTTGCCGCTGTTCTCCGCCTCCTCCCTCCCGCTGACTCTGTTTTTCGATGTATTGTTCCAGCTCCTACTGGTCGTATATTCTCCTACTTTTAGTGTCTTTTATATTGTTTGTACCTGATAAAACGGGGGAGAGTTTCATTCTTCTTAATGAAATGGAAAAGCTCCAGTTTGTCGGACTCGAGGTCATTCTGACATTCAGACCACCGAACTTGATGATGCCTCGTTAGCCTCATTTGCGGTTTCCTCCTCATTAATGATTCTTCTTTCTGGATTTGGGATTATTGCCTATACTGCCTGTCGGACTTGTTTGCCCCGGCCTGACTGATCACAGGACATCCTCTGCTGTCCATTTAATAAGTACTTGCCTTGCGCCCAAGACCTGGTCGGCGCTGTCATTTGCAGTCATTTGCAGTCTCTGTAGTGCCTCTCAGGCCCTCTCCTCACTAGACCTGACCCATTTGTCCCTCTCATATCTCTTTGCATTGACCCACTGTGGTCTGTCCTGTTAGTCTTCTTCCACTCCCCCATGATGAATTGACCGTCTGTGCCTCCTGCAGGCCAGCGTGCACAGGCCCGGCTGCTCTGTGGCCCGGTGAAGGAAGGCGGGACATCTGTCTCCTGACAAGCCAACTTTGGCCCTTTTCCTTCTCTCCTCCACTACTCAACATTTGTATCCACTTCAGCCTCATTTGATTCATTGATTAAAGGGGATTAATTGAGGAAAGCACTTGTTATTTGTATTTCGGGCATTATTAGTATCATGTACACTACAACTTGAATCATAGTTTGTATATGTGACTACAGGAGGCAAAGCAAATATGTATCAGAGCTGTTTGATGCTTCCAATGAAAAAACAAAACTGGTATGTTGCAGGTTCATAGTCAAAGTAATAAAAACTTGAACTTTTACACCGTTATAAATTTTTGAAAGATGACCTGATTCATGTCTTCGTCATTATCATTTCATGGAAAAAGGAAACGCTTTTATGGAAACCTATCCTGAGTTTTATCAATTTTCCTTTCATATTTTCATGTTTAATCATTTTCTCCTTACATGGGGTCACGACCCCAACCGACTGACGGCCGTTCAATCCAGCAGGCTGACTGAAGGGAGATGTCACCTGTTGTTGGAGTACATCGGCATAAAAGGAATGCAGGTCGCACACACTGGGTTCCAAGCATTGAGGCTTTCCAGATGTTCTCCTTGAAACACTTGTAGTAGATAAAGAATCATTGAATTAAATATTTGTGGATTCTTAAATAAGACTTCTTGGCCATCCCAAAAATGTAATGCTATCTAAATCTATTTTTAAAACCAAACGCTTCGGCCGCTTGGATAGTCTCATGTTAACATGCAGTCACAAGAAAATGGCGTTGACTTTGAAAAATAACACAGTCACTTAACATCAGCTTCAACCCAGCAACCTAGCGACCTTAAAAGTAATCTGTACATTATGAAAGACCCTCTGGGGAGCGGAGAGAGACTAAATTCTGCATGGTGTAGAATCCAGAGTGTTGAGCTCTGAGATGAGCAGCATGTTCCATGGGAAAAAAAAGAAAACATTTCTTTATGTGTAACAATCTGAATCTGGACGAGAGGATCACATCACACAACGAAAATAAAATCCCATTCACAAAGCAAAAGTGCTGGTTTTTCTTGAGCAACGCAGCGATTTAAAGCGGATTTTCACTGACAATTTTAAACTAGATTACAAAAAAAAACATCGTTGGAGACACCTGAGTTGCTTTCGCGTGGCAGTGACTATTGTGTGATTGCTGATTGCTGTAGCTACGCTTGATTCCTGCTCCAGGGGATGTGGACGTGTCGCCAGTGACTGAGTTCAGAGCAATAAAGCATGTCTTTTATACATTTTCAAATTCAGATTAATTGGATTTAAAGTGTTGAATAAAAATCAGACGGTATATGTAAATATCTACTAAGAATTTCTTCATTCTCATAAGAACAACACAAGTTATCGGCGCTCCAAAGAAGAGAGGCGCTGCTGTTTTCTACGTTTCATTAGTAAAAAAACAAAGCCAGTGTTCACGATACACCTGAGGGAAGATGCTGTCTGTGTTCTATTCATAGGCTGCATGTAGGAGGAAGACCTACTTCTTTTGCATAAATTGTGTTCCACTGCGCACATCTTTGTGTGATCAATCTATCCATAGGATATTCAGTCTGTCTTTGACAATGTCATGCCTTGCATAGCTTTTGTGAAGCGTCATCACATTTATGCAATTAGTTTCTGATGTGACTCAGTTTCGAAAAACTCAAAAGATTCAAAAGCTGACCTGAGCCAAATGAATCTGCTTAGCAGCTGAATCCGGGGGGGGGGGGGGGGGGGGATGCCTCACAAAAGTAAAAGGTTCGCTCCTGTCTGTCAGAACTGGCTGACCAATGTCAGTCATCAGATTTTGCTCTTTCTTCTTGTGGGAAAGTGCAGCGAATCTATTCTCACGGTTGCTCTTCATTTATCAATCTGTTTTTGTTACTTCCATGTAAACAGGAAGTGTTTAACAGAGCCAGGTGATGAAGGATCCCTCGATAATTACATCAGTTAACAAGTCAATAAAGAACCAGGTCAAACGTAATCACTTAATTAGTCTTAAACAGCTCGAGGTGCAAATAATCCTGGGTCAACAACTTAATCTGACTGATAGACCCAGGTGATACGTGATCTAGATCAACAGGGCCAGGTGATTAATAGCATTCATGGCTTTTACGGAGCCCACTGATCGTGTTAATTGTGTATAACATATTCTGGGGTTAACAGTGTTAGGTTTATGCGTAATCTTGGGTCAATCAGTCTTCCTTTTTTGCTACTCTGCCTGTATCACCATCTCACCGCATCATCACATCATAACGGCTCCTCTTGGGCTGTTAGGGCTTCATGATGGTCTAAGGGATCGGCCCCCGTATCCAGGGGTCAGACTTACAATCAGCCCAAGTATTTGATCCACCAATATATAGTAGATACATACTGTATATTTAGTATAGTATATACAAAGTCCCCCCCCCCTCTACATTGTCCTGACCTTGCACAATACAGTATGCCCCTCACAGTTGAATGTGCAGGCAAATTTTTCATCACACGCTGTTCAATATGACCAAATTGCTATAAAGTAATTAAATTATGATTAATCGTTTCCTTTTCTTGTTTTTTGCATCCCATCATTCATCTGCATTAGTTGTTTTTTTTTCAATTACATTGATTAATTTCAGACTTGTTTTGCTCTAAACCTGCTCTATTTTATGGACGTAACTGATTGATTCTCTAAAACTGGAATAAATAATAAATTCTTTGACAGAGCTCCCAGGGGACTTCATCACGCTACATGGCTTTACCCTCCACCACTTCCATCATAAACAGGACAGGCGAGTGTAGTATTACAGCAGAAGTAACAGCGGAACAGGGTTCAGATGAAAATCATGGCCATCTGAAGAAGCCCTGCGGCCGTGGGAAGCCGACTCGGAGGCCCTCGTGAGCCAATCTGTCACCTTGGACGTCGCCTCCTGTTCTGACTCACTGTCTGTCTTTCCGTCCGTCTCTCTCTTTTTGACAGCGACTTGCTTCTCCATCACGCCCACTACTGTAGTGTACTGCAGGGGCCATTTCTGAGGTCACTGAGATCCAAACAGGTTGGAGATAATCTGTGGCCTCCAGTTTGCTGCATCGAGGGAGTCCAACAGGCAAAGTGCCCCATAGCTTTCCCAGACGTTTTCCTCCTGCTTGCTTTATATATAGCATTCTTTTTTTGTCTTATTTATATCTGGATTTAGTTACTCTTATGTTCGAGGTGAATATTTATCTATGTCTATTAAAGGCTGCATTATGAGAAAAAAAAACATATTATACTAATTTTAGTCTGTTAGTCATCTTTCTTAAAAACAATATTTTCCAATTTGTTGATTTTTCGTGGGAAAGATACACCCTTTTTTCAATTCAGAAAGCATTTATTTCACTCCTGAACAGCGCCTGCCAGAGTTAAACATATCATACTGTGAATTACACTGAATAATAAAACCACAGAAAAAAGGTATTAAAGCATTTACTTGTTAGAAAACAGCAGTATTTGGAAAACAGTGTGGTGGACTGTGACTAAATGTAGAAACAGGAGCTCTTCTCTTCAAGGCAGAACAGGAAGAATGTGAACCTAAAGCTCCCATGGGTGAGATGACATCTGCCAGCCAAAACAAGGCATAGGGAGTAAGCTTCTCTTCTGGCCATGGAAACACAGCATTTAAGGCCTGCAGTTCTGACACATAAATACACTGCTGCATCACTAATGTTTGGAAGACACGGTTGCTGCTGCATGCAGACGACTTTTCTCTTCTTTTTCCTGTGGTATCTGCATTTGAAATACAGACAAAGGTACAGACACAAAGACAAGAGGATGCAGGTGAGCTGTTACAATACACAAGTAGTTCCAGTTTCCCCTTTTTTAGGGTAAAGGTAAAAGTCTCTACTCTGCAACGTATTCATTATTAAGTAATAATACTTTAATATGCCTGCTAATTGCCAATAAGACCTGTTTTATGTATGATTTCTTCACTGTAGTGGTGGATTAAACATCTTGGGAAGGGCGTTTTTCATCTGATAGAAATCACAGTCTTGTATTTTATCTTCTGTTTTGCTCGCAGACTTCAATTGTGCAATGATCAAAAAATCTCAGAAGAACACATAGTGTGGCCTGCAAATGTCCTCATTTCCTTTCTGTCCCATCATATATACCACTCCACTGAATCTGCTGCCTCTTTGAGTTTTTCTTCTTTGTTTTTAAAAAATGCAGCCATTCCCTGATAAAAGCAGAGAATGAACGCGGTGATAATCTTTTTTTTTTTGTTGGTATCAATTGGAAGGAATTCCTGAATGTTTTTTCTCTCAGGACAATAAGTATGAGAATGAAAAACAAAAAGTTGAAACTGTCAAAATACAATATTACAATACAACAACCTTTTTATTGCAGTGGGCCACACAGAGCAACAGCAACATTTCCCTATCCAACTGCAACCCCAAATTATTATCATTCCAAAATATGACAAGGAGCTCCAATGTGAAAGGGCAAAGAAATGTGATTTGCATACAAACTGCTTGTCTGTAAAGGTTCAAAGTCCAAGATTTGACCTAATCGTGCACGTCGCCTGCAAAACAAAAAGGCAGATACCGACGTTTAAAGACGCCGCGTCGGTCACAGCTGACTTATTTCCTTGTTGTTGTTTTTTTTTATGAGAGACACAGAGAGAGATTGGACTCTCCATCAACGGTCCTTCAGGTCTTCGCTCGTAAAAGCTTGTTCCCACAAGGTGACAAGCGCCACCGATCCCAGTTTTATTAAAACCAACCAGACCCCTGTCACCGTGTCAAAGGCTGTGCAAAAGAGGCATTTTATTATCTCAAAACGAAGCGTTCCCTTTTCATCACTGCTTCATTATAGTCGGCCTCCGTCTGACTGGCCGCCCGGTCCTTTCAGCTCTGCATCTGCTCCCCTTTCGGGCAGAGTCGCTGGTGACAAGTTGTTGCTTCACGGCATTAAATAGACAAATGCCGGCTTTTGAAATGTTAAGCTAGTGCTACTAGAAAAAGCATGGAGTGGCAACGCTTTAGAATTCCATAATAAGTATTGCATTGACAAGCAAGAATATTTCAACATCCATTTTTTTTTTTAAGTGCAAAAGATGGGGATATGTGTGGTGCATTTTCTGCTGTTACCGTGTGGGATGTAGATGGATTGAGCAAGTGAGTAGTTTTGATAGATCGGTTTTCCTGTATTCTATACAGTAAAATCATTTGTTTAATTCATGTTCATGTTCTTTTTTTATTTTTTATTATCTTCTGCAATGAGAGATGCAGCCAGAGAGAAAATGCCATTTGCTCTTTTAATGAAGTACACAAAATTGCCTTAAATTTGCCTTAAAATAATAGGACGGAAAATACCTGGGACTTTTTTTTTGTAAACCCAAGGGATTTTCTACAGGAACTAAAAAATAAAAACCTCAATCTGAGGCCGACTGTGTACTCAGTCTTCAGCAGACTGTCACACATGTGGATGAGTGTGCACACATACTGATGTGTTTCTGCCAGTGGCTGTTTGATGCGAGACAGAAGAAATTCACATGGGAGCCCAGGTGTAAATAATATACGTTTTTCTATTTTGAAAGCTGTGTGTGAAGTCCAGCTGTATGAGCACAAAAGTTGTTTTTAGTACAAAAAAAGTATTAATGGACGTTGTATTCCATGTCTGCTAGCAGTTCCGCCGCAATGGTACCCACCGGCCCTCAGGGTGACAGCTGAAAACTTCTCACAATACTTATTTCATTTATTAGAATGGATGTATTACCACGGGTCAACTGTGAATTCAATATGTTAACCATTTCACCCCCCCCCAAGTGTTGGATTAGATCCACGGCCTCATCTAGTCTCCACATTAACTTTGAGGGGCAATGCCTTAACCTATACTGTATGTTTAAAATTAGAAATAGGCCACATTTCCTTTTAATCCGCTCATTACCATTTATAGTGGCGCCCCCACAGCCCCAATTTTCCTAACTGAAGACGTCCCTTTTTCATCTCCCCCAGAGGAGCAATGGAATTATCCATATTTTTGTGTGAGGACGTTCAACAACTTGTGGATGTATATATATATATTTGATTCACCGCGGCTCTTTACGGCTCATGTACATGCAACCAAGATCTTCCATGCATTTTTTATTGTGCACCGTGCATTCTTTATTCTTAAGAGCAGTCTCTGCGGTCCTAAAATGGTATACATACTACGAGTCAGTCTTAGGAAATACTGTTTCGCCTCAAATCTCACCCGCTGCAACCAGTGACCTAATGCCCTCGGCCTTGTGGACTCATTTTGTGCCTCTGTGGGCTACTGGGAGTGCCCTTTGATGGCCTCATTCTGAAAAGTAGTATCCAGGTGCACAGGGTCCACATATACCTCGTCCCTGACTGTCCCAGACTGGTGATTTTGAACCTCACGTCGCCACTGGATCTGTCGACTGTGTCACATTTAATTTGCAGGTGATACAAATAAAGTGTTACCCTAAGACGGAATCCTCTGGAACACATGGGTGACAGGTGGGACCGGTTAGCTGAAGTAAATGTCAAATGCTGGCTTGAATATGTACATGTGTTCATTAGCATTTCCATAACTACCCTTTGCTGTATTTTTGGAAAAAGTATGAATCTATGTCTTAGGAAGAGTAGAACTATTGTGGAAAAACAGGGTTCAAGGCAAAGGATGACCTTTCTTGGTCCGAGTAATACGTTGTTTGTTCCTCGGGCACGTCAAGCAAAAACAGTGTGACTTCAGATTATAATGATTCTTTGCGGCGGGTCTTCAAATAGAAGACAATCATACTAGCATTCCAGGGGAAACAATGGCGCGATACAGAAAATGGTTGAATTGCCATTTAATGAAATGGTCTACACGCACCTGTCATGAATTCTCATCGCATACGCACCTGTGTGTTCAGAAGATAGAGCCCTTGTTATCCTGAGGGAAGGACGGAATCATCCGGGACCTTCATTGTGCTTTTGTCTTCCCATTATAACGGGAATAATCATTATCAGGGACAAATGTGAGCCTCTCGGCCTTCTTGGGGACATCCATAAAATGCTCCGTGAGCCAGAGCGCAGTCACCTGCAACCGAGTGGTGGTTTTCGTCCTGAATGCAGATGTGCTGTCAGTTCAAAAAAATATTATAAATTAAATTATTTACAATACCATCACGGTCAATCTAGTGTGTGTCAGAAGTTAGCAATCGTTTGATGGTTACACACACACTTAAGTTGTCGTCGACGTTTTGTAGAGGAGAAGAATGTTTGATTAACAGTGAGCCTGAAGGAGGTTTTGAAAGAATGAATTTGAGAGTTCAGCCCAATTCCCGCCTGTCAAATTGCTTTCGACCTTCACCGTTGCTGCTTAATACAGCAAAGTGCAGCTGTAACTCCCTGCAGAGGAATGAAAGGGATTGATATGATACACCGAGGGGCCAAGAAGCCATTTAAACAACTCCTGAGTATCTGTTTGAAGTAGGAAACCATTTTACACCCAATCAAATATCAAATGATGTGGAAACTGAAAGGTGTCAGTGTTTTCTTTCTTTCCTTCTTTGAGGCAATACCATCATACGACCAAATGAAAGAAGTGTATCTACGAGCAAAAGGGATCAACAATATATTCCGCATACAACTAATGTGTTGAAAAGGTTTGTCGTTCTCGGTCTTATTCCTAAATTCTTCTTCACCAAATGTGTTGTGTAATATAATTATTTGAGCAAATAGAATAGTCCCCACCTATCGAATAATTCAGATTTTTCTATTATCACCCAAATGCAGGCTTAGAAGAAGACTCTTCAATTTTGTAATCGGAATAGGATATCAAAGCGCCAGGCATTGAGAAATTTGTTTTGAAGAGGGGGTGTAATTACGGTTAATTGCCCGGTGAGGGTAGCCTGTGGAAGACAGATGGTGATGTTGAAAGAGGCATAAATTGGTAATAAAACAAGTCATTGCCATTGATGGCGGATGGAATAAATGAATGGTTGTATCAACTTGGCCTGCAGATTGTTGTTCTGAGCCATCGGCCTGAAGGCAACAGCTGGAAATTCGGGCTCAGAATATATTTAGGGTCTTTCAGGGATTTTCAGTGCCTCCCTGAGCACCGATTTTCATATACGGCCTCAAGATAGTGATCTTATTTTTTCCCTTTGATCTTCGTGCCTGTGTGAGTGAGATAGGCAAGCTTCGTTTTTATAAACTCAATCACCAGTTTACAGTTAACATCGTAGAGTCTCAGCCTTCTTAAAAAATGCATCCTAAAAGTCTTCAATATGCAACGTGCACTGGCATGTGAGCCAGCTGTCAATGTGGACACTAAAATATGTTTTTTTTTTAATTTATCGGTACATTCTGAATGATTAGTGGCCTCCAGACGATGTGGGGGTCGAACTTCCTCAGTTAAAGGTAAATAATAAAGTAATTTACACTCATCCGTTTACTTTTGGTCAAGTTATAAGTAAGGCTAAACAGAAATAAATATAAAGTAAACGTATAACTCACTGCCTTTCAAGTGTCCAATGATCAAGTGTGTTGCTACTAACTGCATCATCTTCCTATTCTATAAGCAAACCAAGGGTCCCACTGGGGTTTAACTCTTAAGTGTACACACAACACTTAAATAGCCTTTAAGTTTCTGCGTCTTTTTCCGACCACACAGCGCCTGTTTCAACATGTGGCTCACTGCGTCGGCAGGTTTAGATCTGTTGTATCATTCTGTGCTCTACACTCAACACATTAATCAAATCCTGGAAGTGAAAGTTTAAGTTTACAGTTGCTGAAATCACTTAAAACAGGAGCGAGCCGCCTTCCTGCTGAGAGGGGCATAAACCGCACAAACAAGGACGCTGGAAGGTGACGCGGTCTCAAGCATCTACATCGGGGGGAGCGGATCATCTCTTCAGTTGTGACCTGTTTGCGCCGGTTGCTGCTTCAGTATCATTAAGGGCGAGGGAGGCCCTCCATGAATAATGTGCGAATGTACCGTTTTAAATAAATGAGTGCATGTATTTGTGATATACTGCATGCAGGGCAACTAGCACACTGATAAATAAATGACTAACAACTAAGTTAGGCCAGGTCCTTGGTTTAAAAACTGGAGAAGTCCCCCCGGGAGATGCATTTATAGAAATATCTCAGGGGTTGTATATCATGGCTTCATAGTCTTTCCGACCGGATGCTGCAATTAATCACAACAGTGGCGCGAAGGACACGAAATTAACAACATGGTCTGCAACTGCATCAAAATCTGCATACTCTTTTGGAACGCCATTACTCATTGTGTTCTCATGGTTTGGTTATGGAGGCAAAAATAGACCAAATTGAGTTCTTGCAGGGGGGGGGGGGGGGGGGGGGGTCACCTGTCTAAGTGTCAGCGGCTGCCAAATGAAATCCCTAATGATACTCCCCACACGTCTCAAAAGTTCAATGACTTATATTTCTCCCTCCCCGGTGCTGTCCTAAGTCTCGGCCCGCGGATGCACCCAAAACGAGCTCCTGCTCTCTTCACCGCGTCCCTACTTCGTTAGCTCGGGTCTAATCTGTACAACTACAGCTGAGGCGAGGGACGCTGAATCGGACAGCTTCTGTCGTGCACCTGCCACGACCACGGAGAAGCTCCGGAGGCGCGTGTTTGTCTCAGTGCTCACACAATCCGTAACACATGCTCCTTGCATATGAGGCAATGCAAATGATGTCACTTAGTGTGTCACTTTTATTATGCCCGTACACATATGCGACGCTGGGGATGTGTTTGCGGTCTGATGGCATAATATGCAAATGAGAGCGCTGAAGACTGCACACAGTAAGTGGATTTTAGAGGGGAGATAGTCAGGAGCGCACAGCTGATATTTTCTGTCTCTTTACTGGACTGTGAGTGTTTTCCTGACTCTAACCATCAATGAGATGATTGGCATATTCCTGCAGCGTTGCAGTGTTTTTTATTTTCCCTGTCACTTATAGCTGAATAAATAATAACAACGGGTAGAACTAGAATGAATATTACTTATGGCATCGGTAATAGATGTTCATTAGTAGTGTCACAGTGGGATATATATATATGTGAGCCTAAAGATAAATATCAGCTGAATCCGCACTTTGCTGGAGCTTGTTAATGGGTTTTAGCTCGTTGTGGTTGCAACTTCTCAGTTTTGATTCACTCCCATTACTCTTATAGCATTGCTTTTCATGACAGAAGCAGGCTCAGCATAAAAAAATAAAGCAAAAGAGTTGGAAATTAGCTAGAGAAACATAGTGGAAAGATATTTCCAGCGGTGGAGACCAAAAACCGAACAATCTTTTGTATATTAATTTAAAAAGCTCCGTTGTATTAAGATTCATCTGCTGTGGTCTGGAAGTATTGATCGGCTTTTTAGAGCGAGCCTCGAGCGGCCACTTTGTGACGAGATTATCCTTTTCGTTTTGAATCATTCTTACTCAAATAAACGTCCGCTTTGCCAGTCGGTCTTGCCAAGAGCAGTGACACAACAGTGGATCCAAAGCAGTCCAGGAAAGCTCTCTAATATTAGGCACTCGATGACTCGGATTAAGGAGGAATGTGTTTTTTTTTCCGTCGTGCAGCTTTAGTTAGCACTTAAACGGAATAAACAAAACCAAAAGCTTGGTGTTCACATGGTCCGCCGTGCGCCCACTCTTGCCAGCAGTGAAAGAGCGCCCCCTAGAGAAGGACACGAAATCAAAACAGGATGCACACTTCACACAGTGGCACAGTTTGCAAAATGATGCGTGGGGGAGTGTGGTTCAGGAACCGCAGCCGCGCGCACACCCACGGACACGCGAGCACTAGCGCCGTGGCCCCGTGCGCCGGGGCCCTTCGCATCGTACACAGCCCTCCGTCCGGCTCGTAAAGCCGAGGCGTGCTCTCCTCCACCGTCGCCTTTCACACCTCCCGTCTTGCCACTTCCCGTTAGCATTCCCTGTTCAGGGGGCCGTATGAAAGTGAGGGGCGCACACCTGCCACAGCCAAAGTCCCAGCGCCCGTCGCCTCTCAGCAGCTCAGTTCGGGTTGGGGCTCTGGCAGGCTGGATAGCGATTGATGGACTGGGTTCCTGCATCCAGCTTGCAGGCTGGTTATGGAAATGCTGAAATGCCTGCAGGGCAAATGTTTCTCACTCGTTCGTTCTTTCTGTCCCTCTTCCTTTCTCTCGTTCGGTCCCCCCCCATCCCCTGCCCCCCCCCTGACCCAAAAGCTGCACCAGAGGTGGCAGTGTGTCATAAAGTGCCACGACTGTGTTCCTCTCTGTTTTTAGGCAAGTACCTAGAATAGAACAGCGCTCACAGCGTGTAGAGGGGAAAGTAAACCCCAGAGGCCAGCCGGTTCACTGACATCCTGTTTTCAAAGGAGCAATGGTACTTAAGCTAGCTGCCATACACACACACACACACACACACACACACACACACACACACACACACAGGAAAAACACACACACAATTAGGTATCCAAACAAAATGGAAGGAAAGTGTTCACACTCACGTCCAGAAATTGAGCACCGAGGGGCATACGATCACTGACTTAACATGAACATTCACACACACACACACACACACACACACACACACACACACACACACACACCCGTCATGACAAACGGACCCGTTTCATATAAAAAGCTCTGGAAGCATGACCTTTCTGCCGCGTAGTCGCCCATGTGTTTCATTGTTTTATTTGTATTGTTAAATAGCACAGTAACATGCAGAATGGCTCATTTCAAATAATATACTTGGTAAGTGTAAATTGTTTCATTACAATTATTGGTGCATTGTGTTAACATTAACAGATCCAGGACAAACACTGTTCTCCAGCTCAGTGAAAGAAAAATAGACGTTTTTTGGTCTAACAAATGATTTCTGCTTGAATCCATATTGGAGTTTATCCCTTCAGTAACAAAATGTGCAACCACAGAGACGGCCAACGGCTCTGTAATTATTGATTTAAGATTCACTTGTCTCTCAGACATACAACTTACCACCGAGCGGGAAATTTTGTAATTGAAAAATCAACTGTTAGACAAAGGGGGACGTTCTTTAGCGGATTTTCCTGTTACTTATCGGGCAGCATGAATAACAATCTCTCTGCAATAATCAACCTGATAATTGATAGTATATGTCCAATGTTACTGCTGGTTAATTAGTTCAGCAAAAAATGATACTTTCACTTCAGCAGCTTGGTGGGAAACCCGTTCACAGCCGAGCATATTAGTTTGCAGAAAAGGACACATTTGCATGAATTTGATTTGCCAGGAGCGATGTTGGAACCCACTGACAGCCTGGGTGTCAACTGCATCGAAATGCGAATGTGTCGACCACGCTGGTGCGTTGGTGTGTCGCTCGTGTGTAATTTGCAACCGGGTTAGTATGCATAGGAAGGTGTAGCTGCAACAGCATAGTTTTAGATGCAACAGTTGCACCCCATCTTCAGATTGCTTTTGAGAAACCTTCGCCCGTGTCACCACTCCTCCTTTTCCGGTGGAGGTGATCCCACTGTGGGCCCATTTGATGATTAAACATGGGCGGGGGAGGAGAAATTGGCCGGCCACCATGAATATTACCTCATGGGAAAGCAGAGATTATGTGGGGGGAAGCCTATTTTAAAGATGACAAATGGATAAACTCTAAAACTGTAAGAATGGCCCATATCTTTCAGAAACCCCTCGGTGCTCTTCGGATGTTAACCGCTCTTGTCATGTTACATCGCCCCTCGAAAGGTCACCCACAGCAAATTGCCCTTGCAATGGTATGAAAATGGCCAAACCGGCTTCGCCGGGCTGACAAAGCAGCCGCCACCCTCCGGTCATCTTGCCTTTAATGTGACACAGCAGTCGAGAGTTCTGCTGACTGCACGATGTTTAGGACGCTGACTGACGTGAAGACCCTCCCGCTGTATTCGCCACTCAGAGGCTGTGATGCGGGACATTTCCCGTCCTTCCTCTGAGTCATACACATCCGTCCACGCAAGGACATCGGGGGGGAGGGAATGTGGCTAATGAAATCCCCCAGCTTATTGTGCCGCTATACGCGCAGTTGTTGTTGAAGCGTCCTGCGGTACGTGTTATGGCTCTGTTCTATGTGTACGTTTTTGTTTCTCCAATATATCCATGTTGTCTTTGTCCATGATTTGCTAAAATATAGAAGAAAATGCATTTTACTTTCACCAACCCTATTGTCTCTCCTACGCTCTCTCTCTCTCTCTCTGCTGGATGAGAATGAAAAAGGCTGTTTGGCTGTTTGTTTGTTTGTTGTTTCCTTAATGAGCTTTTCCTCTTTTCCGTTGTCACTACAAAATGAAAAAGCATTAGTAGATAAACACTGTGGTTTACCCTGCATCAATCTGGTTTATCACAGGTAAAAAGTTCATTTATTCACACAAAAGATAACCCTGGAGGAGATGCCATCCATTAAATCCGCCTCCAGGACTAATGAGATTTGGGGGCTCTTCTAGTACTTTTTTTCTACTTTTATTCATTGCTTGGTCTACCACCTGACACCCTCTGTCAATAGTTTATTTTTTTATCGCAAAAAAAGGGGTCCATCAGTCCTCTTTACGTCCCCATCAATTCTTCCTTCATCCGTTTTGTCTCACTGGTGGTATTATTTAACACCGAGACACGTTCACAATGGCAGTAAAGACCCAAGGGCGGAGAAGTGCATCGTGGAGGATTAGACGTTGTAACTGATGGCCTCCTGCATGTTGCATGCACTAAAATGCCCTCTATGTGCCACAGTAAATTACGTAAAAATATAACAGCTACTAAAAAAGATTCTCAAATTTCCAAATAACGAATATGGTTATTTTTTTTGCAGTATAATTCCCCAACCAGGTTAGAGGTGATAAAATCCCCAACGGCTTTGCAGACACACTCGAACGGTTACACAGGGGCACATGCATATATTAAAATGCTCACTCTCTCTCTCTCTCTCTCTCTCTGGCAGACACACACAAACACACGCACGCACGCACACACACACACACTCCCGAAGCTCCATGTGAGGAATTGGCCCACTAGTGGCACTCTGGACAGAAGGGTAGGATTCACAGCTGCAGCCTGTTGGACTTGTGGTGGCATCAGACAATAAATAAGCGTGTGCTGTCGGCTGCTTCCAAGTCACACGGGACGGGGGAAACAATGCGGAGTGGTAACATTGAAATGATCAACAATACAGCACTCGTACTGCTTATAGAATGGCATTAACCAGTAGATTAAGTTTCCATTTTTCAAGGTAGATATTTTGTCCACCACAGACTGGTTCAATTAAAATGTGGTGTTTTAACACAGCGCTTCAGGCTCTGGACATTAATTACTCCTCTTGTGCATTTTATTTGTGCAGAAATCAATGCCACTCCCCCAACTTTGGTGTTTGTTAATGGAAACAAGGGCGCTGGGTTTGGTAAAGTGAGCTCCTTATTTGCACTCCCATTCCAAAGACACGAGAGAAGCCTTTATGCTATAGTTGTACCACGTTTTAATGAAAAACACACATTTGCTTTCTCTTTTACCCCCAGCACGCACTCCCCTGCGCCCCTCCTTCAATGGCCCCCATCCCTTCAGAAACCATTGCAGACCCTCGTGGAATGCTTGTTCGTAATAGAGGGAGGAACCCTGGGAGCAATCGCATGAAAACATACACAATTCTATGAATAGCATCCGTCCTGCAGCTATTCTCATACATCATACGGCTTCAACAGCCTGCGCATCACATGGCCTCCAACCCCTGTTCAAAACTGACCTGACCTGAGAGGCGGAGGGGAAACTGCATGAAAGGGGCTCAATGAGATTTGGTTTTGTGTGTGTGCGTGTGTGTGTGTGTGTGTGTGTGTGTATGCTATTGTGGCTACGAGTATGGCAAACTCAATCTATGACGACTCAACTCTCCTGTCTTCTCTTATAAAGAAGTGAAGGTTAAATGACGAAGAGGCATTCAAACTCATCTGCTCTCTCTCTCTCTCTTTATACCACACACACACACTCTTTTAAGATACTTGGGGATGCGAAACGCACTCCCTCTGGCAAATACATGCACGGACACACACTTACTACAACGCTTGCACGGAGTATGCCTTTGTGTTGGTCCCTATGCCGCATGGTTTGCATTTTTAAAGACACACTTAATATCAACTCATTTTTCACCGAAATAGCTCAAGATAGCCTCTTTAATAGCTGGAAGATACAAAAAAAGGGAGAAAAAAACAGTCTCTTGTTTTTATTTTTAGGAGCCATTAACAATTAAAATTCCATTCACTCTCCTTGTGCTCTATTTTAAGAACAGCAGCCCTTTCAGGCCGCCTGTGGATGCTCTCTGGTGGCTCGGTTGGGTTTCATTGACGCCTTGGCTACAAATGCCAAACTCCGTTGCTATAGTGACGCCTACTGGATAAAAGAGGAACTTCATTCTGGGTGATTGGGTTCAGTGGGTGTGCCACTCTCACAGCATTGAAGGTGGGAAACAATACAACCATTGTGAGCTGTGATCACTGTCAATTAAGCTAATTAAACGCTTTCCATTGAACACCTGACTTGGTTGAACAAATATGTGGAGAGCTCAATTTAACAAACGACAACAAACAAATGTGTGACTGTGAGTCTTTTGTCACAACTCTCCAGCTCCCATCTTCTTTAGATGGTTACAAAAGCACTTTGTAACTTTGTTTTGAAAGGTGCTATATAAATTAAAGTTATTATTATATTATTCTCCTTTGCATTCAGCAGAGACAGTGCACATATGCTGTGTATTCATTAGATTATCCACATATTTGCAAGCTACCATTGTAATTGCTTTTCACAGTGCTCTTTGGCAAAGGGACTGACAGCCTTCTTTTATATAATTATTACTTTTACACTCTAAAATTATCCCCCAAATGTCAGGGCTCTGACTGATGTTGGTTTTCCTATTTATTTGATGTGTCACAGGATGGAAATACATCGAAATGTTCACTGCAAAGGAAAAAAAATGCTTTCAAACTCCAAGCTGAAAAAAACTGAAAACATCGATCCAATTGAGAATAAGTCTCCTTCCCTATTGTATCTGTGTATAGTGACCTTTGTAAAATGTCATCACGTATGTTATCAAACCATCGCTGAAACACATTTTGGTCCTATCATTTTTTACTGCATTGATTAGTCATTTTATCTCCACGAGTGATTCCACAAACAGCAGTGTTACTACTGTCCTCTCTCAGAATAGTATGGTGGCCCTGAGGGTCAAAGCACGATGACATTTGACAAAAACACAACAACATTTTAAGCAACACAACCCCATTTCAGCAACAACGGGACCCTCGGTTCCAACATTTAGACTAACCCAAACCCCTTTTCCACATCCACTCCAAGTTTTATTTTAAAAAAAACGTTCTTTTAAAAGCAATTTAATGTCGAATTTACTATCGGCTTCTTAGCGTCCTCCATAAGGCCATGACGGATTGGATGAGAGGCCTCAGTGTTTTCTGATTGGCGAGCAGCACATCTCCATTAACGGCTCATTCATGACGTCAATGCGACTGTGTAAAGGGATATAAATGGCCATTTAACAAGTACTTTCAGAGGCTCCTTTGAGGTTTGATTTTACCATAGCGAAGAGATGAATCTCTGCGTGACTGTGACAGAGAAGCGTTTAATACGCTGTTAAAGTGTAGAGCCTTCTTGCTTATAAGCCTCATTAGGGTGTCTGTCAATGTCCTCTGTGCAAACACGGTTGATTAAGTCATTTATTTACACTTCGGCTCATAAACAAGCCGAAAGATGCCCTCTAACTAATCGTAAAACGAGAAAATCATCTGTGTGTGTTGTATCTATATTTTGGGCTCCAATCAAACTATCTTCTTTCTCATGGTATGTTCACGCCAAAAGCAACAAAGGTGGCAAACGGCCAAGTTCTGACACGAGTTATGACGTTCACAAAGTAATTACGCTGTCAAACAGCACTGGAAACCTGCCAACTCATGATAAAGCTTTTTCATGTGCTGCTTGGACCAAACGGGGACTGGGGGAGAAAAGGAGGGGACCGACACAGTTCTGACTGGTTGATGCTCGGCGGGTCCCGGAGGTGCTGAATAAAGTTAAGGCTCAACGGAGAATAGGAATGTGATGGATGTGACTGTTGAACGTTGGGTTATTCCCATTGAAACGGTTCACTTTGAACAAACCTGTATTGTCAAAACAAAGGAACACCGTCATGCATGACCCAATCCATAATTACTCTCGGGATGGTGCATGTGTCATGAAAGGTGTCTATGACTCACGTTCATCCCTCATTTCTCAGAGAGTGCAAGCCATTGAGTTTGCTGATTCTAAAATGACAGATGTCACAAAAGGCATGAAACCCAATAGGGAGAAACTGATTATCTGAAGCGTTTGTTGTGTTTCTGCTGGTGTGTGTGTGTACGTTTGTGTCCGTGAGAAATCAGTGAAACAGAAACAGGGCATTGAGTGTGAGTGTTTAGAGAGACCTCTTCGAAGATCGGGCCGTGTACCCCCATCTGCTGCTGCTGTGGCTCTCAAGGGATGGCACACACACACACACACACACACACACACACACACACAATCTATCAACAGAGTTAGTCTGTTAGTCTTGTCCTGGTCTGTGCGGGGAAACCCAAAGGGGTTTTTGATGGAGGGGGAGGGGGGGTGGGGGCTGGTGAATTGCCCAAGGCTGCAATCGTAAAATTTGTACAAATTTGGACGCTAATAAAATGTCCCGCGGGGGAATTCCCAGGATTACAACAGCAAAGGGTGAAGTGAAAACAGAGACACCCAGTGAAAAACAAAGAGTATTATTGTAAAAACAAGATTATACAATAACTGAAATATACTGTTACATAAAGAATGATTTATATAGAGAGACTGAACGGTTATAGCACTGCTAGATGATAAAATACTGTAAAATAAAGATTTGTATTTTGCTCTTAATTTACTGGTGAACTGAACGCTGTGACTGTAACTGAGCTGTAACGAGGGTGAAGGGCTTCATGTGTTCATATGTAGAGAACCTGAATTTAAAGACTCCTCCTACCAAAGGCGAAGTGGAGTGAGTCCTGTAACTAAAGCCATAGCTCTTGGACCCACAATTTGAGGAGTAACAGCACCTTCTCTCTTAATTAATCTCTAAATGTCATTATTTTGTAGGAACGAAAGGACACACAAAAATATACCTTTTTGATCTATTACAGCTCTGTTATTGTGGGTATCATGTGTTGAGGAAAAACGAATCAACCGAAACCGTGAAATACAGACTGCTCAGCCAAGCGCATGTAACAATATATTTTTAATATTCTCAATTTTGGCCAAAAAGCAGACTTGCTCAGGCATAATCTCTGGGCTTACGGTGATGTTTGTTTGAATAAATATGGTGACTGTATTGCAGCTAGATCAAAGCTGTCAGCAGTAATACTAAATAATGAATACTAATCCATTGTGAGATACTAACTATTAGGAGAAAATGAGCTGAACTATATGGAAATATATACAAAGTTTATTAACAGTAAAAGTCCTTTTTGTTTTTACCTCAAAGGGCCTGCATTGGCGTTTAAAATAATATTGTCCCTTCTCTGCAATGACCCGGCTCCTCTTTCATAGCTGAAAAGCGTCTGTTATCGCACGGAAAACTAAACACATTTCAACCCTCACGTCACGTCACAGAGCGACATGTGGACGCGGTGGGGTTCGTCCCGTGGTGCCATCTCACAAACGGCCAGCAGAGGAGGTAGGAGACGAGCACATGACATGACACACAGTCACATGTTTGTGTTTATGTAACATGGAAAGCCACAAAGATGCCCCATCATTGGCAATGACAAAAATCATTTTACCCAACTCACCGCCGCTGGGATGCTACACCCCTCCAGCAGTTGCCACCAACTAGATGTTTGGCGACAGAGCTGCAGCCAATCTGCACTTCATTAGGCTGATTGTGTAAACTATTCCCTCTGCCTGCCTTGTTCTGATCAAAGGAAAACCTCCTAAATGTGCTGCTGCTCATCAATGATTTCCTGCTAGGAAGTTGGAACCTAAATTGCAACAAAGGAAAAATCACCTTTTAGCAGCCCAACACACACACACACACGCACACACACACAGACACACACACCTCCGGACTCAACCTGCTAATTCCATCCTCGGTCAGTTGTGGTTATGAACATCACATTTAACGAGGTGCTGGAAGAATCAATATATGACGTTTTTAGTGCGAGTTAAGCAAATCTCAAGTACATGAAAGTGTTGCTAAGCCTCACTTCATCACTTCAGGAGCATCATTTCTACTTCAATCAAAAGTAAAGGTTGCTTTGATTCGCGGGTGGGAAGAGAAGGATTTGACAGAAGATACAACAACGCAGTGAGGGAACGTTGATGATTGCAAGAAACACGGCACGCTGTATTTGTCTACAAACGAAGCATCCTAACAAAACCATTGAAAATGACAGTTCACTAATGACTAATAAGAACTATGTAAAAAGTCGAATGATATGTGGGAGTATTTATGGTTTTGTCACACATCGCCTTGAACTGACCACTGAGCTTCTGGGGGGGAAACAAATTGGAGATTAAACCACACAATGTCACACACACACACACACACACACACACACACACACACGGAGCAGTCGTATGAGCTGCTTCTGCTGGTTTCCTACGACACGCAAATGCACATGTTTGCACATATTTACACATTATTTTTATTACACGTGAATAAAAAAAGTAATTCATTTTAGAGAAAAGAGTCTGTAAAGCTTTAATTGTTTTGTTCATTTGAATGAGAAAACATTAGTGGAAAATATATACTATATAAACTGCATAGAACAACGTATGGCCCTTTCAAAGGGACATTCAGGAACACCACTATAAATACACTTTTGGTCCGAACTTTTGAACCATATTATCACATAAATAGGACAACATGAGGCATACATTCGCCACATAATTATAGTTCAAAGAGATGGTTATTTATTGTTTCTGAAGATAACAGATGAAGAGGCTTGTGTGAAATTGTCCTGGTGTGGGATAATGCGAGGGTTAGGGTTAGACCTCCCCCGTCTCCGAGAGCACACCAACCTGAATCGGTCTGTCTTTAGGATCGCGGTGTTTCCAAGGCAGACCCTTCCGTAGAATGGCAATTATAAGAATGCTTCAGTGAAACAGTTTGGTCAGTTTACTCCAGACACACACACACAACGTGTCTTGATATTAAGGCCTTTCCGACACACAAGGCACTGCATGGAATGAGGAGTGTTATTGTGCCCAGTGCAAGTCCTCCGCCGAGCTCAATTATTGCAAAAGTAAACAAGGGGGGGAGAGCGTGAACAGCTGGAGCGTGACCCCCCCCTCTCATTCAGACACGTAAACAGGCAGCGCAGAGGGGCACCGGGAGATCTACGGGAAGCTTCTCTCTCATCCTTGTAAGAAAATAATAGGTTTCTTATTTGACTTTAAGTGCTCGTAAAGTCGATTTCAAACACGCCTTGTGCAGAAGGTATATTAAAAACATACGATTTTTTTTTGGGGGGGGGGGGGGAGATTCAGTCAGGGATATTTCCATTTTGTTGGGTTTCCACTCATGACAAGTGGTACATGCCGTAGCCCAGAGGAGCAGCGTACAGTCCTAAAGGTGAAATGGGCAGCATGGGTCTGTGGTGGTGGTGGTGAAAGGCGGAGTACGACTGTCCGTACAGGGACACGGGGCCCAGCGACAGCGGTAACGTGAAGCCCGGGTGTAAGCCCCCGCCCGCCGCCGCCGCCGCCACCGCCGCCGTCTTGGCGTCGGTGGCCATCTTGAGTTTCTCCAGCTCGGCCTCCTGGAGCCTCTTGGCCTTTGCCCGGCGATTCTGGAACCAGATCTTCACCTGTGTCTCGGTCAGCGTCAGGGACGAGGAGAACTCGGCCCGCTCGGCGATGGACAGGTACTGCTTCTGCCTGAACTTGCGCTCCAGGGCCAGGAGCTGAGACGTGGTGAAGGGAGTGCGGGGCTTCCTGTTGGTCTTGTGCTTCCTCAACGGACAGCCCGGGCCGACGTGAACT